>NC_141057.1:29226566-29826566 GCF_041138505.1 Cibotium barometz | reverse complement strand
CATTTATGATGAAAATCACTCTTTTAACATGAAAGAATTTCTTTTATGCATATGTTTATGCATAAAAATCATTTATGATGAAAATCACACTTTTAATATTAAAAAATATCTTTTATGCATATGTTTATGCATAAAAATCATTTATGATGAAAACCACACTTTTAATATAAAAGAAATATCTTTTATGCATATGTTTATGCATAAAAATCATTTTTGATGAAAATCACACTTTTAATATAAAAAATATCTTTTATCATCATAAAAATCATTTATGATAAAAGTAACACTTTTATAATTAAAAAAATATCCTTTCATGCATACTTTTACGCATAAAAAATATCCTTTCATGCATAAAAATCAATAATAATAAAAGTAACACTTTTATAATAAAAAATATTCTCTTATGCATACTTTATGCATAGAAATCAATATGATAAAAGTAACACTTTTATAATAAAAAAATTATTCTTTTAAGCATACTTTTATGCATAAAAATCAATATGATAAAAGTAACACTTTTATAAAAAAATATTCTCCTTATGCATAGAAATCAATAATGATAAAAGTAACACTTTTATAATAAAAAAATATTCTTTTATGCATATAAATCAATGATGATAAAAGTAACACTTTTATAATAAAAAAATATTCTTTTATGCATACGTTTATGCATAAAAATCAATATGATGAAAGTAACTCTTTTGTAATAAAAAAATATACTTTTATGCATTATTTTATGCATAAAAATCCATAATGAAGAAAGTAACACTTTCATAATAAAAAAATTATCAATAAGTATCTTTCATAGAATTTAATTCTATTGAAAATTAATCAATATGCATCTTTCTATGCATGAATGAAAATGACACTTTTAGAATACTCTAACGATGGGGATTACTCTTTTTGATTAATAAAAGATGAAATTTATCTCACAAATTTTCAAAAAATTTTGCCATAACCTCCTTTGTATGGCTGACCATTTTTTATTTTTTAACTCACTGAAATTAATTAGAAGTTCACCAAGAGTATTTAAATCATTCTAGTGTAAACATTATTTAAGAGAACATTAGAAGTTCACCAAGAGTATTGCACTATTTCACCAATAGTGTAAACATTATTTTTAACTTACTGAAATTAATTAGAAGTTCACCAAGAGTATTTAAATCATTCTAGTGTAAACATTTTCTACTTATTTAAGAGAACATTATGAAAAACTTGATTTTATCCAATAATCAATTATCTAGGATAAAGAATGGTTGGATTTACTAAAGAAGAGAGGGGAATGCCTTTTTTCAATGAGGCATAACATCCATTCAATTTAGAGAAGACAAAAATCATTAAAAAAAACCATAAAAGAAATAGAAAAGAGAAGAATCTCCAACTTACATGGATAATTTGAGAGCTTTCCTTTGGCTTGATGGTTTGAGGATTCTACTCTTGTTTGAAACAAGAGTGGCCACCAATCTTTTAGAAGAGGGAAGGTCAAAAACTAACAAATTATGAGTAAAATTCACAGTTTTTGGCACTTGGGAGAGGTAGGGTAATAGTGCCAAACACTATTGAGTTTAAACAAAGGGAAAGGCTTCTATTTATAGAAAAAAGTGAGCTTCTAACCAAGCCAACTGATTCTAGAACTTTCTAGATCAGTTTGGTCAATTTTTGACCATTTTTGGGTCAGTTTAGTCCACTTTTTGGATCTAGTTGAAATAGGAGAGAGGAGAGATAAAAATATCTCATTATTTGGGAATTTAAAACTCATTCAAGCATGTGAAATAGGCACCTCCTTCATGAGGGGAATTCCCCCATACTGAGGTGTCAAAAATGCATCATTTCACCTAAATATCTCTCTTTTTTAACTATTAACCTTGTCCTTAGTCAACTCTTCATCTTATGTGAGTGTTTACTCATTTTTGGGGGGATTTTCCTTTTATTCTTCTATTTATCTCCTCCCTACATTTGGATGAATCTTGTTGGTCCATAGGAACCTTAATTTAACATTTCGAAAAAGTCTTGACTCCTAGTATAATACCTCTTGAACAGGTTATACTTAATTTCTAATGCACCTTCTGAAAATCTTTTTGAACTTCTGTTTCAGGGGAACTTATTTTAATAAGATGAGATATTTTTCTATCCAAAAATATTTAAAAAGTTAATTATCACTCTCTGGAAGATTTTCTCTCTCTAGGCCAAAATTGGTAGAAACAAGATCTTTTTTATTTGTGAAGAGGGATTTGATTATAGGGAAAGATGCTGGACATCTTGAGAGGCTCGGGAGGAATCTGACATTACTGGATCTCATTATTGCTGTGACTAGCTGGTCTGAACGGAGAGTCCAAAGTGATATTGTTTTTGTTGAGAAACAAGGACTGGAAGGAAATTTTGAGTTATGACATCTGTAACCAATAATCGTTTATCAATGGATTGTTTTATAAGTTAAAGTTTTAAAGAGGAGTGTGTGCATATATGTATTGTAAAGCAAAAGTTAAGAAAGGCATTCAATTATGGGTGGGTGAGTACTTGTTTGGTTCTACCAATTCCAGTGGTGGTTGTCCATGGGCCGGATGGGGTAGGCTAGAATCAATAGAGTTTTAATAATAAAATTGATCAATAGGAATACGCTTAAAATTTGAGTAGTTAAATAAAAGCCTGAAGACTTCTCAAATGAATAGATCAATGGCTGTGCCTAATTCAATTAGGAAAAAAGCGTTGATTCCTTCAAGTTAAGTCTGTAATAAAATTTCCTTCTATCTGGTTTAATCAGATGAAGGTTAGTTTAGTCTCTTGATCCGGTTAGAAAATTTGTTAAGAAATTCAAAAAGGTAGAATCGTCCCTGTTTTTTAGCCAAAGGAAATTTTTTCGCTTTTGGTTTTAGAAAGAACACCAGATTAGTCTCGTGCCTAGACATTTGAGGCTGAGGCCTCGAGTGTGGGAAACCCTTCCCCGCACACAAGAGGAAGCTACCTTCGTTGCTACCAACCGGGAATCCGATGCGCAGAGGGGGCAGTGGGATCTCACAGTTGTTGGTATTAGAGTGCTACTGTAAACTTATGAAACAGCAGCAAAAATTGCCTAAAATTCTAAAGTAAATCTACGAAAAAAATGTTTTCACTTGCTAAGATTATGTTTGAAATGAATTCATAAATTGAAAAGTCATAAATTGAATTAGATTTTTAGATGGATACCCCAAATCTATGTAGCATTCTTGGACTTTCCCAGAGTCAGGATATGATCGCCTTTGCCTTGGAACATCTCATCAACTCTGCTACAACCCATGTAAGCAGAGTGAGACTTGCTCGTCACTTTGAGGATCTATACTTCCCTGATCCTATAGAGCAATGTCGGTATATGTGGTTCTCTAGAGGAAGATGTATTAATATTAATACCAATCAGAATTAGAGACTCAGGCAAAATATTTTCTTAGCCATGATCTTGATAAGGCTAGGGGTTGTTCATTATGTACAACTCTTTAATCATTCACCCAGGAATTTTAGAATTTCTTGCCAAGTTTTTAGACTTCGCTTTATCCCTAGAAGTAGAATTACAGCACCTCTTTCAGTGGGTGATGAATCATGTTTATCATGGCATGTCTCCTTCGTAGTTTTGCT
Organism: Cibotium barometz; assembly: GCF_041138505.1. NCBI lineage: Eukaryota > Viridiplantae > Streptophyta > Polypodiopsida > Cyatheales > Cibotiaceae > Cibotium > Cibotium barometz. Next base: position 29,822,960 of record NC_141057.1, on the reverse strand, counting down.
TTTTTATGCGTATGCGATGAAGGCACTTTGGAGCCCTGATGCTCTATGTATATATCTCAAACTTTTGAAAATAAACGATGTTTTACAAAAAAATTCTAAATTGTTTTCATGATTGTGAATATGGTTAATAAAATTATCAGAGTAAATCTTGTTTCAAGTAGTATGATGAAATAAATATTTGTTTAAAAATAAATAATCATAAATCTGTTGTCAAAGTTAAGTTGACAAAAATCTCGTTTTGTCAGAATCATGCAACGCGGCCCGTGCAAGGAAAAACCAAATCCTCTTACTGATGAGGAAGAGTTAGATCTGGATGTTCGTAATACCCTGCACAGATCCCAACCTGGTCCCTTCAAGGGTGAAGGGGAGCAGTTAGGTGAAGTAGTGGAAAAGTGGATTGAGGCAATGGAAGAATACTTTGACGTAACTGGCTATAACGAGAGAAGCAAGATGGCCCTTGCGAGATTAAAGATTGTGGAAACGGCCAGGGTCGCATGGAGGAGCCATGGCGAGACAAACCATCTCGACAGAAATACTGAGACCTAGTCAAATCTTAAAGCATACCTCAGGAAAAGGTTCTGTGCTCCAGGCTTCCTTGAAATAAAAAATGAATGAGTTCTTAGAACTAAAGCAGGATAGCCAGACAATTGAAGAGTACCATCAGGCCTTTTCCCTTCTCCTCAAATATTCCCTACAATTGGATGAAGAGAAGCTGATGGCCAAATTCATTCGAGGAATGAACGAGCCATTAGACACCTTAGTGAAGAATGCCAAACCTGTCTCAATGGGGCCGAAGCTGTAAGAATGGCAAAGGAATTTGCCAAAGCCTTTGTTGTTAAGATTCCACCGAAGCCTATACCCTCTAACTTTAAAAGATTCCAAACCCCGGGAAGTACTTCAAACTTTCCACCCCCAAAGAGGCAACAAGGCCCAAATCAGAATTAGGATACTGGGAGATTCAGAAGTGAAGGTCAGAAGTGAAGGAAGACCCTTCCCATAGAACACTTTCTCAGGAGCCCCACCTATTTCAAGGATTCAGAGGGATGAGCTCAGAAGTGAGAACCGGTGTTTTGGATGTCAGGGTTTTGGTCACCAGCTTAAAGACTGCCCAACTCTTGCCATCATGTCAAGAGGACAGGGAAGTCAAGGACGCAGAATGCAGAGACTAGCCCCTTCCTATCATTCAAGGCAGGGTCCATCTCGTCAAAATTAGGGCAATCCCAATAGGAATCCAGCTCAGCCATCTGCCTCTATACAGAGAGTAATCTTAGAACTCCTTCCCAGAACTAGGGTAACGAAAGAAAAAGAGTTTCACCCCAGTGCTGTAGCCAGAGCGGTTACAATAGCAGAAGTAGTGAAAGAGGAAAGAGGCCAGATTTATGCCGCAATTGAAAACCAAGGGCCAAATCGTCAATTCTAAGTCATCCATACTCTAACTGAGTATAAGGGTAAGTCATTCAAACTTTTGATTGATTCAGACAGTACTCATTCATTTATTTCCCGAGGATGCTTGCGTAAGCTAGCCTTAGAACAGAAATCAGGGAAACCTATGCAAGTTGAATTGGCCAGTGGGAAGATTCTTTTCACTCACCATGAGAGATAGATCATATTCAATTCAATCTAGATGGTAATATAATTGACTGTCAGTTCAGAGTCCTACCTTTGGGAGTTTTTGACGGGATCCTTGGAATGGATTGGCTCCACAAAAATCAAGCTGACATTCACTATCATAACGGAACCATTTCCTTTCGTGACCTTCACGAAAACAAAGTTCAAGGAACTGGAATTTCAGGATCCCCAAGTCTGCAATTAGTAAAAGCTTCTAGATTACTGAAAGGACTTAGAAAGAAGCAACTCATTTATGTTGTCAAAATGAATCTGGTAGGGACACAAAGTTAAAAGCTAAAGAACCTGAATGGTTAAGTGAATATGACGATTTATTCCCAGTAGAGCTAACAGAGATGCCCCCACTTCGGGGAGTAGATCATGTGATAGAATTGACCCCCGGAGCTCAGTCCCAATAGCCCAGCGCACATACAAAATGCCAGTTCCTGAAGCCATCAAACTCAAGGAACAGCTTAGACACCTGTTAGAACAAGGGTTTGTAAGACCCAGTGTTTCACCTTGGGGAGCACCAGTTCTCATTCAGAAAAAGAAGGATGGAACGTTAAGACTTTGTGTGGATTATAGAGGTCTCAACCAACTGATAGTTAAGAATAAATATCCTATCCCCAGAGTTGATGAGCTTCTCGACAAGCTAAATGGAGGCCAGATCTTCACAAAGATAGATCTCAAATCAGGGTATTACCAGATCAGGATTAATGATCAAGATATCCCAAAGACAACCATCAATACTCACTATGGGCATTATGAATTCACTGTCATGCCGTTTGGATTGACAAATGCCCCAGTTACATTCAATCCCCTAATGCAGGACATTCTCAGAGAATACTTGGATGATTTTGTTCTTGTTTTCTTTGATGATATTCTGATTTACTCAAAGAATGTAGCTGACCATGAAGCTCATGTCCGAAAAGTTCTTGAGATTCTAAGAAAGCACCAACTCTTTGCAAAAAAGAGCAAATGCACTTTCTCTGCCAACCATGTTGAATACTTGGGCTTTCTGGTATCCAAAGATGAAATTTCTCCAGATTCCGTAAAAGTCCACGCAATCATAGATTGGCCTAAAGATAGTGAAAGAAGTCAGGGGATTATTGGGATTGACTGGTTGGTATAAAATTTTTATACCAAAGTATGCTCTCATAGCTTCCCCCTGACTAATCTTCTCAAGAAGAATACTCCGTTTCAATGGTCTGCCAAGTGCCAGAGTGCTTTTGATAAACTGAAGACCACCTTGGTAACTAGTCCCGTTTTAAAGTTGCCAGATTTCTCTCTACCCTTTGAGGTAGTAACTGATGCCAGTGGTTTTGTCCTGAGAGGTGCACTCATGCAGGAAGGTCATGCAGTGGCCTATGAATCCCGAAAACTCAGAACGCATGAGAGGAATTATGCTGTCTCACGACCTAGAACTACTTTCAGTAGTCTATGCTCTGAAGTTGTGGAGACATTACCTACTAGGTCAAAGATTCACTTTGATGAGACAGATCATCAAAGCTTGAAGTGGATCTTCACTCAGAAGGATCTCAACATGCACCAAAGAAGGTGGACCTTGCAGTAGGAATTTGATTTTGAAATCAAGTACCGCCCAGGCAAAGAAAATGTGGTAGCAGATGCCCTCAACAGAAAAGCCTCCTTGCTTGCAATTACAGTGGTGTCAAATCCATTGATTAATGAGGCAAGAGAGAAGATCATGCAAGATAGATTATTTGGCCCTATTGCTACCCTACTTATGCAGGAAAGCAAAGCTCCACAGGAGTTGAACCGAGTTCAAGGGTACAGCCTAGATGATGATGGAATTTATGTTTTATAATCACAGGCTATGCATTCCCAATGATGAGGGGAGGACTAAGGGTCGAATTCTAAATGAAGCCCATGACAGCCTTATTGCAGGACATCCAGGTTTCATCAAGACCTACATGTCTATAAAGAAAAGCTTTTTTTGGCCTGCTCTAAGAAAGGATGTACTTAATCTTGTACGTCAATGTCTGACATGTTAGAAAGTCAAAGCCGAGAGAGTAAAAATTCCTGGGAAGTTACATCCATTAGACATCCCCCAGATGAAGTGGGAATGTATCAGTATATGGATTTTATTACTGGATTACCTTCAGTGCAATCAAGTTACAACTCCATCTTCGTGGTAGTTGATAGACTAACCAAAGTTGCCCATCTGATTCCAGTAAAAGAAACCTACACTGTAGTGGATGTTGCCAGTGTTCCTCAAGGAAATCTTTAGATTGCATGGCCTGCCTAGGAGAATAGTAAGTGATAGAGATCCCAAGTTCACGTCAAGATTTTGGATTGAAATTTCTGAAGCAGTAGGAACTTTCTTGGATCTTAGCACAGCTTACCACCCTGAGATCGATGGTCAAACAGAAAGGGTAAACCAAGTAATTGAAGATATACTTCGGTCATGCTGTGGTGGCAGGGAACCCAAGAAGTGGCTAAGCTATCTGCACCTAGTCGAGTTCACTTACAATGCTTCTTATCACAGAAGTATCGGGATGAGCCCTTTCAAAGCTTTGTATGGACAAGATTGCTTAATTCCATTAACTTGGTCCAACCCATTGATGTCCACACAGATGCTTGACAGCATGGAGTAGTAGATGCAGTCAATTCGCAAAGATATAAAGGCTGCCCCAGGATAGACAGAAGTAGTATATGCAGATAAGAAGAGGATAGATAGAAAATTTGAAGAAACAGATATCGTCTTCATTCGAGTACGCCCCAAAAGAAGTTCTCTATCTCTTGGGAAGTACAAGAAGTTATCCCCTAGGTATTGTGGACCATATTTGATTACAAAGAAAGTAGGTGACTTAGCCTACGAGCTTCTTCTACCTCCTCATCTCAAAGTACATAATGTATTTCATGTCAGCCTACTTAAAAAATATATACCAAGCCCGAATCATGTGCTTGATGATGAAATCTTTAACCAAGGGTAGATGGAACTCCCACCTGAAGAAATCCTTGATGTTCGAGAGAAGGTTCTCAGGAACATAATTCTGAGAGAATTATTGGTCAAATGGAAGTTCTATCCTTTTCTGAAGATGCCACCTGGGAAAGAGAAGCTAAACTATTGCGGGATTACCCCGAGTTTGCAAGATGAGAACATCTCACGTTTTTCAAGTGGGAGAGAATGTGAGATTCCTCCCCAGCCCTCAAGATATCCAGTATCTTCCCTTGTAATCAATCCCCTCTTCAGAATAATAAAAGATCTTGTTTCTACCTATTTTCTCTCCCCTCAAGTGGGAGAGAAAATCTTCTAGAGAGTTTTTTGAAAATTTTAAAATAAAGTTCCTATGGACCAATAAGGAGGTAAATTGAAAAAATAAAGAAAATCTCCCAAAAATGAGTAAATACTCACATAAATGAAGAGTGGACTAAGGACCAAAGGAAATACTAAAAAATAAATTTTTTTAACCTCAGAGTGGGGATTCCCCCTCACAAAGTAGGCACCTTTTTACCATCATTGCTTTTAAATTTTAAATAAATAAAATTAGATATTTTATCTCTCCTCTCTCCTAATTCAAAATTGGATCCAAAAAGTGAAGTAAACTGATCCAGAAATGGTCAAAAATTGACCAAACTGATCTGGAAAATTCAAGAATCAGTTTGCGTGGCTAGAAGCTCACTTTTTCCTATAAATAGAAGCCTCCCCCTTTGTAGAAGCTTAATAGTGTTTTATGCACTGTTATCCTACTCCTCCCCAGAGTCAAAAATAGTGAATTTATTAATAATTCATTAGTTTTTGACCATTTGGTGGCCACTCTTGTTGCAAACAAGAGTAGATCCCCCAAACCATCAAGCCAAAGGAAAGCTCACAAAAATTCATGTAAGCTAGAAATCCTATTTTTTCTTTATTCCATTTAATGGTTTTCTAATTTTTGTTTTCTTTAAAATGAAAAATGATGTTATGCCTTATTGGAAAGGCTTTCCCCTTCTCTTCATTCTTGAATTCAGCCTTTCTTTATCCTAGATATGTAATCAAATTGTTAGAATTAAACTTTTTATATTGTTTCTCTTTAAAAAGTGAAATTTGATTAGTTTAGAATGCTTTAAACCATTTGGGATAATTTCTAAGTAACTTAAGAATAAAAAAAATTAAAAAATGGTCAGCCATACAAAGGAGATTATGGTAAAATTTTCTTAAATTTTGTGAAATAAGTTTTATCTTTTATTATTCAAAAAGAGTAATCCCCACGGTTTGTGTATTCTAAAAGTGTTATTTTCATTCTATGCATAGAAAAATGCATATTATAAATATTTTTATTACAAAAGTGTTATTTCCATTAGAATTAATTTCTATGCATAGAAAGATGCATATTGGAGAATTTGTTTTTATTCTAAAAGTGTTACTTTCATCAAAATTGATTTTTATGCATGAATAGATGCATAAAAGAATCTTTTTTATTATAAAAGTGTTATCTCCATAGAAGTTGGATTTTATGCATAAATAGATGCATACAAAATTTTTATATCAAAATAAGAGTTCTCTTTAATCCTATGTTTAAATCCCATGAATATTGGTAAATGAATAAGTAAATACTCTGTGAGAGAAAATTCTACCGTTTTATATTCTCTAGGATAGTAATGAGAAAATTCAGAAAAACTATTGAAGTCGAAATTTTAGATAAATGATTAATTTATTCCTCATAGGAATTCGTGATTAGTTTTGAATTCAGTTAAGCAAATACTCTATAAATGAAATTCAGTAAAGTAGTAATTGAAATATTACCATTCGAGAAAGATAGTTCAAGGAGAACCTTTCCAGACTTAAACCCTGAATCAGTCTATGACCAAGACATAACTCCTTCGTCAGTTTCAAGAAAAGACGATGTGACCAGTTCAGAAAAATTCAGTCAAATCACCCACCGAATTTGAAATCAAGTTAAGACCCTTTGATTCTGATATATGGATCAAGGTTACAGAATTCAAGAAATTCTGTTGGAATTCAGACGTGCGATCTAGAAGTATTGGGATACGGATTTAAGATATTGTTGAACTACAGATAGAATAACTAATAGTTACCTAATAGTTGCTTAGTCGGATATATGTATCTTTGCTCAGTCGGATTGTTGCTCAGTCGGAATTCTACTCAGTCGGATTATTGCTCAGTCGGAGTTTGTTATGATCTGGTTTGTCGGATATTATCTGTTAGTGTCTTGTGACATTCTAGTTACAACCGTTTAAACTGTCTGAAGTCGCCTATTTATAGGGGCTTTGTAGTCGTCTTTTACAACAACAAGAAGAAGGGTAGAAGGAGAAAGCAATGTATGATTCATATTGATCAATCAAACATGGTATTTCAGTTCTGTTCTGTTATTCTCTATCTTGTTTAGCAAATCTCTACTCAATCTGTGTTTTCTATGCTCTGTTTGTGTTTAGCCTGATGTGGGAATTGAAGTTAGTGTTACCTAATGGGATGGTCTTTGCTGTGTCAGTAGTAGTTAGTTGTGTTGTGTTTGAGAACCCTAAACACATTGGCGATCCTGCTGGTCCCGTTCTGTTACGAGAAGGGAAATGAATGTCAGAGGGGGACAGAAGAGTAGGAAGGGTTTACTATACCAGGGCTCAGGCCCGAATTGGTAACCCTAACCCGTTTCATTATGCTGACGAGGGTGAAGATGATCAGGAACACCAAATCCCTGAAGAAATTGTTGTAGGCCAAGGGGGGGAAAGTTCAGTTGCACCAGAGAGGAGGCTAGTGGGGGGACTTCTAGGCGCCCTAATCCTGACAGGAAGGTCTGCAGGAGTTAGAAGGAGTCTTCAGTTCAACCCATTAAGGGGGGCTACCAGGCAAAGACCTAGGATACCACCTCAGCCACATCCGATGGCTCAACAACTACCCAACCCTAGGGTGAAAGCAGCTAAATTCAGTGGAGGATCTAAGGAGGATGCTGATTGTCATGTAGCTCAGTTTGAGACAAAATGGGAAGCAAATGGGTATACTGTGTTGTACAATGATGCAGTTAAATTGCAGCAATTTGCAGCAACTCTAGAAGGGAAGGCCATGAGTTGGTTTAGCCAATATGGGATACCACACTTCCCAACATATGATGATCTTAGAATAGCCTTTTTACAGAGATTCAGGAGGGAAAAGACTCCAACAGACATTTTAAGAAAACTCCGAGACATTAGACAAAAGAAGATGCTTGTAGAGGACTATGCTCAGAAATTCAGAATTCTGGTTGAAAGGTTACAGGGAAATGAGAGACCCACCAATGAGATGCTGGCCGGTTATTTTCTGAAAGGATTGAGAAGTGGGCTGAAGAATGCAGTGGCTAGCATTGATATTGCAGGTGGAATTAATGATTTGGTAATTGCAGCAGCTAGAGTAGAGAAAAGACTTGGAAGCGGCAAGGGCAAACATACCAGAAAGAATGATTCAGATTCAGATGACCAGCCAGAGTCAGCATCAGATTCTGAGCAGGAGGATTCAGAAGTAGGATCCGACAGTGAGGAAGAAGAGGTGAAGACAAAGAAAAAGCACAAGACCAAAGCAAAGCAATCCAAAGAGGAGGATTTGGTAAGTAAATTGAGAAAGATAGGTTATTCTGTTGCAGCACCAAAAGAAAAGAAGTTCTGTGAAATTTGTGACAAGGATGGGCATACGACAGCTTTATGTTGGTATAATCCCAAGAACAGGGGTCAGACTACACCTTATGCAGGTAGAGGCAGGGGTGAGGTTGCAGCAAACCAAGCTGCTCCAACTAGGGGCAGAGGAGTATTTCAGAGAGCAAGATCTGATAGACCACCATGGAGGGAACAAGAAAACAATGAAGGAAGACAGGCAAGAGTCATGCCTTGTGTTTATTGTTCAGCACCAGATCATTGGATAGGGCCAGGATGTGCCTTATGGGTGAAACATAGAGAAGAAAGAGGTGTCCCAGTGCTTAGGTACAATCAGAATAACCAGCAGGGGCAGCAGCAACCACAGAATCAACCAGCAGCTCAAGCAAATGTAATCATGATTCAATTAGCAGATGAACAGGTACAGGTAGAGCAAGTTCCAAACATACAGGAGCAGCCAAGTAAAGAGCATACTGAGGATATTGAGGATATTGAGGTATTGGCTGTTACCAGGTCTAAACAGAAAGGACCAATTTATTGGAAGGAACAAAAAGGCATCAGGGACCAGGTACAAAGAAGAATTTTGAAGCATCAGGACAAGCAAGAAGCATCGGAGTTGGAAGATGAAGAAGAGTTAGTTCTGCATCAGTCAGAAAGCCATGTGAAGATGAAGGATGAAAGGGACAAAGATTGGTTTGAGGTACTCATAAATTCTCCCTTGCAATTGTCATTAGATCAGTTGTTAGCTTTGGTTCCAGCATTTAAGGAAAGATTGCTAAAAAGACTTCAGGGTCAGCAGTCAGGAGATCATCCGACTTTGGTTCCAGCAGTTAATACCATTGATCCAGCAGATGTTGACTTTGTGGTTCCTGTCATTAAGGTTGAGTACCAGGGCAGGGTGTTTGATGAAGTTCTTTTGGATGGAGGATCAGGGGTTAACATTCTCCCTGAAACTGTATATAAAGAAATGGGTGCAGCAAGTTTAGCCAACGGAGTATGCTTACAGTTGGGTACAGTCCAACGGAGGCCTTCAGGGTGATATATGGAGCTCAGAAAAAACCGTATGTTGAGGGTGTAGAAGTTCAGACTTTGATTGATGCATCAGGTTCACAAACACCCAAGATGTTGGGGAAGAGTTTTACATTGTCCAAGAAGAGGAAACTTGAATTGGGGGGAAGCAAGTTAGTTGCAAAACTTGACTTTGGAGCACAGGTGGTGAATCAACCAGGGTCTGTGGTGAAGGATGTGAGTACTGCTCAGCAGTATCTGAAGGCACTTCAGTCTTTCATAGAGAGTCAGCAGGAGAAGATTGAGCAGCAGCATCTTCTGAATGAGATAGTAACTTCAGAGGATTACCAGGATAAAAGTGCGCAGATGAATCTGCTTGAGGAGGAATTGAAGCAGACAAAGGAGACGCATATTGCTGAAAAGGCTCAGTTATTGGAACAACATGCATTGGAGATAGCTAAGGTTAAGATGTCTTTAGGAATCTTCAAGGAATGGACAGCAAAAATGGATGATAGGGTTACATCTGAGTTGGATAAATTGGCTAAAGATAATGCAAAAATGAAGGTTGATAATGAAATAATGCAATTGAGACTTCAACCTTTACAGGTGCTGGAAAAACAGATGTTGATGAATGAAGAGTTGGATGTAAATGGAGTGCTGATGGCACAAGGGGATGTACAGATTCTGAAGCAACAAATGCATAGCACTATGCAGGATTCTTGGGGAATGATCAAGGAGAGGATGTCAACCGTGATAAATTATCCTTATGATGTTATGAAAACAGGGTTTGTAACTCAGCATGAGGCAAGTTTGGTAGAAGAGGTTGGACAGTTGAAGAAAGAACATGAGTATTTGATTCAGCAGGTACAGGAACTGAAAGAGATGCAGAGTGTGAAGATTCAGAGTGATAGGACTGTGGAGGAAATGTTTCAGGACTTAGAAGTTCAGGTGGAAGTACCTATTATCAATTTAAGTGTACAAACAGCAAGTCAGAGTGAGCAGCCAGTGGAGACTTCAGTGGAAGATAAATCAGCAGAGGTGACTGAGGTTTTAAAGGAGGATCCAGTTGTTGAAGGGATGCAGGCTGAGCAGCCAAGTGATGTAGTACCTGAAATTTGAAGAAGCAGCATTTTGTCATGTGGCCGGTCTTTTCTGATCAAGGGATTGTGAATTCAAGTCCGATTTCTTTGAAATCAACCACCGGGCTGTGCCATGTGTTGAACTACAGATAGAATAACTAATAGTTACCTAATAGTTGCTTAGTCGGATATATGTATCTTTGCTCAGTCGGATTGTTGCTCAGTCGGAATTCTACTCAGTCGGATTATTGCTCAGTCGGAGTTTGTTATGATCTGGTTTGTCGGATATTATCTGTTAGTGTCTTGTGACATTCTAGTTACAACCGTTTAAACTGTCTGAAGTCGCCTATTTATAGGGGCTTTGTAGTCGTCTTTTACAACAACAAGAAGAAGGGTAGAAGGAGAAAGCAATGTATGATTCATATTGATCAATCAAACATGGTATTTCAGTTCTGTTCTGTTATTCTCTATCTTGTTTAGCAAATCTCTACTCAATCTGTGTTTTCTATGCTCTGTTTGTGTTTAGCCTGATGTGGGAATTGAAGTTAGTGTTACTAATGGGATGGTCTTTGCTGTGTTAGTAGTAGTTAGTTGTGTTGTGTTTGAGAACCCTAAACAGATATACTCATTATATTCAAAACTGAAAACTTGCATAGAAACCCTGTTTTCTTAAAGGACTGTCTTACGCCAGAATGCTGGGGAGGGAGCATTTGGTATATGTGTTTTTTTAACGCAAGTTTGGTTGCAACAGCTGGCGGGGAGTGTTCAAAGGACGGCTCACGCGACAAAAACTTGCCCAGGTCTTGACTAGCCTTGGTATGGTGAAAAATGGTGTGCTTCTGGTATGATGGGCGAGGGCCGACAAAGCGGTCCCTGACTGAGTGAAGTGTTAGGACACCTAAGGAGGATCCTAGAGGGTTCTGACCAGGCGATGCATGGGCTTGCGGTGCTTATTAGGACACCCATACGTATGTCGTGGAAGATATATATTATATGATGGACCAATGTTTATTGTAATCTGTTACTAGATCTCGTTGGGGCTGACCAGCTGGTCTCAGTGGAGAGTCCAGAGTAATACTGTTTTTTTTTGTGAGAAACAAGGATTGAATGGAAATTTTGAGTTATGATATCTGTAACCATCAATTGTTTGTCAATGGATTGTTTTATAAGTTAAAGCTTAAAGAGGAGTGTGTGCGTATCTATAGTCTAAAGTAAAAGTTAAGAAAGGCATTCAATTATGGGTAGGTAAGTACTTGTCCGGTTCTACCAATTCCAGTGTTGGGTGGGCAGTGGCTAACCCATGGGCTGGATGGGGTTAGGCTAGAATCAATAGAGTTTTAATAATAAAATTGGTTTTAATAGGAATACGTTTAGAACTCGAGTAGTTAAATAAAAGCCTAAAGACTTCTCTAATGAATAGATCAATGGCTGTGCCTGATTCAATTAGAAAAAAAGTGTTAATCCCTTCAAGTTAAGTCTGTAATAGTTTCCCTTCTATCTGGTTTATTCAGATGAAGGTTAGTTCAATATCTTGACTTCGTTTTTAGAAAAATTTGTTAAGAAAATAAAAATGGTGGAATCGTCCCCATTTTTCGGGCATGGAAAATTTTCCCAGTTTTGGTTTTCAAAATGACCAGCTTAGTCTTGTGCCTAGATATTCAAGGGCTAGGCCCCGAGTGGGAAACCCTACCCCATGCACAAGGGAAATGCTTCCGTTGCCAGCTACCGAGAATCCGGTGTGCGGAGGGGGCAGTGGGATCTCACAGTTGGTATCAAAGCGCTGTTGTAAATTTACGTAATAGCAACAAATCTGGGAAATAATGTTTTTGCTTGTTAATATTATGTTGAAGGAACTTCAAAAATTGAAAACTCATAAATTGAATTGGAAATTTATAGATGGATACCCCGAATCTATCTGGCATTCCTGAACTCTCCCAGAGTCAAGATATGATAGCCTTTACATTCGAGCACCTCATCAACTCTGATACGACCCGAGTAAGCAGAGTGAGACTCGCATGTCATTTTGAGAGTCTTTACTTCCCTGAGCCTGTAGAGCAACGTCAGTATATGTGGTTCTTTGGAGGACGATGTATTAATATCAGTACCAATCAGCGTTAGAGGCTCACGCAAAATAGTTCCTTAGCCATGATTCTGATAAGACTAGGGTTTGTTCAGCATGTACAACTCTTTAATCATTCACCCACCAGGAACTTCAGAATTTCATGCCGAGTTTTTAGGCTTCTTAGCCGCTTTATCCCTAGAGGTAGAATTACAACACCTCTTTTTGTAATGAATCATGTGCACCATGGCATTTCTCCTTCACAGTTTTGCTTCTTTATGTGTACGCGATTGAGGCAGTGACTTTGGAGCCGTGATGCTCTTTGTATATATCTCAAACTTTTGATAATAAACGATGTTTTGCAAAAAGAAAATCTAATTTGTTTCCATGATTGTAAATATGGCTAATAAAATTATCAGAGTAAATCTTCTTTCAAGAAGTATGATGAAATAATTATTTGTTTAAAGAATAAATCGTAAAAATTAAATAATCATAAATCTGTTGTCAAAGTTGAGTTGACGAAAATCTCGTTTTGTCAAAATCATGAGGCACGCGGCCCATGCAAGGCAACCGGATCCTCTAACTGATGAGGAAGAGTTAGATCCGAATGTTCGTAAATCCCTGTACAGATCCCAACCTGGTCCCTTCAAGGGTGAAGGGGAGCAGTTAGGTGAAGTAGTGGAAAAGTGGATTGAGGCTATGGAAGAATACTTTGATGTAGCTTGCTACAATGAGAGAAGCAAGATGGCTCTCACCAGATTAAAGATTCTGGAAACGGCCAGGGTCGCTTGGAGGAATCACTGCGAGACTAATCGTCACGACCGGAATACCCAGACTTGGACCGATCTTAAAGCATACCTCAGAAGAGGTTTTGTCCTCCGGGCTTCCTAGAAACTAAAATGAATGAGTTCTTAGAACTAAAGCAGGATAGCCGGACAATTGAAGAGTACCATCAGGCCTTTGCCCTTCTCCTCAAATATTCCCCCCACAATTGGATGAAAAGCAGCTAATGGCAAGATTCATTTGAGGAATGAAGGAGACATTGGACACCTTAGTGAAGAATGCCAAACCTGTCTCAATGGGGCTGAAGCTATAAGAATGGCAATGGACTTTGATAAAGCCTTTGTTGTTAAGGTCCCGCCAAAGCCTGCACCCTCTAACTTTAAAAGATTCTAAACCCCAGGAAGTACTTCAAACTTTCCTCCACCCCAAAGAGGTAGCAAGGCCCAAATTAGTATCAGGATATTGGGAGATTCAAAAGTGAAGGAAGATCCTTCCCACACAGAACACTTTCTTAGGAGCCCCACCTCTTTCAAGGATTCAGAGGGATGAGCTCAGAAGTGAGAACCGGTGCTTTGGATGTCAGGGTTTTGTTCACCAGCTGAAAGACTGCCCGACTCCTGCCATGTCAAGGGGACAGGGAAGTCAAGGACTGAGACTGCAGAGACCAGCCCCTTCCTATGAGTCAAATCAGGATCCATCTCATCAAAATCAAGGAAAACCCATGAGAACTCTAGCTCAACCATGTGTCTCTGTGCAGAGTAGCCTCAGAACTCCTTCCAAGAACTGGGGCAACCAAAGAGAAAGAGTTCCACCTCAAACAGCAACAACCAGAGCAGTCACAATAGCAGAAGTAGTGGAAGAGGAAAGAGGACAGATTTATGCAGCAATTGAAAACCAAGGGCCAAACCATCAATTCTCTGTCATCCATACTCCAGCTGAGTATAAGGGTAAGCCTTTTAAGTTTGTGATTGATTCAAGCAGTACTCATTCATTTATTTCCCCTGGATGCTTGCGTAAGCTAGTCTTAGATCAGAAATCAGGGAAACCTATGCAAGTTGAATTGGCCAGTGGAAAGATTCTTTTCAATCACCTTGAGACAGATCGTATTCAGTTCAATCTAGATGGGAATTTAGGTGATTGTTAGTTGAGAGTTATACCTTTGGGAGTTTTTGACGGGATCCTTGGAATGGATTGGCTCCACAAAAATCAAGGTGACATTCACTGTCATAATGAAACCATTTCCTTCCATGACCTTCACGGAAATAAAGTTCAAGGAACCGAAATTTCAGGATCCCCAATTAGTAAAAGCTTCTAAGTTACTAAAAAGACTTAAAAAGAAGAAGCTTATTTATGTTGTAAAAATGAATCCACTAGACTCAAAGTTAAAAGCTAAAGAACCTAAATTGTCAAGTGATTATGATGATTTATTCCTAGCAGAATTAACTGAGATGCCTCCGATTCGGGAAGTAGATCATGAGATAGAATTGACCCCCGGAGCTCAGCCACTAGTAGCCCTCTGCATGTACAAAATGCCAGTTCCTAAAGCCATCAAACTCAAGGAATAGCTTAAACAACTGTTAGAACAAGGGTTTGTAAGACCGAGTGTTTCACCTTGGGGTGCGCCAGTTCTCTTTTAGAAAAAGAAAGATGGAACGCTAAGACTCTGAGTGGACTACAGAGGTCTCAATCAGCTGTAAGTTAAGAATAAGTATCCTATCCCCAGAATTGATGAGCTTCTCGACAAGCTAAGTGGAGCCCAAATCTTCACAAAGATAGATCTCAAATCAGGGTATTATCAAATAAGGATTAATAAACAAGATATCTCGAAGACAGCCATCAATACTCGCAATGGGTATTATGAATTCACTGTCATGCCATTTGGATTGACAAATGCCCTAGCTACATTCAATCGCCTAATGCAGGACATTCTTAGAGAATACTTGGATGATTTTATTCTTGTTTTCTTTGATGATATTTTGATTTACTCAAAGAATGCAGCTAACCATGAAGCTCATATTAGAAAAGTTCTTGAGATTCTAAGGAAGCACCCATTCCCAAGGAAGAATGGCAGTGGAACCATTCTCCCTTACATTATAGGAAGAATGGCAGTGGTGCCATTCTCAAGGCCTCTCATATCAAGTTGATTGAAGGGGAGAATGACACCACTACCATTCTCCTTGGGAATGGCACCACTACCATTCTCCCTTGGGAATGGCACCATTGCCATTCTCCCTTACAATCAAGGGAGATTGGCAATACTCCTATTCTCCCTTACAATCAAGGGAGACTGGCAATACTCCTATTCTCCTCAAGGTAGTGGTGCCATTCTACCCTCCAAGAAACCTCCAAGCAATATATGCAAGGAAAATGGCAGTGGTGCCTCTCCCCCCCCTCAAAACAATTTTATTATGAGGAGAATGGCACCATTTCCATTATCCCTTTTAATTTAATGAATTCTTGTCTTGAAAATGTTTATTAAATTTATTTGGGATATATGAGTGTTTTATCTAATTTTAGTTTTCCTTACAAAATAAAGAAGGACCATGGTATTTAGAGGTGGGGACAAAATAAAGATGCTAGTGTGGGTAATGAAGTTGTTGCAATTGGTGTAGTATGTGTAACTGACCTAGAGGACTATTGCAGTGGTGTGAAAATAGGGATAGACAATGTACCGGTGATAATGGAAAAGGGTATTAATAATGATGTGCTATTACCTTTCTCCACTATGGATGCACCGACAATTGGTGAAGCAATTTGGAATGTTGTCAAATGGCCTAGGACCTCTCTAATGTGTTGGTGTAGCTTTGGATGAGGCCATGGCTGAAGAGACTATAGAAAGTGAGTCCATGCCCCTTTATGTTGAGGCAATGCCTATTTCATCATTAGAAAATGATAACAAAATTCATGAGTCCTAGAGAGATAAAAATGTGGCCTTGTGGAATGAGAGCATAATAGAGACCATTGGGAAGGGTGTGATCTTATATGTTTATCCCTATGATTCTGTAATCTTTGTTGTATTGGGAGAGGATTGTTTAGGTGTGGGAATAGAGAAGAACAACTAGAACCTAAGGACTACCTCAACAAGCACTACACAACAGATTCGTAGTATAAGCTTGGTTAAGTAGCCAATCAAGAAAATTACCATGTTAGATGGAAGCCCATTGCAGAGATATGTGCCCATGGCACATGATGACAATATACATAATGTTGTGAATGGTTCATCGCAAAAGATGTTACATCTTCAAGGAAACAAAGGTAGACTTTCATTAAAAGAAAGCCCAAGCAAAGAGAGTCACTGACATCAATGTTCAGAATGTTAATGGAGTCAGTGTTACAAGTTTCCTTGATTGATTGTTGTGAGAGCAAGTGTTGTCAACATGTTGATCGAGATATGTTAATGAAAATTCGAAAGAATTTTTGGGGCAACTCTCTAGAATCTCACACAAACTATGTGTATGACATGTTATCTATAGATTTGCATCATGACATGCATGGAAATACAAGCTACAAATTTAGGGTGAATGGTGTGGAGGTATGTTGCAGAGCATAAAATGAGATACATGGAGTACCCAAAACATCATTTTATAGATATAAGGAGAAGTTTGAGAATGGTGCACAACAATATGTTCATGGAAATATAGGAATTGTTAGGAGGACTAGGGAGCACACATGTATGGGAAGGGATCTTATGTAAGAGTTCATGGAAAATAACTCAGAGCGTATGCCTCACAAAAGTAAAATCATGTTAGATGGTTCTAGAGAGACTCAATTGGTAATACCTGAAGTATATAAAAAGGTAGATATCCAACATGAGATAAACAAGGTCTATTCTATCTGGGTTTAGAAAATATGTCCGAATCTTCTTTCGGCAGGATATGCAATGAGGACTTCAAGAATGTTTCCTTGGTCAAGAGTAGATAGCGAGTTCTCCAAATGCAGTTTGTGTAGTGGGATAAAGGCACAATTGGCAGCAGCCACTAAGTGTCGAGAGGAGCATAATATACTGATGGAGGAAAGAAATAAACATATGATATAACAACAAAGTTGTAGGAACCTACTTATGCATAATTCATGACAAGATGGACCAAAAGAAAACAACAATCCCAAGACTTTCCCCTGTAATCATTCCCCTTGTTAGAATATTAACAGATCTTGTTTCTACCTATTTTTTGGCTTAGAGAGAGAAAATATTCTAGAGAGAGATTATTTAATTTTTAGATATTTTTGGATGGAAAAATATCTCTTCTTATTAAAATAAATTCCCCCGAAACAGAAGTTCAAAAAGGATTTTAGAAGGTGCATTAGAAATAAATTATAATCTGTTCAAAAGGCCTTAGCCTAAGGGTCCAGATTTTCTGAAAATTTTAGATTAAGGTTCTGAGGGGCCAATTAGATTAATCCAAATGTAGGGAGGAGATAAATTGAAGAAATAAAGAAAATCCTCCCAAAAATGAGTAAATACTCACATAAGATGAAGAGTTGACTAAGGACAAGGTTATCAGTTAAAAAAAGAAGAGTTATTTAGAGGAAATGATGCATATTTGACACCTCAATGTGGGGGAATTACCCTCATGAAGGAGGCACCTATTTCACATGTGTGGATGAGTTTTAAACTCACAAATAATGAGATATTTTCATCTCTCCTATTTCAACTAGAACCAAAAAGTAAGCTAAACTGACCTAAAAATGGTCAAAAAGTGACCAAACTGATCTGGAAAATTCTAGAATCAGTTTGCTTGGTTAGAGGCTCACTTTTTCCTATAAATAGAAGCCTCCCCCTTTGTAAAAGCTTAATAGTGTTTTATGCACTGTTACTCTACTCCACCCCAGAGCCAAAAACATTGAATTCATTAATAATTCACTTGTTTTTAACTATTTCCTCTACAAAGAATTGGTGGCCACTCTTGATCCAAGTAAGAGTAGAACCCTCAATCCCTAGAGACAAAGGATAGCTCACAAAACTCCATGTAAGTTAGAAATTCTACTTTTTTCTAATTCTATTCTATGGTTTTATGATTTCTTGCTTCTTTTAAATTGAAATTGGATGTTATGCCTTGATGGAAAGGCTTCCCCTTCTCTTCATTGAATTCAGCCCTTCTTTTTCCAAGATGTGTAATCAAATAATAGAGTTAAAATTTTTGTATTGTTTTCTCTTTAAAAAATGGGAATTGATTAAATTAGAGTGCTAAATTCATCTTGGGGTAAATTCTAAGTAGATTTAGAATATAAAAATTGAGAAATGGTCAGCCATACAAAGGAGGTTATGGCAAAATTTTCTTAAAGTTTGTGGAAATGAATTTTATCTTTATGTTATTTAAAAAGAGTAATCACCTCCGTTTGTGTATTCTAAATGTGTTATTTTCATTCTATGCATAGAAAGATGCATATTGGAAATATTTTTATTATAAAAGCGTTATTTTCATTAGAATTAATTTCTATACATAGAAAGATGCATATTGGACATATTTTTATTATAAAAGTGTTACTTTCACCAATATTAATTTTTATGCATAAAGTGATGCATAAAAGAATTTTTTTATTATAAAAGTGTTACTTTAACCAATATTGATTTTTATGCATAAAGTGATGCATAAAAGATTTTTTTTAATTATAAAAGTATTACTTTCATCAAAATTGATTTTATGCATAGAAAGATGCATAAAGGAATTTATTTTTATTTCAAAAGATTCATTCTCATTAATTTTAATTTTATACATAGAAAGATGCATAAAGGAAATTTTTTTTTCAAAAGAGTCATTCTCATTAATTTTGATTTTATGCATAGAAAGATGCATAAAGGAATTTATTGTTATTTCAAAAGAGTCATTCTCATTAATTTTGATTTTATGCATAGAAAGATGCATAAAGGAATTTATTTTTATTGTAAAAGAGTCATTCTCATTAAATTTTATTTTATGCATAGAAAGATGCATAAAGGATTTATTTTTATTTTGAAAGTGTTATTTTCCTTAAAATTGAATTTATGCATAAATAGATATATAAAAGGATTTTTATAAAAGTGTTATTCCCACTGAAGTTGATTTTTATAAAAGAATGAATGCATGGATAGACGTGATGTGAATTAGATAAATGTGAATGAATGGATGGATAGATGTGATGTGAATCAGATAAATGTGAATGAATGTGATGGCATGTGAGTCAGGATGTGAATGAATGTGATGGCATGTGAGTCAGGATGTGAATGAATGATAAGGGATGTGAATGAATGTGATAGCCTGTGAATCGGGATGTGAATGAATGATAAGGGATGTGAATGAATGTGATGGCATGTGAATCGGGATGAGAATGAATGATATGGGATGTGAATGAATGTGATGGCATGTGAGTCAAGAAGTGAATGAATGATAAGGGATGTGAATGAATGTGATAGCCTATGAATCGGGATGTGAATGAATGATAAGGGATGTGAATGAATGTGATGGCATGTGAATCGGGATGAGAATGAATGGTATGGGATGTGAATGGATGTGATGTCATGTGAATTGGGATAGATGTGAATGAATGTGACGTGGTCTGAATGAGATGTGTTGTGAATGAATGGGATGTGGTCTGAATAAGATTTGATGTGAGTGAATGTGATGTGGTCTGAATGAGATGTGACGTGAGTGAATGTGATGTGGTCTGAGTGAGATGTGATGTGGTCTGAATGGATGAGATGTGAATGAATGTGATGTGATGAGATGTGGATATGGGTAAATGCGAGTGGATGAGATCTGATGAGGATAATTGAGAAAAGAAGTGATGAGATGAAAAATGATGTGATTAGATGTGGATATGGGTAAATGCGAGTGGATGAGATCTGATGAGGATAATTGAGGAAAGAAGTGATGAGATGAAAAATGATGTGATTGGATGAGAATGGGAATTTATATGAAATGAATGTGGATTAAGTAATGTTGATTAATGTGGAAAGACAAGAGATTGTTATAGAAATTGTATTTATGATCTGTTTTTAAATGACTGTTTTATGTCAAGAATGCTGGGGAAGCATTTTGATCGTCTTGTGAATGAGGTCGTGGGTGGAGACCTAGTTGATAAAGTTGCAACAGCTGACGGAGAGTCAACAGAGGACATCTCGCGTAGCAAGGTCAGCCGAGGTCTTGACCAGCCTCAGTTCGATTTAAATGGTGAGCTTCCGATACGGTGGATGAGGGACCAAGGAAGTAGCCTATGAGTGAAGCGCTAGGTGACCTGCGAAAAGGATCCTAGAGGGTGCTGACCATATGGTGCTCGGGCTCTGGGTCTCCGAGGATACCCACAAGTACGTCGGGGAAGATATTGAATAAGGAGTAAGAGTTGTTTTCTGAATTCAGGCATGGATTTGGTTGATTGACCTTGCTAGTCCTCAACGGATGAGTCCATGGCTCTTTTATATGGATCCGTTAGTTGATCTTGTTGATCTTCAACGGGGATTCCATTTTGATATGTGAATATATTTCCAGTTACTATGAGCTAAGAACTAGCGAAAAGGCTCCTGAGTGGACACGTGGTGAGCGTTCTGGTTGCCAATGATGCCAAAGGTACACCGATGAAAGAATGATTGGAAATAAGGATTTAACCAGAGATTTTGAGGATTATGATGATCAGTGACACCATGGTTTCATTAAATGATTATTTTTAAAGATAGCTGATTTTGTGAAAAAGGCAATTTCATATTGGGTGTGTAAGTGGTGTGACTAGTTTAAGTTTGCATATGAAAATCCGGCGCTAGGGGGCCTGGGAGATCTTTTCCCTGGTACCTGGGACAAAACCTAACCAAATTCCTAATTGGATCCCATCACCACAGTGGTTGGGCAGTTGGCTAACCCATGGGATGGATGGGGTTAAGGCTGGACTGATGGATCCCTAAATTGAGACTCAATTCTGTTATGGTACGATAGATGAAGTAAATCCCGAATAAAAATTGTTCTATGGAAAAGAATCAATAGCTGTGCCTCTCAATGAGGAAAAAAGCATTGGTCTCTATGATTCAAGTGCATCTTTTCCCTGATCTGACTATGGGACTTACGGGTTTGTTCAAATCAGTTCAGTTAGTTAAGGCTTTTGACTACATTAGAGAAAAGTTATCCTGGAGGGAGGAATCGCCCATGCTTTCTGGGCAAGGGAAGTTTTTCCGGGTTTGGTTTTGGAAGAACCGATGGATTAGTCTCTTGTCCTGTTATCCATGGGCGAGGCCCCAAGTGTGGGACCCTACCCCGTGCAAAAAGTGCTACTTCCGCTGCTAGCACCCCTAAATTCGTTGCGCAGTGGGGACAGGGATCTCACATATAAAGAACTACATTAGGTTTTGGGAGAAGTGTGCAGATAGAAGGGGTGAGACAACATCATATGAAACCTATATTAGACAACATCATATGAAACCTATATTAGACCAGTCATAGATTACTAGAAATATGTGCTAGAGGAACTTGAGCATCCAATTTTATGAGAGACAAGTGTGTACTCAAATTTTTGGCCAAAGACACAATTGCCAGATCATGTGGATAACTTTGATAGGCATAATAATGAGTTCATAGGCTATGAGGAATGGAACAATCACTATTGCGGTCCTTTAAGTGGTAAGCCAAGGGAAGAGTTTAGCCCAATGATAGACGTTAAGAAAGAAAACTTTGTCTTGGTGAGGCCATCTGATCCAATTTATCCTATATGGCTTGGTGTTGCCCAATCAGAAATAGAGATAGATGCAATATCACCTAATTTCAATAAGGTACTAATTCAATATTGGCACCTTGTGCTGGTGCTAAGAAAAAAGGACTAAGTGATGGAGAACTCTATGAGGATTGCTGGAACAAGTTTTGGGTAGAGAATAAGAAAGATTCCCAAGTTTGGGAATGTGTTGATACAGTTGTATGGTCATGGATATCAAAAGTCACAAATACTAAGAGGATTAAGATTTTGCAGAATGTGCGTACAAAAGCACTAGAAGGCTTGCTTAGCAATGGAGACTTGAAAATTGAATGAGTTATCTGGTAATGTGTTCTTACGTTTGCTTTTCTCAAATTCTACATAATCCTTGTACACATTTTGAAAAAAAAGGTATTTCATTGATTTTATTGTTGGTTCAGGAAAGCATTGTAAACTCCTGAGAGAACATATATTAAATGGTGTTTATGAACACCACCCATTTGTGTGATTATCAACTTGTATTAAAATCCATTGTACCCCTCAATGGTGTGAAGAAAACCATCCACTGTTTGACCATTAAATCTCTCAAAGTTGTAGCAATTTACCCAAATTTAATGAAATTCATCCAATTTCAAATTCCCAAAATGTCTCCATTCACCCAAATTATCTAATACGGTCTTTTTCCTTTAAGCTCATTCATCATTGGAACAACTATCTTAGCATAATCTCAAACATACTTTCTATAGAATCCAAAAAAACCAAGAACAATGTGTAATTCTTCTAAATTTGTGGGATGTGGCCATTTCAATATGACTTCAACTTTCGCTGGATCCATACAAATGCCATCTTCCAAAATTATGTGTCCCAAGTATGGGATTTCTTTTATGAAGAATTCACATATTCTCTCTTTGGCATAAAGTGCATGCTTCCTAAGTAATTCAAATGCTTGTAAGTGTTCGAGATGTTGTTTCTTGGTGCCACTATAGATCAGGATATTGTCTATGAAAACCACAACAAATTTTCCTAAATAAGGTTTCAAGCCACTATCCTTGAGCATCATGAATGTGCTGGAGCATTAGTCAAACCAAATGACATGACTAAAAACTCGTAGTGACCAAACTTAGTTCGAAAAGAAGTCTTTTGGACATCTGCTTCCTAAATTCTCACTTGATGATATCCGGATCATAAATTGATTTTTGTAAAGTACTTTGCCCCTTGGAGTTGATCAAACAACTCATCTATTCATTGAAAAAGGGTATTTATTCTTAATCGTGATTGCATTCAAACCACAATTATCTACACATAGTTGCACACAGACCCATCTTTTTTCTTCACTAATAGAATCGGTGAAGTCCAATGCAAAGTGCTTGGTCGAATTTATCCACCTTTAAGGTATTCTGTTAACTATCATTCTACTTCTTGTGCTTCCTTAAAACTACCTACTTTTTTAAGTATTATGAATGGACCACAATACCTTGGATATAACTTCGGACTTCTTCTCGTTTTTAAAGATTTGGAATGTCGAGGAACCTTTAAAAACACTTTGTCACCTTCTTCAAAGAGGAGATGTATACTATCTTTATCTGCATAATGTTTAGCACGATCTTGCGTTGGGTGGTTGTGGGATTAGGGTGCCCAGTTTTTTCCACTCAGGAACCCTATAAACACTAAAAAAAATAGGTATTTGTTTACCTTTAGTGGCCAATCTCTCCTAGCTATAGCGAAGGAATTTCCTTTCAAGTTCTTTTGTTGGAACATCATATGAAAATTTTGGAATATAGTTGCATAATTTGATTAAGCATTAGATAGTGAAAAGTCCTCATTTCCTTAGGTACAAAGTCAATGTATACACCTTGTCCCAAGTTTGGACTGATTCCATAAAATGCTAATATCTTTTACATATAAACTCATATAAGATTCCTTCTTTGGACCTTAGATCTTCACATAATATAGAGCTTAACTTGATATTTTTAAGAAACTTTTAATCTATTTGTCTATTTTCTTTAAATATTTCAAGGTCTTTAAAGGGTTATAAATATGCCACTTTTTGCACCCACGATAACTACCACTTAAAATAATCAATCTTGTAGATCAAAAGAGTGGTAGATAGTGAGACATTAGTAGAATGTGGTGGTTAGTCAAAACTGCAAATCCAATGGTTGGATTTTTAATGATCTCTTTTTCCAAAACTCTTCTAGGCTATTAGAACGCCTATAAATATTAATAATCTATTTAATAAAATTACATTTTTGATGTAGATCATCTAAAACCTATAGGGACTAGTGTACTTATAATGGTGCATCTATGAAAAAAAATTGGATCACTCTAATTATGGAAAGATTATTTTTTAATCATTTCATCCTATTTTTTGATTAATTTTGATTAATTAGACTAATTTATATTAATTTAAGCTATATTTGATTAATTTGAGTGCATGTGTAATTTCTATTGGTTTGTTGATCTCCTTCAAAGTACCTTTCCCCCCAAAAGTTTCTCTCCAAACATTGTCCCAGTCCAGCATAAACTGGATAAATCTGAACACCCTGATCCTCCAGGTTTAACCGTGCTATCTTAACATTATCTTTCACAATTTTTGTCATCTATTGGAGATCTTGAAGAGAATCTTTAACCTTTTGTACCTTTTCTTTCTTGAGTCCAACGACCATAGGGGCTTGCGATTGAAAACCATACATTAACATGAATGGTCTAAATCTCGTTGTTGAATGTTTGGCACTATTATAAGAGAATTCCAATATGGGTAAATATTCTTCCCAGTAGGCCCTTGATTGGTTTGATTTTTGCTTACATATGCTCATAGCATATCTTCTAGGACTTGGTTGACTCTCTCGGTTTGACCATCGCTTTGTGGATGATTAGCCGTACTCATACTTAGCATGGTGTCCAATCTCTTGAACACAGCATGCCAAAAATGACTATTAAACTTTGTATCTATCACTAACTATATCGGCAGCAGCAGGTAACCCATATAGTCAATATATATTCTCAATGAACAGCCGTGGTAACTCAAACATAGTCACTGTCATTTTTTGTCGGAATAAACCAACAAATTTTGTCAACCTATCCTCACGACTACCCAAACCAAATCGTGGCCTCTCTGTTTGTTTTAGGTAATCTAAGTATAAAGTCCATACTCTCCCACTTCCCATTTGGAATCTTTAGTAGACTTAGTAAACCACCTACTTTTAGGCGTTCTGCTTTATTGATGTGGCACTTTTGGCATTTTAAGACATAGTCCTTGACGTCCTTCCTTAAGCTTTAGTGGAAGTGTCTATCTCGTTAACAGGGATATCTTTATTTATAGTCAATAGATCCCTCTTCCCTATGACACTCCACACGTGGGTATAATGCGGATCATCAATGCACTTTCCCTTAAGTGATTCCAAAAAATTACTCTTAATTTGAGTAAAACACAACTCGTTACCATGGGCATGTGACTTAGTGAATCAACTACCACATTGTAACATCATTTTTTATATCTAATTTGAAAGTCAAACTCCTGGAGCAACTCAGTCCATCAAGCTTTGTGTCCTTTCAACTCTCTTTGACTAGTCTTAGCCATTTGATGCTCTCATGATCAAAGACTCTCTCAAATCTCATACCATATAAAGGATGCCTCCACTTCTTTAAGGCATGAATTATAGCATATAACTCCCTTTCATAAGCTAAATAATTTTTTTGAGCCTTGTCCAATTTTTTACTTTCAAATGCAATAAGTTTCCCTACTTTTAAGAGGACCATGCCTACTGCATCATTACTTACATCCGTCCCTACCACAAAGGGTTGATTCAGATTGACCACTTTTAGAACGGGATCCATAGCTATAGCTACCTTAAGTTTTTCAAAACTTATTTGGGAATCCCCCCAAACGATGGCTGATTAATCATTGGAACATCTCTATTAGCATAATCTCAAAAACATACTTTCTATAAAATCCAGATAAACCAAGAACAATTTGTAACTCTTCTAAATTTGCGAGATGTGGCCATTTCAATATGGCTTCAACTTTCGTTGGATCCATATAAATGCCATCTTCCAAAATTATGTGTCCCAAGTATTGGATTTCTTTTACAAAGAATTCACATTTTCTCTCTTTGGCACATAAAGTGAATGCTTCCTAAGTAATTCAAATACTTGCTGTAATTGTTCAAGATGTTCTTTCTTGGTGCAACTATAGATCAAGATATCTTCTACAAAAACCATAACAAATATTCCTAAATAAGGTTTCAAGACACTATCCCATGAGCATCATGAATGTAGTCGGAGCATTAGTCAAACTGAATGACATGACTAAAAACTCGTAGTAGTGACCAAACTTAGTTCGAAAAGAAGTCTTTTGGACATGTGCTTCCCGAATTCTCACTTGATGATATCCGGATCGTAAATCGATTTTTGTAAAGTACTTTGCCCCTTGGAGTTGATAAAAAAACTCATTTATTCATGGTAAAGGGTACTTATTCTTAATCCTGGTTGCATTCAGAACACAGTAGTCTAGTCACATAGACCCATCTTTTTTCTTCACCAATAGAATCAGTCAAGTCCAAGGTAAAGTGCTTCGTCAAATGAATCCAACTAAGGTATTCCATTAATTGTCGTTCTACTTCTTGTGCTTCCTTAAAACTAAGCCAATAAGGAGGCTTACTTACTGGCTTTGAGCTAGGTATTATGTCGATTGGATGCCCAACATCTCAGATTGGTGGTAATCCTCTTGGTAATTCATTTGGAAACACATCTTTAAATTTTTGTAACAATTTCTTTAAGGATTCATTAACTTTTTAATTGTTAACATGCTTTGGTTGAAAAGAACTCATGTAAACACTCTGCTCACTTAAACCACTTATGTTTTCACATGCAAAAAAATAAAAAGCATCATCAAGAATCATGCAACACAAAAAGAGATCTTCTACTTCATTAGTGTTTCCAAGTCGATTAAGTTCCATAGAGCATATGAGAGGTGGTGAGGGTACATCATGTTCACCTTGCAAACACACTTTCTTACCATCTAGTTCAACTCAAACACACTTTCTTACCATCTACTTCAACTCAAAATAATTATGCAAATAACTTCTAGACAAAGATGGACCAATGTTATATAACCACTCGCGACCTAGAATAACATCTGCTCGAGTGATATGCATAACCTAAAAATCCAAATGTATCTCATGACCTTCAATGACCAATGGGACATCTCAAACCACTGTATCCCATACATCTTTATCATAATCATTAATCAAAGAATGCATATACTTATGGTAACTTGAACTTTTTGGCAACTTTAATTTCTTGACCAAAGTATAGTTCAAGAAATTGTGCGTGGCACTATCATCAATCAAAACTCGTACCTTGTTACCCTTAATGTGACCATACATTCGAACCAACTCATGTGGTCCAAACGTTGGCACCCACATCGATGATGTGACACAACACACATGAGTAGAATCACCATGGTAAACTTGAACCTCTTTAAACTTTCGAGAAGTCTCTAGAGGGAGCACCTAAATAGTGTGCACTTGCTTTTCTTTACTTTGATAACCCTGATTCTTCTCATTCTCTTTAAGTTTAGGACATTGTAGTTTACTATGAACCTTTCCCATGCTCTTTCAAAAATCCTCATGCTTCAAAAATCTATGTGGTCCCTTATACTTCTTAGATTGGTTGTTCTTTTGGTTAGGTCCCTTACTCTTATTTTGATCTTGATGCTTGGAACCCTCCAACACATTAGGTGTTTGTTGTGTAGTCTGCGCATGCTTTTTCTTTCCGATGGTTTCATCAAAAATCTAGGCAAACTTAATTACTTCTTCTAAAGTTTTCGGCTCATTTTTCTTAACTTAATTCTTATAGTCCGAGTCTAGTCTGTGAATAAATCCACAAATCTTTTGAAAGTCATCCATTCCTTTCAGCTTAAGAATGATTTCTCTATAATTAGAGATGTACTAAGAGTCAACGTGAGATTCCTCATCTCACAATTATCCCACGCTTCCCAATTATGATCCATCTCATTCTCAGGAAGAAATTCTTTCATAAACACACTTTAAAATCACTACTTGACGTGAGCACTACTCATCGGACATTCCGACCGATGTGAGCTCATCTGAGCATGGAGGGAGCACGGAGTCATCATCTGGGTCTGAGTAGTACTCAGACTTATAGTATCACATTCCATATTGAGGATGTGGTGGTATATATTTTTTTGTAAACTGAAGCCATGGGCTACTTCGAGATATGGACTCCCTTGTATATATGTGTGAAATTTTGATAGTAATATTGAATCGTGAATCGATAGTATTACATTCATGTCTATCTTGAATCGTGTATTGATAATGTATGCATTCATGTCGTTCTTGTCTTAATCTTCCTCGTGGATATGTTCTTCGTGGATGGTCTAATGCACCAAAAAAAAAATCCAGAGAGTGTTATTGGGTGCTGGAATGCTGGAACAGCATTCAGGCACCAAATAGCACTCTCTGGATTTTTTTTTTGCTCTCTGTTCGCGTGTATAAACGTGTTAGAACTGCTAAAAGTCGCGTGTATATACATAGAAAATCTATAAAACACGCGTGTATAAATGCATCAAATCTGAGAAATGCGCGTGTATAAGCGCATCTAAAGTAACAAAACGCGTGTATAGACGCTTGTATCAACGCGTCTAAATGCATCTGAATTGATAGAATGCGTGTATACACCCGTGTATGAGCGCATCTGAGCAGTCCTATACACGCGCTTTTACATGCATGTCTCTAGCCGCGATGATACACGCGCTAATACACGGGCTCGCTACTTTTTTTCACAAGTCATTTTTAGTGGCTAGGAGCACGGGTATGAGCCCGATCCCTTGTAGTGAATTCAGCCCATGTAGTAGGCCAAGTTTTGGACTCGAAGCTCATCCACCACTTATATGCTTTACCTCCTAGAGTTAAGCTCAATGTGTGTATCTCCTCTAGAGTTTGGCACAATCGATGCAAATTCTTTGACTTTTGTAAAAAAGTATTGACTGCATCCTTATTGCGTTCCTTCTCCTCCCCACTAAAAGTGGGAGGTTTCAGATCTTTTAAAATAGATGCAGCATCTCTAGGGTGAGATGTACCAACATTCATGTTGCCCCCTTGGGCGGAAGCTATTGGCATCCCTCCCACACTGAAGCACTTACGGTGGTAGAAGCTTGCATAATATTCTAAGGGTGTGTTTTATTGATGAGAAATTTACAGATAAGGGGTTTTTTAATCAGGACTTGAATGCACGCAATATAGAGGGTTTACATATAGTGACCCTCTCGAGAGCAGGACCAGGACAACGTCGATCGAATTGCGTAGTCTTCTTCTACTATGGGCTGGTCCGACTACTGTGTTGTAGAAACACACGTGTGCTTGTGCAGCAATCGGTCTTCCTTATGTGCTTTCGCCCCACCGTGCCTGTCACCACCTGGCAACTACGGTGGCTAGCCATCCTACGCAACAAATAATAAAAAGAGAAGGAGCTCTCTTATGTGTGGTCCATCTTTCATCGCTCGTGGGCTATTGTTGGGTTGATGCACACTCCCATCTGACCTGTGGCTGTTCTTGACATGCCTACATGTAACGCCGCTGTGTGTTGTGACTATGTAGGACTACGAAGGATCTTAAATGCTTTGATACCAATATTAGGTCTGCCAAACAACATACCTCTAGCCAAAGAATAAAAGGGCTGAGAGCTCCTCAATTCACCACCTAACCCACTACACGACCCCCTACAGCTATACTTGGACACCCTTCTTTTCTATTTTAGGCTACCTCGCCACACTTAGTCAATTGTCCCTTTATTGTGTGTGGACACTTCCCTAGTGCACACCACTACGTATCCTCTAGCTTGGCTAGGCTGGCTCCCACTGAACCCTGCCCGTGCCTTGTCCGAATAGCTGAGCTCTCTAGGCTCCCAAAACTACTATTTTTGTGACAACAAATGGCTAAATTTTATTCTATCTTCTTCTCTTCTCTACAACCATATAACTAAAAGATAAGAGTACATACATACAGGGAAAGTAATCTCCTACAACAACATAAAAAGTGGTCGGTGTATAGTGTGAACCCGACTATATGAGCTGGTGCTATAACTATGCCATAACTCTAGTACTCCAAAGTGGCTATCACACAGCTTGTCATCCACTGGCAGCATATCAACCATAATCTCACCAACCATGCTTGTGGCATAATTGTGGAAGCTGTCACCCAGGCAGGTCATCAATGTCCACCACTATAGCACTAGTTGAGCTCGATATCTCAACACTCCCCCTTAAGCTCAACTCCACACACTTCACTCCAAGTAAGCTCCTAAACCTTGGAACTTCTCTATGCCCAATGCCTTTGTGAAGATGTCAGCCACCTGACCCTTTGTGTTGACATATACCAGATCTACATCACTTGCTACTAGAACCTTCTCCCTCCCAAAGTGGTAGTGCACCTCCATGTGCTTTGTTTTAGCATGGTATACTGGGCTACTAGCCAACTATATGCCACTCATGTCACAATAAATGACAACTTCCCTATCCACTGGCTCACCCAAATCACCAAGTAGCTTCTGAAACCAAGCTACCTCACAAGCTTGCATAGCAGCACCCCTGTACTCTGTCTCTATACTCAACAAGGAAACTGTTGGCTACTTCTTACTGCTCCAACTCATAGCAGCACTCCCAAATGAGAACATAAAACCACTACTAGATCTCCTGTCTGTAACACTACCAGCCCAATCAACATCATTTGTGTACCCATGTAGCTGTATCTCTATACCAGTCTCATAGAAAAGTCCATAATCAACTATGGACTTTATGTACCTGAGAATCCATCTAGCCACATCCATGTGTGGCTTCCTAGGGGCCTGCATAAATAGACTCACAAGTCCAATAGCATAACTCAAGTCTGGCCTAGTAATGTTCATGTAGATCAATCTACCCACTATGCGCCTGTATGTAGTGGGGTCACCTGTATCTGCGGCGGCGGAAAGCTTTGTGTTCTACTCCAATGGCACTGAAATAGGCTTACATCCGGTCATACCATACTTGGACAACATGTTCAAGCCATATTTCCTCTGTAATAACAAAATTCCATGAGGTGCACTCACCATCTCTATGTCCAAGAAATACCGTACCTCATCCAAATCCTTCATCTCAATCTTTTGCTTCAAAAGCCTCTTGATATCATGTATGTCACCATCACTTTCACCAGTGATAACCAAGTCATTCACATAGATAACTAATAGCATGATCCCTCTATCTATCTTTTTTACATAAAGTGAAAAATATGCATTGGATATCTGAAATCCAATGGTAACAAGATACTCCCCAATCTTGTTTAACCATGCTCTAGGTGCCTGCTTCAAGCCATACAAGGCTTTGCATAACCTGCACATAAAATTTGGGTGTGCATCACTCTCATAACCTGGTGGCTGCATCATGTAAACTTATTCTTGCAAATCACCATGCAAGAAGGCATTCTTTACATCCATCTGATATAAAGACCAACCCTTTGCTACAGCCATAGCAATGACAGTTCTCATAGTTGCCATTCTTGCAACCGGGATAAATGTCTCACAGCCATAGCAATGACAGTTCTCATAGTTGCCATTCTTGTAACCAGGATAAATAACTCTTTGTAATGCAATAAGTCTGTGCATAGTTTTTGGCCACCAATCTTGCCTGATACCTGCTCACTGAACCATCAGCGTTATGCTTGACTTTATACACCCACTTACATCTAATTGCCTTCTTTTCCTTAGACAAAGGCACTAACTCCCATGTTGCATTCGCATCCAATTGTACCATATCCTCATTCATGGAATCTTCCCATTTCTTATTTCCATGTGTCTACTCAAAACAAGTGGATTATAATTCCTATATTTCTTAACCATGTAAGCATAATGATAGGCTATATATCCATCATATCTAAACCTATTAATAGGATATCTAACCCTTGTAGACCTGCGTACACCTAGATCACTACTAGGTGTCCTCAAAACAGCCCTCGTTCTCCTTACACTAGGAGTAACCACATAGATGGAATACCAAGCTCCTCATCAAGGCTCTACTCAGAGACACTAGAGTCACCATCAACATATGAGTGACTTGTTGAAAGATCATGCACAAAACGATGATCTACCTTTTCCTTCCCTCTGCGTGATACATGTGTATCTATATGGGTCAACCTTCCTGACCATGGGCTAACATTGGATCCACTACTAGATGACTCTCTAGGTCCACTAAGCACCTATTATTGCTACTCTATATGTGGTGTAGCATTAGCAATCCTTACATCTTCATCTTGTGTTGCCTTCACTGCTGGTGCATACAAGCTACTCATCTTGTCAAAAACAATATCTCTACTTACTTGCATCTCACGAGGGGTAGGGTTATAACATCTATAACATTTCTACTCCATAGCATAACCATTTCTTTGCCTTTGGATCCAACTTTATTCTCACTTAATCAAGATCATGCACATATGTAATACACTCAAACACTTTCAAGTGAGACACAACTAGTCTTATGCCTGTAAACTTCTGTTCAGGTGTCATACCATGAACAACAATGGGTGTCCTATTCCTAACATACATAGCAGTTGCTACTGTTGTGGCTCACCCTAACCCCCCTTGAAACACATCCAACAAGAGATTACCTGGTAAACCGCAACTGTCGTGAAAGGATCTTTACAATGACCGAGCTCGTAACCCTTGAGGTCTCCAAGATCTACAACTCCTTAAGAAGAAATTCCACTGTGCCTCCCACGAGAGTTGTCCCACAATTGCATTGCACTACGGGTATTCGTCCCTCCTTGCACCTCACTTTACTCACACACACTCACTAGCATGCATTAGGGAAAGAGATTAGCAAGA
Source organism: Cibotium barometz (assembly GCF_041138505.1). Lineage (NCBI taxonomy): Eukaryota > Viridiplantae > Streptophyta > Polypodiopsida > Cyatheales > Cibotiaceae > Cibotium > Cibotium barometz. Next base: position 29,790,323 of record NC_141057.1, on the reverse strand, counting down.
AGATTAGCAAGAACAAGACTCAATTGCACAATGGGAGAGTATATTGTATTATGAGAGAAATTCACTTGTATACATGGCCATAAGTGTTCACACTCAAACTTTGGGGCCAACCGGGAACTTTAGGCTCATAAGAGGCCTAATGCTATTACAATGACTACTCTCATAATATATCCATAAAGTACATCACTTAGGACTTCATCCTAACTTGCTACTGCATACTCTTGAAGAAAAGCAGGAATTGCCATAAATACTCCATTACACCATTACGGGCGCCCGTCCAAGTTGTAGCTTTGGATACTATTGCTTCACATCTTGAATGATGACCATTTGGTGTATCTATCATGACTCCTTGATGTAAGAGAATGGCGGTAGAGCTTGTTAACCCTAGGAATGGGTTAACATCCCCTCCTTTCTGATGGTGATCACATCCTCGTGATCACGTTGAAGACATTTGTGTGCGGATAATGGACAAGATTTGTCGATGGATTTGATGTTAAGTGACCTTAAATGGTTTTAGTTCCTCCAAAAGGAATAAGAAAAGCTAGTTAGTGAATGAAAAGGTTAATGGTTTATTAGGAATTCCTAATGGCCCTGGGGGGTGGGTTTTTTTACGACTGATTATCTTTTTATATTTGTGTGAGCATGTTTTTTTTTTTGGTCATTTTGTTTTTGGCAATCATAAGCAAGGTTACATGTGATTTGTGTTAGTAGGGATACTAAGAGATGTTAATAATGGAAGAGAAGAGAGGGAAGGAATCAGAGGAGCATAGACATAATCATCAGAACAAGATGGTGATTCTCAGTTCCTCATTTGATTCATTGAAGTGACATTCATCATTTGAAGAAATTGGCCTTTGATGATGTCCGTTTGTGTGGCAAGATTCTTGTCAAATGTTGTTGAGTAGGACCTATTCCTACATGCTTCTTCCCATGTGCTTTTTATGTTTTTACATATATTTAAGTGCTCTTATGAAGTAGATATACATGAAGTACAAGAAGTGAGTCATATAGACTCTTATTAAGTTGCTACTTTTTGTTGAAGTAGCCACTCGTTGGCGAGGATTGAAAGAATTACATCGACTTACGAGGCTAATATAGATATCTTCACTAAGGATTAAAGATAATTGGTTTGTGAAGATGGTAGAGTCATTTGAAGAGGTTTGGAATTTGAAGGAAAATTCTAGGCGATGGGTTGTACCATTGACCAGGCTTTCGCCCACCATGGCTCCCCCATCCAGAGATGTACCTGTAGGTTATTGATGGTGAGGCTTTGGTGCAAATGTTCTCTAGTGCATGAGCATGGATATGTCCTCATAGAGAAGTTGCTACATTATCATAGCCAAAAGAATAGTAAGCTATAAGCTTAACAAAAATGGAATGGCTATTTAAGATCCTTGAGAGTTGTTTTTGATAGGCCATATGTGTGACTCCCTTGTGTTTGTGTGTGTGTGTGTGTGTGTTTTTGTTACTACCTTGTGAGAAATAGGTTCTTGTGACTATTCTCCTTTCTGAGAGAATAGGTTCTTGTGTATGTCGCGTAGCTTCTGCACTTACAGTTCACAGTTCACATCCAGAGGGGTGAAAAGAGCATTGTTTGTCTTTGATTGTAAGATTCCTCCCCCACTCCCTTTTTGATGTCTAGTATCTTTCCCTGTAATCAATCCCTCTTCAGAAATATAAAGACCTTGTTTCTATCTGTTTTAGCCTAGAGAGAGAAAAATATTCTAGAGAGAGAATATTCAGATTTTGAATATTTTTAGATAGAAAAATATCTCTTCTAATTCAGATGAGTTCCCCTGAAACAGAAATTCAAAAAGAATTTTCCAATGTGCAATTGGAATTAATTAATAGCTATAAAGAACCTTAGCCTAAGGGTCTAGATTTTCAGAAATCTTTAGACTATGGTCCAATTAAGGTTCCTATGGACCAATAGCATCCATCCATGTGTAGGGATGAGATAAATCCAACTTGTAAAAAGAAAATACCCAAAAATGAGTAAATGCTCACATGAGGTGAAGAGTTGAAAATGTACAAGGTTTATTAGTAAAAAACTATGAGCAATATTAAAAATATGACATATGTAAGGAAGGGGAATTCTTTAAAGGAGGTGCATATTTCACATAAGATGAAGAGTTGAAAATGTACAAGGTTTATTAGTAAAAAATTATGAGCAATATTAAAAGTATGACATATGTAAGGAAGAGGAGTTCTTTAAAGGAGGTGCATATTTCACATAAGATGAAGAGTTGAAAATGTACAAGGTTTATTAGTAAAAAAATTATGAGCAATATTAAAAGTATGACACATGTAAGGAAGGGGAGTTCTTTAAAGGAGGTGCATATTTCACATGCTTGAATGAGTTTTAAACTCATAAAAATTGAGATATTTCATCTCTCCTCTCTCCTCATTTAAGTCTAGTTCCAAAAAGTTAGCTTAACTGACCTAAAAATGGTCAAATATTGACCAAACTGATTTAGAAAATTCTAGAATCAGTTTGTTTGGTTAGGAGCTCAATTTTTCCTATAAATAGAAGCCTCCCCCTTGTTAAAAAATATATAGTGTTTATGCATCGTTACTCTACTCCACCTAAGCCAGAAACTGTGAATTCATTTAATAATTCACTAGTTTTTGGAGCTTCCCTCTTTCTTCAATCCCCATTAGTGGCTCCATCAACATACTTAACCAATTGATTGGTTGGGGGCCTCTACCGTGAACAAAGAATCAAGCAAGTTGTAAGGTAATTAGTGAATATTGATCTTTCTATAATTTCTCAATGTTTCTCTCTTCTCAACCCCTCTCAAGCTTGAGAAGTTTAATTGGTATGGTTTTTTTTTAATGCTATTGAAGTTTGAATAGTAGTGAAGAGTTACATAATGCTATTGAAGTTAATTTTCATTTATGTTTAAATTCTAATGATTTTTATGTAAATTCTCTCTCTCACTCAAGAAATAGTCATACTCATGAACCGTTCTCAATCCAAATCAAGCTTTTCATAAAGCTTTTCCTTAACCCAAGATTAAGCTATGCTTGAGGCCAAATTAATGGCTTTTTTCTATGCTTTTAGTTTATGTATATTAATGATTCAATCCATTATGGATTGATAATCTAATTAGAGATTATTTTAATTATTTTCTTAATGATAAGCATTATCCCTTAGAAAAATTGAGATTTATCAGTCATAGCAGCGGAGCTATGGCAAAATTTTTATAAAAATTATGCATAAAATAATCTCATTCAAAGCATAAAAAGAGGACTTCCTACCATATTCTAGGAATTATCATCCTAGATTAATTGAAAGAATTTCATTACAATCATGGAGAAATTGAATTTTAATATTAGGCATAATGGATAAAATTTTATATCAAAAGTGTTATTTTTACCATTTTTATTTCATGCATAGAAGTATGCATAATGGATAAATTTTTATATCAAAAGTGTTATTTTTACCATTTTTATTTCATGCATAGAAGTATGCATAATGGATAAATTTTTATATCAAAAGTGTTATTTTTACCATTTTTATTTCATGCATAGAAGTATGCATAATGGAAAAATTTTTATATCAAAAGTGTTACTTTTATCATATTGGATTTCATGTATAGAGGTATGCATAAAAGTTGATTATTTTATTATAAAAGTGTGACTTTTATCATAATTGAATTTCATGCATATAGGTATGCATAAAAGATATTCTTTTTATACTAAAAGTGTGATTTTCCTCATAAATGGATTTTATGCTTAACTTAGATGCATAAGAGAAATTTTTTTATTCTAAAAGTGTAATTCCTACCAAATTGAATTTATGCATAAGAAGATGCATAAAAGATTGATTTTTTAATTCAAAAGTGTCATTCTCATCTAAATTGAATTTATGTATAGAAAAATGCATAAAAGATTAAAATTTAATTCAAAAGTGTCATTTTCATTAAAAATGAATTTATGCATAGGAAGATGCATAAAAGATTGATTTTTACTTTGAAAGTATTAATCTCCTTAAATAGAATTTATTCATAAATAAATGTGTAAAGAAATCTTATATCAAATGTAAGAATTCTCTTGTATTCTATAAATAGATAAGAGATGTGATAGGATGTGATAAGAGATGTGATAAGATGCTTATGAAATAAGTTAGGAGGTGATAAGAGATGTGATAAGAGGTGTGATAAGAGGAGATAAGATGCTTATGAAATAAGTTAGGAGGTGATAAGATGAATTAAGATGTGTATGGGGGGATGAGGTAAGAAGTGTATGTGATAGGATAAGATGTATATGGGTTGTGATAGGGCGAGAGTGGATGTGATGTGAAGGTATATGGGGTTATATAAATGGGAATGTGGAAATGGATGTATGTATGTGGATGTGTGGATGTGGAGATGGGAGTGTGGATGTATGAACGTGAAAATGGATATATGCATGAAGATATATATGCATAGATGTGAATGTGGATGTAGATGTGGATGTATAGATGTGAATGGATGTGGATGTATAGATGTGAATGGGAATGTGGATGTGGATGTATGTGAATGTGGATGTAGATATGGATGTATAGATGTGAATGTGAATGTGGATGTGGATGTATGTGAATGTGAATGTGGATGTGGATGTATGTATGTATGTGGATGTAGATGTGGATGTATGGATGTGTATGTATGAATGTGGATATGGGATGTGGATGTATAAATGAGGATGTGAAAATGGAGGTAAGCATGTAGATGTGGATGTATGAACGTGAAAATGGATATATGCATGAAGATATATATGCATAGATGTGAATGTGGATGTAGATGTGGATGTATAGATGTGAATGGATGTGGATGTATAGATGTGAATGGGAATGTGGATGTGGATGTATGTGAATGTGGATGTAGATGTGGATGTATAGATGTGAATGTGGAATGTGGATGTGGATGTATGTATGTATGAGGATGTAGATGTGGATGTATAGATGTGAATGGGAATGGGGATGTGGATGTATGTGAATGTGAATGTAGATGTGAATGTATAGATGTGAATGTGGAATGTGGATGTATAGATGTGGATGTATGGGAATGTGGATGTGGATGTATGTGAATGTGAATGTGGATGTGGATGTATGTATGTATGTGGATGTAGATGTGGATGTATGGATGTGTATGTATGAATGTGGATATGGGATGTGGATGTATAAATGAGGATGTGAAAATGGAGGTAAGCAGGTAGATGTGGATGTATGGATGTGAATGTGGATGTGGATGTGGATGTATGGATGTGGATATGGATGTGTATGTATGAATGTGGATATGGGATGTGGATGTATAAATGAAGATGTGAAAATGGAGATAAGCATGTAGATGTGGATGTATGGATGTGAATGTGGATATGGATGTGAATGTATGGATGTGGATATGGATGTGAATATATGATATGTGATGTGAAGGAATTTGAAGTGAAGAGATGGAAAATGAGGTGATTGGATGAGTACACATATAAATGGAATGTGGAATAAGTAATGTGGATTAATGAGGAACAATGTGGAAAAATGAGAGTTAATATAGAAACTGTATTTGTAAACTGTTTGTAAATGCTGTTTGTAAATGGCTGTTTTATGTCAAGAATGCTGGGGAAGCATTTTGACCGTCATGTGATTAAGGTCGTGGAGACCTAACTGATAAAGTTGCAACTGCTGACGGAGAGTCAATGGAGGACGTCTCGCGTAGCAAGGTCGACCGAGGTCTTGACCAGCCTCGGTTCGATTAAAATGGTGAGCTTCCGGTACGGTGGATGAGGGACCAAGGAAGCGGCCTATGAGTGAAGCGCTAGGTCACCTGCGAAGGATCCTAGAGGGTGCTGACCATACGGTGCTCGGGCTCTGGGTCGCCTAGGATACCCACGCGTGCGTCGAGGAAGATATTGGAACAAGGAGTAAGAGTTGTTTTGTGAAACCGGGCATGGATCTGGTTGACTGACCTTGCTGGTCCTCAACGGATGAGTCCATGGCTCTTTTATATGGATCTGTTGGTTGATCTTGCTGATCTTCAACGAGAGTCCATCTTGATAAGTGATTATATTGCCGAGTATTATGGGCTAGGAACTATGGAAACGGCCTCTGTGTGGACAGGTGGTGAGCGTTCTAGTTGCCAATGATGCCATAGATACTCTGATGAAGGAATGATGGGAAATTATGAATCAATTGGATAAATTGGGAGATTGTGATCAGTGGTACTATGGTTTCATTAAAGGATTGTTTTAAAGTTAGCTGATGCTAAGAAAAAGGCAATTTTCATATTGGGTGTGTAAGTGGTGTGGCTAGTTTTATGTTTGCATGAAATTCCGGCTAGGGGGCCTTGGAACTCTTTTCCTTGGTACCCGGGACAAAACCTAACCAAATTCCAAATTGGATCCCATCACTACAGTGGTTGGGCGGTTGGCTAACCCATGGGATCGGATGGGGTTAGGCTGGACTGATGGATCCATAAATCGAGATTTAATTTCTATTATTACGATAGATGAAATAAATCCCGGATAGAAATTGTTCTATGGATAGGAATCAACGGCTGTGCCTCTTGATGGGGAAAAAAGCGTTGATCCCAATGATCCAAGTGCAAGTTTCTTCCTTGAATTGACCAAGTACCGTTAAAGGGCAGTCAGATCAGTTGATTCGTAATGATCTTGACTACGTTAGAGTAAAGAGTTATCCTGGTGGAATCGCCTATGCTTTCTGGGTAAAGGAAGTTTTTCCGGTTTCGGTTTTGGACAAACCGACGGATTAGTCTCTTGTCCGGATATCCGTGGGCGAGGCCCCGAATGTGGGACCCCTGTCCCGCGCGAGAAGTGCTACTTCCGCTGTCAGTATCGTGAATCCGTTGCTCGGTGGGAACAGGGATCTTACAGTTGGTATCAGAGCATTTGGTTAATAAAGATCAATTGAGAAGACAAATAGGTCAGAAATTTATCAAGAAACACAAAAAGGTTGTAATTGTGTGATATAATTCATACAATTTGATATTCAAATTGAAATTCGTAATTTGGTAATTGGGTCTTTAGATGGAAGTACCGCAATTATATAGAATCCTTGGCTTGCTTGAGGCCTAGACATGATGGTATTTACCTTATAATTCCAAGGGCCGTGACTATCCGTATATACCGAGAGTATAACTGCAGCTCTTTACTGACAGTATATACGAGTAAATCTAAGACTTGAAATTATAAGCGTTAATGCTATCCAGATGATGAATTTGAATGTGGTTGATATGATTTTTAATTCTGTTTGGGAACTGATGAATTGATTGGGATTCTGATTGAAAAATGATGATTTTTGAAATTTAGTTGAAATATAATAACTTGAGCAAAACCGCAATGAGGATGAATGGGACGAGTCCCTGTAATGATAAATGATGATAATGATTTCAACAAATCACTATGAGATTAGTGGATTGTGCTGTCAAAGTACTACTGTTAACACTTGACTCGGTATATCAAGTTAAGGGATGACAAATTGAAAACTTGCTTGACTGAAATTCCCGTGGAGGAATGTTCAGAAAGAAAAAATTTCGATCTGATGGACCATTATCGTGTTAAAGATATGAATGATATGATCTGAAATGAATTTATTTAATGATGAGTTCTATATAAGGGATATTTATCCCAGTATTCTGTTGGGTTGACCAGAATATAAGGAACCCCAGAATAAAATTGGATCTTAAGAAAAAGAGTTGTCCTCTACTTTATGAGATGAGGACATCTCGCACTTTTCAAGTGGGGTAGAATGTAAGATTCTCCCCCAGCCTTAGAGGTATACAGGAGTAAGAATCTCCCTTTTTGATCTTATAATTATTCCCTCTCTAAAATAAAAGAAAGATTCTGTTTAAAAAAGGAAGAACCTTTTTCCTGAATACTTCTCAAGAGTCCCACCTGTTTTAAGGATTCAGAACAACGAGTTCAGAAGTGAGAATCGATGTTTTGGATATCAAGGTTTTGGTCTCGAGTACGACCCAAAAGAAGTTCTTTATCTCTTGGGAAGTATAAGAAGTTATCTCCCAGATATTGTGGACCAAAGAAAGTAGGTGATTTAACTTACGAACTTCTTTTATCTCCTCATCTCAAAGTTCTTAATGCCTTCTATAGAAAATTGTGCCAAACCCAAATCATGGAAAGACGGTAAAACTTCAGTGGCAAGCTACCGTTGGCTTCTAAGTTACGCTAGCTCCTTCCTTTATATAAGTCGTAACTTTTACTTGTCGCTCACAGTAATCTTACTCCCATCGATCTCCTTTCTTCCTAATCTCCTTCATGGCTTAGCAACAAGAATTAGTTTTATCCATAATGATTCCTCACCTTCAAGACGCAAGTGAGTCTGTGAAGAAGGATTTTATAGAACAGTATGAGCGCTCACTTTTCCCTCACTTGGGAACTTCTGTAGCGCAGACCAAATGGCGGACCTATCAAGACATAACTAGGGTAACACCCTGGGGTCAGCAGCACTTTCGCAACAATGTCCGCTTGGCCATGGTTATTGAAGCCTTGGGTTTGGGTCCCCGATACTACTGCGTCATGAGATCAAGGCATCCTGGGTTTTCTGAGCGGGTCTTCTTATTGGCGTGTTTTCTTCCTCATGAGAAGATATGCCTTTACCCCGTTTTTGGCTTGCCTCTCAGAGGTCCTTTTGTTAGATCACCTCATACCACTGAGATAGGTGTGGCAATAACCAGCAGAATCATTCCCATAGATGAGTTACCCTATACTTGTGCAGCTTGTGAGTGCTGCTTTTGTGATCATATGATGGACGGGCTTATGGAAGTGTAAAGAGTTCTTCTATCTTTACTGTATAAGTTCCGAGAATGAATAAAGTTTAAATCTTGTTCTTATCTTGAATCTTGCTCTCTTTGAGACTTTTTCTTGGTGGTTAATCCTGATTTAAATTTTTCTCTAAGTCTCATAATTCGTGCATCTTGCGAAATTATCCCAGTTTGCGAGATGAGGACATCTCGCGTTTTTTAAGTGGGGTAGAATGTAAGATTCCTCCCCCACTCCCTTTTTGATGTCTAGTATCTTTCCCTGTAATCAATCCCTCTTCAGAAATATAAAGACCTTGTTTCTATCTGTTTTAGCCTAGAGAGAGAAAAATATTCTAGAGAGAGAATATTCAGATTTTGAATATTTTTAGATAGAAAAATATCTCTTCTAATTCAGATGAGTTCCCCTGAAACAGAAATTCAAAAAGAATTTTCCAATGTGCAATTGGAATTAATTAATAGCTATAAAGAACCTTAGCCTAAGGGTCTAGATTTTCAGAAATCTTTAGACTATGGTCCAATTAAGGTTCCTATGGACCAATAGCATCCATCCATGTGTAGGGATGAGATAAATCCAACTTGTAAAAAGAAAATACCCAAAAATGAGTAAATGCTCACATGAGGTGAAGAGTTGAAAATGTACAAGGTTTATTAGTAAAAAACTATGAGCAATATTAAAAATATGACATATGTAAGGAAGGGGAATTCTTTAAAGGAGGTGCATATTTCACATAAGATGAAGAGTTGAAAATGTACAAGGTTTATTAGTAAAAAATTATGAGCAATATTAAAAGTATGACATATGTAAGGAAGAGGAGTTCTTTAAAGGAGGTGCATATTTCACATAAGATGAAGAGTTGAAAATGTACAAGGTTTATTAGTAAAAAAATTATGAGCAATATTAAAAGTATGACACATGTAAGGAAGGGGAGTTCTTTAAAGGAGGTGCATATTTCACATGCTTGAATGAGTTTTAAACTCATAAAAATTGAGATATTTCATCTCTCCTCTCTCCTCATTTAAGTCTAGTTCCAAAAAGTTAGCTTAATTGACCTAAAAATGGTCAAATATTGACCAAACTGATTTAGAAAATTCTAGAATCAGTTTGTTTGGTTAGGAGCTCAATTTTTCCTATAAATAGAAGCCTCCCCCTTGTTAAAAAATATATAGTGTTTATGCATCGTTACTCTACTCCACCTAAGCCAGAAACTGTGAATTCATTTAATAATTCACTAGTTTTTGGAGCTTCCCTCTTTCTTCAATCCCCATTAGTGGCTCCATCAACATACTTAACCAATTGATTGGTTGGGGGCCTCTACCGTGAACAAAGAATCAAGCAAGTTGTAAGGTAATTAGTGAATATTGATCTTTCTATAATTTCTCAATGTTTCTCTCTTCTCAACCCCTCTCAAGCTTGAGAAGTTTAATTGGTATGGTTTTTTTTTAATGCTATTGAAGTTTGAATAGTAGTGAAGAGTTACATAATGCTATTGAAGTTAATTTTCATTTATGTTTAAATTCTAATGATTTTTATGTAAATTCTCTCTCTCACTCAAGAAATGGTCATACTCATGAACCGTTCTCAATCCAAATCAAGCTTTTCATAAAGCTTTTCCTTAACCCAAGATTAAGCTATGCTTGAGGCCAAATTAATGGCTTTTTTCTATGCTTTTAGTTTATGTATATTAATGATTCAATCCATTATGGATTGATAATCTAATTAGAGATTATTTTAATTATTTTCTTAATGATAAGCATTATCCCTTAGAAAAATTGAGATTTATCAGTCATAGCAGCGGAGCTATGGCAAAATTTTTATAAAAATTATGCATAAAATAATCTCATTCAAAGCATAAAAAGAGGACTTCCTACCATATTCTAGGAATTATCATCCTAGATTAATTGAAAGAATTTCATTACAATCATGGAGAAATTGAATTTTAATATTAGGCATAATGGATAAAATTTTATATCAAAAGTGTTATTTTTACCATTTTTATTTCATGCATAGAAGTATGCATAATGGATAAATTTTTATATCAAAAGTGTTATTTTTACCATTTTTATTTCATGCATAGAAGTATGCATAATGGATAAATTTTTATATCAAAAGTGTTATTTTTACCATTTTTATTTCATGCATAGAAGTATGCATAATGGAAAAATTTTTATATCAAAAGTGTTACTTTTATCATATTGGATTTCATGTATAGAGGTATGCATAAAAGTTGATTATTTTATTATAAAAGTGTGACTTTTATCATAATTGAATTTCATGCATATAGGTATGCATAAAAGATATTCTTTTTATACTAAAAGTGTGATTTTCCTCATAAATGGATTTTATGCTTAACTTAGATGCATAAGAGAAATTTTTTTATTCTAAAAGTGTAATTCCTACCAAATTGAATTTATGCATAAGAAGATGCATAAAAGATTGATTTTTTAATTCAAAAGTGTCATTCTCATCTAAATTGAATTTATGTATAGAAAAATGCATAAAAGATTAAAATTTAATTCAAAAGTGTCATTTTCATTAAAAATGAATTTATGCATAGGAAGATGCATAAAAGATTGATTTTTACTTTGAAAGTATTAATCTCCTTAAATAGAATTTATTCATAAATAAATGTGTAAAGAAATCTTATATCAAATGTAAGAATTCTCTTGTATTCTATAAATAGATAAGAGATGTGATAGGATGTGATAAGAGATGTGATAAGATGCTTATGAAATAAGTTAGGAGGTGATAAGAGATGTGATAAGAGGTGTGATAAGAGGAGATAAGATGCTTATGAAATAAGTTAGGAGGTGATAAGATGAATTAAGATGTGTATGGGGGGATGAGGTAAGAAGTGTATGTGATAGGATAAGATGTATATGGGTTGTGATAGGGCGAGAGTGGATGTGATGTGAAGGTATATGGGGTTATATAAATGGGAATGTGGAAATGGATGTATGTATGTGGATGTGTGGATGTGGAGATGGGAGTGTGGATGTATGAACGTGAAAATGGATATATGCATGAAGATATATATGCATAGATGTGAATGTGGATGTAGATGTGGATGTATAGATGTGAATGGATGTGGATGTATAGATGTGAATGGGAATGTGGATGTGGATGTATGTGAATGTGGATGTAGATATGGATGTATAGATGTGAATGTGAATGTGGATGTGGATGTATGTGAATGTGAATGTGGATGTGGATGTATGTATGTATGTGGATGTAGATGTGGATGTATGGATGTGTATGTATGAATGTGGATATGGGATGTGGATGTATAAATGAGGATGTGAAAATGGAGGTAAGCATGTAGATGTGGATGTATGAACGTGAAAATGGATATATGCATGAAGATATATATGCATAGATGTGAATGTGGATGTAGATGTGGATGTATAGATGTGAATGGATGTGGATGTATAGATGTGAATGGGAATGTGGATGTGGATGTATGTGAATGTGGATGTAGATGTGGATGTATAGATGTGAATGTGGAATGTGGATGTGGATGTATGTATGTATGAGGATGTAGATGTGGATGTATAGATGTGAATGGGAATGGGGATGTGGATGTATGTGAATGTGAATGTAGATGTGAATGTATAGATGTGAATGTGGAATGTGGATGTATAGATGTGGATGTATGGGAATGTGGATGTGGATGTATGTGAATGTGAATGTGGATGTGGATGTATGTATGTATGTGGATGTAGATGTGGATGTATGGATGTGTATGTATGAATGTGGATATGGGATGTGGATGTATAAATGAGGATGTGAAAATGGAGGTAAGCAGGTAGATGTGGATGTATGGATGTGAATGTGGATGTGGATGTGGATGTATGGATGTGGATATGGATGTGTATGTATGAATGTGGATATGGGATGTGGATGTATAAATGAAGATGTGAAAATGGAGATAAGCATGTAGATGTGGATGTATGGATGTGAATGTGGATATGGATGTGAATGTATGGATGTGGATATGGATGTGAATATATGATATGTGATGTGAAGGAATTTGAAGTGAAGAGATGGAAAATGAGGTGATTGGATGAGTACACATATAAATGGAATGTGGAATAAGTAATGTGGATTAATGAGGAACAATGTGGAAAAATGAGAGTTAATATAGAAACTGTATTTGTAAACTGTTTGTAAATGCTGTTTGTAAATGGCTGTTTTATGTCAAGAATGCTGGGGAAGCATTTTGACCGTCATGTGATTAAGGTCGTGGAGACCTAACTGATAAAGTTGCAACTGCTGACGGAGAGTCAATGGAGGACGTCTCGCGTAGCAAGGTCGACCGAGGTCTTGACCAGCCTCGGTTCGATTAAAATGGTGAGCTTCCGGTACGGTGGATGAGGGACCAAGGAAGTGGCCTATGAGTGAAGCGCTAGGTCACCTGCGAAGGATCCTAGAGGGTGCTGACCATACGGTGCTCGGGCTCTGGGTCGCCTAGGATACCCACGCGTGCGTCGAGGAAGATATTGGAACAAGGAGTAAGAGTTGTTTTGTGAAACCGGGCATGGATCTGGTTGACTGACCTTGCTGGTCCTCAACGGATGAGTCCATGGCTCTTTTATATGGATCTGTTGGTTGATCTTGCTGATCTTCAACGAGAGTCCATCTTGATAAGTGATTATATTGCCGAGTATTATGGGCTAGGAACTATGGAAACGGCCTCTGTGTGGACAGGTGGTGAGCGTTCTAGTTGCCAATGATGCCATAGATACTCTGATGAAGGAATGATGGGAAATTATGAATCAATTGGATAAATTGGGAGATTGTGATCAGTGGTACTATGGTTTCATTAAAGGATTGTTTTAAAGTTAGCTGATGCTAAGAAAAAGGCAATTTTCATATTGGGTGTGTAAGTGGTGTGGCTAGTTTTATGTTTGCATGAAATTCCGGCTAGGGGGCCTTGGAACTCTTTTCCTTGGTACCCGGGACAAAACCTAACCAAATTCCAAATTGGATCCCATCACTACAGTGGTTGGGCGGTTGGCTAACCCATGGGATCGGATGGGGTTAGGCTGGACTGATGGATCCATAAATCGAGATTTAATTTCTATTATTACGATAGATGAAATAAATCCCGGATAGAAATTGTTCTATGGATAGGAATCAACGGCTGTGCCTCTTGATGGGGAAAAAAGCGTTGATCCCAATGATCCAAGTGCAAGTTTCTTCCTTGAATTGACCAAGTACCGTTAAAGGGCAGTCAGATCAGTTGATTCGTAATGATCTTGACTACGTTAGAGTAAAGAGTTATCCTGGTGGAATCGCCTATGCTTTCCGGGTAAAGGAAGTTTTTCCGGTTTCGGTTTTGGACAAACCGACGGATTAGTCTCTTGTCCGGATATCCGTGGGCGAGGCCCCGAATGTGGGACCCCTGTCCCGCGCGAGAAGTGCTACTTCCGCTGTCAGTATCGTGAATCCGTTGCTCGGTGGGAACAGGGATCTTACATTGATGCACTCATAAGTCTCTATTTGCAGACGTGGGAATTGATTCTTAAATTTTTGGCTCAAATTTTGTCAAGGCAGTAGGTAATATTATTGGTTAGTTACCATTGGGGTTGCTTGAACACACAAGCTCTTGTGTAGGTGCTACATGCACGAGAGTGGTTGAGTAACTTGCTTGGTGTTGTTTGGGCCTCCATTCTTGTTGAACTTTAGGTGAAGCTATTGGTCGGTGGTGAGGCTTTCTTCACATTGTTCAATTTTGGCAACCATATGATGGGATTATCCTCATAGTATCCTTGCTATTTAAGCACATGCAAAGGCACCCATCTTTGTTGAACCTTCTAAATTTGTGGGCTGATGCGTTTGGTGCTGAGGTTTCCTTCTTTTTGCAAGCTTAGGGGACTTTGTGATGTACTTGAAAATCCAAGCATTGGTATTTTCTTGGTAGCACCCTTGTGCTTGTAGTAATCTTTTTGGTACCCACACTTGATGACTTGGTGGAGTTCTTTGAGGAACTTGCATAGGCTTTTGTGGACGGTGTTATGGAGTACTTTTCTTTTTCCTTGGCCTCTTAGTGCTACGTTGAGGAAGAGGCTTTGACTGTTGAGGCACCCAAATTTGATTAGCACCTTTGTAGTAGCCTTGAGCAACAAGTGGTTACTTTTCCACCCACATCTTTATACCATTAAGATACCTTGATCTTGGCTATCTTGGTGGAGTTTTCTTTTTGGTGGAAGTGGAAGGTTTTAAGACCTACTTCAATTTGGTTAGTGCTGAGGCTGTAGGTTTGAGACTTATAGGTATTTTTGACGATGAAGTTTGAGTCTCTTACAGAGTGGCATTCGATGATGAGGCTTTCAAGCATGCAATTTTCTCCTTTGGTGATTTTTTTCAATGAAGAGGCATAGGATCTGGGGCTTTTTCTTTGAGTTTCTTCTTAGAGATAGATGGTTGCGTTGTGGAAACTTCTTCAAGAATAGCTATTGCTTGTGAGGTAGTATAAGCATCTAACTTCGTTCGTGTGAGGATGGGGTTGAAGGAATAGATGATTTATCAGAGTCGGTCACTAACACATATGGTAGGTCATTGTGTAGAGGAGCTTCTGTGTTGAGATATCGAGCTCATCTAGTGAGGCGGTGGACACTGATGACCCGCTTGGGGGATAGGCCCCACACTTACACCACTGGCATGGTTGGTGAGATCTTGGGTGATATGCGGCCAGTGGGATGACAGGCTGTGTGACAGCCATTCTAGAGACTGGCATAGTTATAGTGTCAGCTCGTTTAGTTGGGTTCACACTATAGAGAACCCTTGTATGTATTTGGTTAAGTACCTTTCATATTGTGTGTACTCTTATCTTTGTATATGGTGTGTTAAGTGTTGAGTGAAGAAGTAAAAGATTTTCAGCCTCTCACCTTGTGTGTTCTCTATTAGGGTTTTGTGAGTGTGTGTGTGTGCTTGCAAGAGCTCAAGCTCTCTTCCCCCTACATCTTTTCATGGTATCAGAGCCTGGTTCGTGCTAAGGGCTGAGCTGCAAGCAAGAGAACCACAGGAAGCGATACGAGGGTAAGAGCTTCAACTACTCTTCCCTATTTGTGTTGGTGACTACACCCTTGTCGGGAGCTCTACGGGAGGCACCGACAAACGATCTCTGATTGAGGAGCTTTCTTCACGGGAGTAAAGCGATAGGGCAACTCTACTGTCTTATCGAACAATAATTTTTTGGGCCGAAAACGCATTTGGACCTCAGGCGATTTCGAGCTCTACAGGTAAGTCATTGACTCTCTGCAGAACTCTGTTATAAGAACTGCAGGAAGACAGATTAGCTGTGCAGACACTGTGGGTGCTGCAAAGAGGTCAACAGTTGCCATTGGGTGTATGTATGCATATTGAAGTCACTAGTTGTGACATTTGAGAGTACTACAGTACCGCTGCAGAAAATACATCAGTTTGTGCAGGACAAACTAGAGTGCTGTTTCTGGTAAAAATTGTGTGTCTGGCAAGATGTCAAATGATGGCATAACCCAGATTGTGGCTGAGAAGCTTGATAAGAACAACTTCCATGCTTGGAGGTTCAGGTTGACAAATTTGTTGATGCGAAAGGGCTATTGGGACTACATAGAAGGTGAGCATGAAGAGGCACCCGGACATAAATCCGACTGCTGTGCAGATGTGAAAGAGTTTAAAGACTGGAACCAAGGAGCCAGGAAAGTTATGTATTGGCTCTCCATTAGTATACAGGACACCATGATTGGGGACATTCAGGATGCCAAGTCTCCCAAGGAGGCGTGGGACACCTTGGTAGAACTCTATGAAACAAATACCAAGGCACGTAAGATACAGTTGAAGAATGAACTTCATACTGTGGAGAAAAAGAGAATGTCTGTGAATGACTATGCATTGAAGATAAAGGGTATTGTGGAATCCCTTGCATCTATTGGTGTGTCAGTAGATGATGATGATAAGGTGGAAGTCTGCCTACGTGGTCTCGGGCCACAATACAAGGCATTCAAGACGTCTATTCAGACTCGAGAAAACATTCCCAACTTTATAGATTTGGTGTCTATGCTGATTATAGAAGAGAAGAGC
This sequence comes from Cibotium barometz, assembly GCF_041138505.1. NCBI lineage: Eukaryota > Viridiplantae > Streptophyta > Polypodiopsida > Cyatheales > Cibotiaceae > Cibotium > Cibotium barometz. Next base: position 29,773,487 of record NC_141057.1, on the reverse strand, counting down.
TTGGATGAAGACCAATAGTCTTCACAAAACAAAAATAGTTCAGAGCAACATGCCTTCTACACAAGTTCAGGTAGAGGACGAGTTAGAGGAGGCCGTGGATGCGGTCAAGGAGATGGCCGAACAGGTAATCAGAATTATGGCTAGCAGCAACAACAACAACAGTCCCAGAATACACAACAACAACATCAATAAAACACAAGTGGAAGAGGAAAATTCAGAGGCAGGGGGAGTCAAAGAGGATGTGGAAATTGGCAAAGGCAATATAATGATGCACGTGAATGCTTTTATTGTGGTGGTAAGCCTGGACATGTGCAGGCAGAATGTTATAAGAAGCAGGCTGACATGCAAAATGGGAAAGTGCAGCAGAACAACTATGCATCCTCAAGCAGAAACAATGAGGATAATGAAAGGTTGTTTGTTATGCAGCATGTCGTGAATGCCATGTCTGAAAATGTTGAAGCAGCACAAAAAGATGATGTATGGTATGTGGATTGAGGTGCTTCGAACCACATGACAAGTCATGGGGAGTGGTTCAAGGAGATGAAAAACCTTGAAAGACCAGGTTTTGTGGAAACAGGGGATGACACTGCTCATCCAATTGCCCATGTTGGAGATGTGCCATTGTCCATGCAGGATGGCAAAGTGAAGTACCTTGCAGATGTACTTCACATTCCGAACATAACAAAGAATCTGGCTCAAAGAATCTGGTTTCAGTTGGCCAGATGATTGAGCAAGATTTGCAGGTTCGATTTAACCCTGATGGTTGTTATGTTGAAGATTTTAAAGACAAGTGCAGGTTGGTTGCAAAAGGCAACAGAGTGGGCAGAATGTTTACGTTGAATGTAGACATACCTGAAATGAGTGCTGTGATGTTTGCAAATGGTTCAGGAATTGTTGCAGACATAGACATTTGGCATAAAAGAATTGGACATGTAAATGTGCAGAGAATGAAGTCTATGCAGACTAAAGGGATTGTGACAGGGCTGCCAAAGTTTAAAGTGGAAGGTATGCAGAGAATATGTGAAGCATGCCAATTTGGAAAGCAAACAAAGCATGTATTTCCACATAACAGATATGTGAGCAGAAATGCACTAGATGTTGTGCATTCAGATATATGGGGTCCTACGAAGACCATGTCTATGAGAGGCTGCAGGTATTATGTGACATTCATTGATGACCACACAAGGAAAGTGTGGGTATATTTCATGAAAGAGAAGAGTGAGGTGTTCACTCACTTTCAGAATTTCAGATTTTTGGTCGAAAAGCAAACAGGGAAATATGTAAAGTGCCTAGGTCAGATGGAGGGGGAGAGTACTTCTCCAATGAGTTCTCTGAATTTTTGAAGAAGAATGGTATTCGGAGACAGTTTACATGTAGATACACTCCGCAGTAAAATGGAGTTGCTGAGCAGAAAAACAGGCACATTGCTGAGATTGCGTGAGCATTGATGGAAGAGAAGAATATGGTGCATAGCTATTGGGTTGAGGCTGTTTCTACAGCAGTATACATCATGAACAGGACTCCAACTGCAGCCATACATGATGTAACTCCAGAGGAGAGGTTTACTGGCAGAAAACCCAATTTGTCTCATCTGAAAGTTTTTGGATGCATTGCATATGTGCATGTGCCAAATGAGCTTAGAACTAAGCTGGATCCAAAAGCTGAAAAATGTGTGTTTATTGGATATTCCCTTGAGCAAAAGGGATACAGGTGTTATAACCCTGCTACACGTGAGTTGAGGGTAAGCATGGATGTTGTCTTTGATGAGATGAGCAGCTGGTATGCTGCTGAAAAAGAAGCTGTTGGGGCTGATGTGAGTGGAAGTGTGGTTGCACAGACTGCAGGTCAGAATCACAGTCTTTGAGTGGACCAGGAGAGTCCTCATCTAGTGGGTCTGTTGATAGACCGTGGAGTGGCAAGCTGCATCATAATACCAGTCCTGCAAATGTGATTAGTATATCACGTAAAGGAAAAGAGAAAGTTGTTGAGCCCCTTGGTATGCCTGACATTTCTGCAGGGCATTCTCATGTTGATGGAGAGTCTAGTGGCTCAAATATGAGCCTTGATGAGGAGCTTGGGATCCCAGCTATGAGAACACGTGGTGTAAAGAAGGCTATGGAAGCCATGAATGAAAAGCTGCGAAGATCTGGGAGAGTGAAAAACCCTGTGCAGAGGTTTACCTATGATGGTTATGTGGCACATCACTATGCATATATGGCAAAGGTTGTGCAGGTTGTAGAGCCCACATGCATTGATGAGGCTGTTGGAAATGTGTGTTGAAAGAAAGCTATGGATGAGGAGATGGATGCACTATATGGAAATGAGACTTGGGATTTAGTGCAATTTCCTGAAGGCAAGAAAGCCAAATTGGATGCAAGTGGGTGTACAGTGATGGAAGCATAAACAGGTATAAGGCTAGGTTGGTAGCCAAAGGATATGCACAGACATATGGGATTGATTATGAGAAAACTTTCAGCCCAGTTGCCAAGATGGCAATAGTGAGAGTTGTGATAGCAGTGGCTGCGTCAAAGCAATTGTCTTTACATCACATGGATGTAAAGAATGCATTCTTGCATGGGGATTTGCAAGAAGAGGTGTATATGTTGTAGCCACCTGGTTATGAGGATGTGGGTCACCCCAAGCATGTTTGCAAGTTGAAGAAAGCCTTGTATGGCTTAAAACAAGCACCAAGAGCATGGTCTGACAAGATTTCAGAATATCTTGTCACTATTGGCTTTCAAGTAGCCAATGCAGATTTCTCGCTGTATGTGAGACATGGTGATAGAGGGGTTGTGCTTGTTGTCATCTATGTAGATGACTTGATCATTACGGGGGACCATGATGCAGAGATCTTTGAGGTAAAGATCTTGCTTAGATAGAATTTTGAGATAAAGGATCTGGGGGAGCTCAAATATTTCTTGGGCATTGAGGTGATTAGGTCACCACATGGTATTGGATTACTGCAGAGATAGTATGGCTTGGACATGTTGTCCAAGTATGGTATGACAGGCTGTAAGCCTATTTCTATGCCATTGGATCAGAATGGTAAGTTGAGTGCAGATTCAGGAGAGATCTTGGAGGATCCTACTATGTATAGGCGCATAGTAGTGTGACACGAAGTTGGGGTTTGGACTTCGGTCACTTCTCAGAATCAAAACACACTTGTATGAAACCTCACAGCCTCCTCACCTCCCTTTCTCTCCCTAGATTAGGATAAAGATATACACATCAAAGGTGAGATCATAATTCATGGAAGGAAAGATGAAAGGCTCCGGAGAAGCAAGAATTTCTGCCAGTCTTGCAGCTCCAAACAAAAGGGCGATTCTTTGTTGGAAGAAAATCTTCCGACTCAGGATTATGTGAACGGAAACATACGGGGAATATTGGTAAGGTTCATCCGTTCGAATTGGGTGATTTGGACGGAACATATTAAAGAAAATGAATATGGCAATCACTTACAAGAGGATAAGACACATGGAGTTTGCCTTTTGATAAGGGATTAGGAGGAATTAATCATGATTAAGAAGAAAGAATGGCCAAAAAGCTATAAAAACAGAGATACACAGAGAATTGCAGTTTGAAATCCATAAAGGCTGTGTAAGAGAGAATTATATAGATGCGTAGAGCTTGAAGAGATCTTCGCGCCTATATAAAAACTTTCGAAAAGGGGCAACCGAGCAAAAAGTTATGAGCATTTTACTACGAGACTATAAAACTGCCAAAATTCGCCTAAAAATTAGCAACTTTGGGAGAAATTCTAATCATCAATGAAGTAAGGGATTAAGAAATTAGTTACATGAGTGGAAAGAGCATAGAAAGAGCTTCCTAGCCATATGATCAATTTTAGAAAATAATACCCGAGTGATGAGTAATTACCGGTTGAAATTTGGGTATTGGACCACAAAAAACTGCACTTCTCTCTCTTTGCATGAAACCTCAATTTTCACATAGCCTCTTGCCTCTCATCTCCTTCATGATTCAAGCTAGAGGGTAAGGGTTAACATTGCTCAGCGAAAAATCGTGAAGATTTACCTATGGTCCCCAAAGTCTTTCCACATGCTCATTACCGCTAAAACCATTGGTACCTCCAAAGGAGGGCGGCAATAAGGCAAGGGCTACCTTGAGAAGTCACAGGCCCGCCAAGATAATAACTCCTTATCCCCCTTATCATGAATCATCAAAGAGGTCCAAAATTGGGTTAAGCATGAGGAGCTAATGCTAAATGAGACATTCACATGTAAAGAGAGTGTTTGAATAAGGGTTTGAAAGATAAGAGAATGGCAATGACACAAAATGCTCAATTGAGGAGGCTCATTCCTTGATTTGAAAGGGAGAGGAGGGCTCCTTTTATAGGTGGAGAATCACCCTCTCTTCCATTGTTACAAATTATAACATAAAAATCTTCAACCCTTCAGTGACATAAGGGTAGATGTCACCATCAATTGTCCTCTTAGGCTAAGTCTTCTATTGATTATTAAATTGAAGACTTTTTGACTTTGAGAGTGTGATGAGATAATAGCCAAGCCTATGTGGCATGTAGGTGGAGATCCCACTTACACATGACGGAATTCTCCTCTTCCATGTAGGCATTCTAGAAGAATCTTTCCCAATTATGCACCTACACACACTCCTCCACATGCCTTCCACACTCCCCAACTTGTTGCCTTATGGTGAATACCATATTAATAATACAATTAAAATCCATGTGAGCATGAAGGCCCACTTTTATTTTCCACATCACTACGCATCACCACGCCGTTATTCCATTGTGGGCGCCGCAATCTTCTTGGACAAGCTTCCACCTTATTACCATTGAGAAACTGTAAGATCCCTGTTCCCACCGAGCAACAGATTCGGGATACTAGCAGCGGAAGTAGCACTTCTCGCGCGGGACAGGGGTCCCACACTCGGGGCCTCGCCACGGATATCCGGATAAGAGACTAATCCGTCGGTTGATCCAAAACCGAACCCGAAAAAAAAACTTCCTTAACCGGAAAGCACGGGCGATTCCACCAGGATAACTTTTTACTCTAACGTAGTCAAGATCATTTCTGATCGAGATGATCCAATTACATCTATAAGATACTTAGTCAGTTCAAGGAAGAAACTTGCACTTGGATCATTGGGATCAACGCTTTTTTCCCCATTCAAGAGGCACAGCCGTTGATTCCTATCCATAGAACAATTACTGTCCGGATTTATTTTTTTTCTATCGTAAAAACAAAAGTTTGAGTCTCGATTTACGGATCCATCAGTCCAGCCTAACCCCATCCAGTCCCATGGGTTAGCCAACCGCCCAACCACTGTAGTGATGGGATCCAATTAAGAATTTGGTTAGGTTTTGTCCCGGGTACCAAGGAAAAGAGTTCCAAGGCCCCCTAGCCGGATGTTCATGCAAAATAAAACTAGTCACACCACTCACACACCCAATATGAAATTGCCTTTTTCAACCAAATTCAACCAGTTTAAAACAATCCTTTAATGAAACCATAGTATCACAGATCACAATCTTCCAATTTATCCAATTGATTCTTAATTTCCCATCATTCTTTCATCAGAGTATCTATGGCATCATTGGCAACTAGAACGCTCAGGGGCCATTTCGATAGTTCCTAGCCCTTAATACTCGGCAATATAATCACTTATCAAGATGGACTCTCGTTGAAGATCAGCAAGATCAACCAACAGATCCATATAAGGGGCCATGGACTCATCCATTGAAGACCAGCAAGGTCAATCAACCAGATCCATGCCCGATTTCAGAAAACAACTCCAACTCTGTTCCAATATCTTCCTCGACGCACGCGTGGGTATCCTAGGCGACCCAGAGCCCGAGCACCGTATGGTCAGCACCCTCTAGGATCCTTCGCAGGTAACCTAGCGCTTCATGCATAGGCCGCTTCCTTGGCCCCTCATCCACCGTACCGGAAGCTCACCATTTTAATCGCACCGAGGCTGGTCAAGACCTCGGCTGACCTTGCTACGCGAGACGTCCTTCATTGACTCCCCGTCAGCAGTTGCAACTTTACCATCACGACTTTAATGACAAGACGATCAAAATGCTCCCCCCAGCATTCTTGACATAAAACAATCATTTACAAACAGCATTTACAAACAGTTTACAATACAATTTCTATTTTAACTTTCATTTTTCCACATTGTCCTTCATCAATCTACATTACTTACTCCATATTCCATTTATATGTATACTCATCCCATCACATCATTTCCATCTCATCACTTCAGATTTCCTCACATCACATATCGTATATTCACATCCATCCATCCACATCTATATGCGTACATTCACATCTGCATGCATACATCTACATCTCTATGCATACATCTACATCCACATTCACATTCACCTCCATACATCTACATCTACATGCATACATCCATATCTCCATTCCCATCTACATCTATACATCTACATCTACATGCATCCATCCACCTCCACCTCCACATCCACATCTACATCTATACATCTACATCTACATGTATACATCCACATCTCCCTTCACATCTACATCTATACATCTACATCTACATGCATACATCCATATCTCCATTCCCATCTACATCTATACATCTACATCTACATGCATCCATCCACCTCCACATCCACATCTACATCTATACATCTACATCTACATGTATACATCCACATCTCCATTCACATCTACATCTATACATCTACATCTACATGCATACATCCACATCTCCATTTACATCCTCATCTATACATCTACTTCTACATGCATACATCCACATCTCCATGCACACATCCACCTCCACATTCACACTCACATCCATACATCTACATCTACATGCAAACATCCACATCTCCATGCCTAATAATATTCTTTTAATTAATCTAGGATGATAGTTCCTAGAATATGGTAGGAAGTCCTCTTTTTATGCTTTGAATGAAATTATTTTATGCGTAATTTCTATAAAAATTTTGCCATAGCTCCGCTACTATGACTGATAAATCTCAATTTCTTCTAAGGGATAAAGCTTATCATTAAGGAAATAATTAGAATGGTCTCTAATTGGATCATCAATCCATAATGGTCTCTAATTGGATCATTAAGAAAATAATTAGAATGGTCTCATTGGATAATTAAGAAAATAATTAGAATGGTCTCTAATTGGATCATCAATCCATAATGGATTGAATCATCAATATACATAAACTAAAAGTATAGAAAAAAGCCATTAATTTGGCCTCAAGCATAGCTTAATCTTGGATTAAGGAAAAGCCTTATGAAAAGCTTCATTTGGATTGAAAAGAGTCATGAGTATGACCATTTCTTAAGTGAGAGAGAGAGAAAAACCATTAGAATTAAATATAAATAGAATTTTATGTAATTCTTTACTATCATTACTTAATTAACTTTAATAGCATTTCAAAAACCATACCAATTAAGCCTCTCAAGCTTGAGAGGGGTTGAGAAGAGAGAATCATTGAGAAGTTATAGAAAAGAACAAAATTCACTATACTTATCTTATAATTTGCTTGATTCTTTGATCACGGTAGAGGCCCCCAACCAATCAATTGGTTTAGTATGTTGATGGAGCCACCAATGGGGATTTAAGAAGGAGAGAAGTGTCAAAAACTAATGAATTATTAAAGAATTCATAGTTCTTGGCTTAGGTGGAGTAGAGTAACAATGCATAAGACACTATATCTTTTTCAACAAGGGAAGGCTTCTATTTATAGGAAAATTTGAGCTCCTAATCAAACAAACTGATTCTAGAATTTTCCAAGTCGGTTTGGTCACTTTTTGACCATTTTAAGGTCAGTTAAGCTAACTTTTTGGAACTAGACTTGAATGAGGAGAGAGGAGAGATAAAATATCTCAATTTTTATGAGTTTAAAACTCATTCAAGCATGTGAAATATGCACCTCCTTTAAAGAACTCTCCTTCCTTACATATGTGTCATAGTTTTTTTTACTAATAAACCTTGTACATTTTCAACTCTTCATCTTATGTGAAATATGCACCTCCTTTAAAGAACTCCCCTTCCTTACATATGTGTTTTTTTACTAATAAACCTTGTACATTTTCAACTCTTCATCTTATGTGAGCATTTACTCATTTTTGGATACCCAAAATATCTCATATTTTTAATATTGCTCATAGTTTTTTACTAATAAACCTTGTACATTTTCAACTCTTCATCTTATGTGAAATATGCACCTCCTTCAAAGAACTCCTCTTCCTTACATATGTGTCATAGTTTTTTTTTTTTACTAATAAACCTTGTACATTTTCAACTCTTCATCTTATGTGAAATATGCACCTCCTTTAAAGAACTCCCCTTCCTTACATATGTGTTTTTTTTTTACTAATAAACCTTGTACATTTTCAACTCTTCATCTTATGTGAAATATGCACCTCCTTTAAAGAACTCTCCTTCCTTACATATGTGTCATAATGGAATCATTTTAATATTGCTCATAGTTTTTTACTAATAAACCTTGTACATTTTCAACTCTTCATCTTATGTGAGCATTTAAGGGACTCCCCTTCCTTACATATGTGTCATAATAAAATCATTATTCCCAAAATATCTCATATTTTTAATATTGCTCATAGTTTTTTACTAATAAACCTTGTACATTTTCAACTCTTCACCTCATGTGAGCATTTACTCATTTTTGGGTATTTTCTTTTTACAATTTGGATTTATCTCCTCCCTACACATGGATTGATGCTATTGGCCCATAGAAACCTTAATTGGACCATAGTCTAAAGATTTCTGAAAATCTAGACCCTTAGGCTAAGGTTCTTTATACCTATTTCCAATTAATTCCAATTGCACATTGGAAAATTCTTTTTTTTAAATTTCTGTTTCAGGGAAACTCATCTGAATTATAAGAGATATTTTTCTATCCAAAAATATTCAAAATCTGAATATTCTCTCTCTAGAATATTTTCTCTCTCTAGGTTAAAACAGCCACAAACAAGATCTCTTATATTTTAGAAAAGGAATTGATTACAGGGGAATATACTAGACATCAAAAAGGGGTTGGGGGAGGAATCTTACATTCTACCCCACTTAAAAAACGCGAGATGTCCTCATCTCGCAACTTGGAATAATTTCGCAAGATGCACGAATATGAGTCTTAGAGAAAAATTTTAATCACGATTAACCACCAAGAAAAGTCTTAAAGAGAGCAAGATTCAAAATAAGAACAAGATTTAAACTTTATTCATTCACGGGACTTATACAGTAAAGATAGAAGAACTCTTTACACTTCCATAAGCCCGTCCATCATATGGTCACAAAAGCAGTCCTCACAAGCTGCACAAGTATAGGGTAACTCATCTATGGGAATGATTCTGCTGGTTATTGCCGCACCTATCTCAGTGGTATGAGGTGATCTAACAAAAGGACCTCTGAGAGGCAAGCCAAAAACGGGATAAAGGCATATCTTCTCATGAGGAAGAAAACATGCCAGTAAGAAGACCCGCTCAGAAAACCCAAGATGCCTTGATCTCATGACACAGTAGTATCGGGGACCCAAACCCAAAGCTTCAATAACCATGGCCAAGCGGACATTGTTACGAAAGTGTTGCTGACCGCAGTGTGTTACCCTAGTTATGTTTTGATAGGTCCGCCATTTGGTCTGCGCTACAGAAGTTCCTAGGTGAGGAAAAAGTGAGCGCTCATACTGTTCTATAAAGTCTTTCTTCACAGACTCTCTTGCGTCGTCTTGAAGGTGAGAAATCATCATGGATAAAACTAGTTCTTGTTGCCAAGCCATGAAGGAGATTAAGAAAGAAAGGAGATTGATGGGAGTAAGATTATTGTGAGCGACAAGTAAAAGTTACGACTTATATAAAGGAAGGAGCTAGCGTAACCTAGAAGCCAACGGTAACTTGCCACCACTGAAGTTTTACCGTCTTTCCATGATTTGTGTTTGACACATTTTTCTATAGAAGGCATTAAGAATTTTGAGATGAGGAGATAAAAGAAACTTGTAGGCTAAGTCACCTACTTTCATTGAATTCAGATATAAGGATCACAATATCTGGGGGATAACTTCTTATACTCCCCAAGAGATAAAGAACTTCTTTTGGGCCATACTCGAATGCAAACCAAAACCTTGGTATCCAAAACACCGATTCTCACTTCTAAACTCATTGTTCTAAATCCTTAAAATAGGCGTGACTCCTGAGAAGTATTTTAGGAAAAGGGTATTCCTTTTTTTAAACAGAAACTTTCTTTTATTTTAGAGAGGGAATAATTATAAGATCCGAAAGGGAGATTCTTACTCCTATATACCTCGAAGGCTGGGGAGGAATCTTACATCCTACCCCACTTAAAAAGTGCGAGATGTCCTCATCTCGCAAGGTAGAGGACAGCTCTTATTCTTAAGATCCAATTTTATTCTGGGGTTCCTTATATTCTGGGTGGTCAACCCAACAGAACACTGGGATAAATATCCCTTATATAGAACTCATCATTAAATAACAATTCATTCAGATTATATCATTCATATCTTTAACATGATAATGGTCCATTAGACCAAAAAGTTTCCTTCGGAACATTCCTCCACACGGAAATTTCAGTCAAGCAAGTTCTCAATTTGACATCCCTTAACTTGATCTACCGGTCAAGTATTAACAGTAGCAATCTGACAGCACAACCCACTAATCTCATAGTGATTTGCTGAATTCGTTATCATCATTCTAGTTATGAATATCATCACAGGGACTCGTCCCATTCCCCCTCATTGTGGTTTCATTATATTTCAACTAATTTTTAAAAATCAACATTTTTTTTTCAATCAGCATTTTCAATCAGAATCCCAATCAATTCATCAATTCTCAAACAGAATTAAAAATCATATCAATCACATTCGAAATCATCATCTGGATAGCATTAACGCTTATAATTTCAAGTCTTAGATTTACTCGTATATACTGTCAGTAAAGAGCTGCAGTATACTCTCGGTATATACGGGTAGTCACGGCCCTTGGAATTATAAGGTAAATACTATCATGTCTAGGCCTCAAGCAAGTCAAGGATTCTATATAATTGCGGCACTTCCATCTGAAGACCCAATTACCAAATTACGAGTTTCAGTTTGAATATCAAATTGTATGAATTATATCACACAATTATAACCTTTTTGTGTTTCTTGATAAATTTTTGATATATTTGTCTTCTCAGTTGATCTTTATTAACCAAATGCTCTGATACCAACTGTAAGATCCCTGTTCCCACCGAGCAACAGATTCGGGATACTAGCAGCGGAAGTAGCACTTCTCACGCGGGACAGGGGTCCCACACTCGCGGCCTCGCCCACGGATATCCGGATAAGAGACTAATCCGTCGGTTGATCCAAAACCGAACCCGAAAAAAAAACTTCCTTAACCGGAAAGCACGGGCGATTCCACCAGGATAACTTTTTACTCTAACGTAGTCAAGATCATTTCTGATCGAGATGATCCAATTACATTTATAAGATACTTAGTCAGTTCAAGGAAGAAACTTGCACTTGGATCATTGGGATCAACGCTTTTTTTCCCATTCAAGAGGCACAGCCGTTGATTCCTATCCATAGAACAATTACTGTCCGGATTTATTTTTTTTCTATCGTAAAAACAAAAGTTTGAGTCTCGATTTACGGATCCATCAGTCCAGCCTAACCCCATCCAGTCCCATGGGTTAGCCAACCGCCCAACCACTGTAGTGATGGGATCCAATTAAGAATTTGGTTAGGTTTTGTCCCGGGTACCAAGGAAAAGAGTTCCAAGGCCCCCTAGCCGGATGTTCATGCAAAATAAAACTAGTCACACCACTCACACACCCAATATGAAATTGCCTTTTTCAACCAAATCCAACCAGTTTAAAACAATCCTTTAATGAAACCATAGTATCACAGATCACAATCTTCCAATTTATCCAATTGATTCTTAATTTCCCATCATTCTTTCATCAGAGTATCTATGGCATCATTGGCAACTAGAACGCTCAGGGGCCGTTTCGATAGTTCCTAGCCCTTAATACTCGGCAATATAATCACTTATCAAGATGGACTCTCGTTGAAGATCAGCAAGATCAACCAATAGATCCATATAAGGGGCCATGGACTCATCCATTGAAGACCAGCAAGGTCAATCAACCAGATCCATGCCCGATTTCAGAAAACAACTCCAACTCTGTTCCAATATCTTCCTCGACGCACGCGTGGGTATCCTAGGCGACCCAGAGCCCGAGCACCGTATGGTCAGCACCCTCTAGGATCCTTCGCAGGTAACCTAGCGCTTCACGCATAGGCCGCTTCCTTGGCCCCTCATCCACCGTACCGGAAGCTCACCATTTTAATCGCACCGAGGCTGGTCAAGACCTCGGCCGACCTTGCTACGCGAGACGTCCTTCATTGACTCCCCGTCAGCAGTTGCAACTTTACCATCACGACTTTAATCACAAGACGGTCAAAATGCTCCCCCCAGCATTCTTAACATAAAACAATCATTTACAAACAGCATTTACAAACAGTTTACAATACAATTTCTATTTTAACTTTCATTTTTCCACATTGTCCTTCATCAATCTACATTACTTATTCCATATTCCATTTATATGTATACTCATCCCATCACATCATTTCCATCTCATCACTTCAGATTTCCTCACATCACATATCGTATATTCACATCCATCCATCCACATCTATATGCGTACATTCACATCTACATGCATACATCTACATCCACATTCACATTCACCTCCATACATCTACATCTACATGCATACATCCATATCTCCATTCCCATCTACATCTATACATCTACATCTACATGCATCCATCCACCTCCACATCCACATCTACATCTATACATCTACATCTACATGTATACATCCACATCTCCCTTCACATCTACATCTATACATCTACATCTACATGCATACATCCATATCTCCATTCCCATCTACATCTATACATCTACATCTACATGCATCCATCCACCTCCACATCCACATCTACATCTATACATCTACATCTACATGTATACATCCACATCTCCATTCACATCTACATCTACATGCATACATCCACATCTCCATTTACATCCTCATCTATACATCTACTTCTACATGCATACATCCACATCTCCATGCACACATCCACCTCCACATTCACACTCACATCCATACATCTACATCTACATGCAAACATCCACATCTCCATGCCTAATAATATTCTTTTAATTAATCTAGGATGATAGTTCCTAGAATATGGTAGGAAGTCCTCTTTTTATGCTTTGAATGAAATTATTTTATGCGTAATTTCTATAAAAATTTTGCCATAGCTCCGCTACTATGACTGATAAATCTCAATTTCTTCTAAGGGATAAAGCTTATCATTAAGGAAATAATTAGAATGGTCTCTAATTGGATCATCAATCCATACTGGTCTCTAATTGGATCATTAAGAAAATAATTAGAATGGTCTCATTGGATCATTAAGAAAATAATTAGAATGGTCTCTAATTGGATCATCAATCCAAAATGGATTGAATCATCAATATACATAAACTAAAAGTATAGAAAAAAGCCATTAATTTGGCCTCAAGCATAGCTTAATCTTGGATTAAGGAAAAGCCTTATGAAAAGCTTCATTTGGATTGAAAAGGGTCATGAGTATGACCATTTCTTAAGTGAGAGAGAGAGAAAAACCATTAGAATTAAATATAAATAAAATTTTATGTAATTCTTTACTATCATTACTTAATTAACTTTAATAGCATTTCAAAAACCATACCAATTAAGCTTCTCAAGCTTGAGAGGGGTTGAGAAGAGAGAATCATTGAGAAGTTATAGAAAAGAACAAAATTCACTATACTTATCTTATAATTTGCTTGATTCTTTGATCACGGTAGAGGCCCCCAACCAATCAATTGGTTTAGTATGTTGATGGAGCCACCAATGGGGATTTAAGAAGGAGAGAAGTGTCAAAAACTAATGAATTATTAAAGAATTCATAGTTCTTGGCTTAGGTGGAGTAGAGTAACAATGCATAAGACACTATATCTTTTTCAACAAGGGAAGGCTTCTATTTATAGGAAAATTTGAGCTCCTAACCAAACAAACTGATTCTAGAATTTTCCAAGTCGGTTTGGTCACTTTTTGACCATTTTAAGGTCAGTTAAGCTAACTTTTTGGAACTAGACTTGAATGAGGAGAGAGGAGAGATGAAATATCTCAATTTTTATGAGTTTAAAACTCATTCAAGCATGTGAAATATGCACCTCCTTTAAAGAACTCTCCTTCCTTACATATGTGTCATAGTTTTTTTTACTAATAAACCTTGTACATTTTCAACTCTTCATCTTATGTGAAATATGCACCTCCTTTAAAGAACTCCCCTTCCTTACATATGTGTTTTTTTACTAATAAACCTTGTACATTTTCAACTCTTCATCTTATGTGAGCATTTACTCATTTTTGGATACCCAAAATATCTCATATTTTTAATATTGCTCATAGTTTTTTACTAATAAACCTTGTACATTTTCAACTCTTCATCTTATGTGAAATATGCACCTCCTTTAAAGAACTCCTCTTCCTTACATATGTGTCATAGTTTTTTTTTTTTTACTAATAAACCTTGTACATTTTCAACTCTTCATCTTATGTGAAATATGCACCTCCTTTAAAGAACTCCCCTTCCTTACATATGTGTTTTTTTTTTACTAATAAACCTTGTACATTTTCAACTCTTCATCTTATGTGAAATATGCACCTCCTTTAAAGAACTCTCCTTCCTTACATATGTGTCATAATGGAATCATTTTAATATTGCTCATAGTTTTTTACTAATAAACCTTGTACATTTTTAACTCTTCATCTTATGTGAGCATTTAAGGGACTCCCCTTCCTTACATATGTGTCATAATAAAATCATTATTCCCAAAATATCTCATATTTTTAATATTGCTCATAGTTTTTTACTAATAAACCTTGTACATTTTCAACTCTTCACCTCATGTGAGCATTTACTCATTTTTGGGTATTTTCTTTTTACAATTTGGATTTATCTCCTCCCTACACATGGATTGATGCTATTGGCCCATAGAAACCTTAATTGGACCATAGTCTAAAGATTTCTGAAAATCTAGACCCTTAGGCTAAGGTTCTTTATACCTATTTCCAATTAATTCCAATTGCACATTGGAAAATTCTTTTTTTTTAATTTCTGTTTCAGGGAAACTCATCTGAATTATAAGAGATATTTTTCTATCCAAAAATATTCAAAATCTGAATATTCTCTCTCTAGAATATTTTCTCTCTCTAGGTTAAAACAGCCACAAACAAGATCTCTTATATTTTAGAAAAGGAATTGATTACAGGGGAATATACTAGACATCAAAAAGGGGTTGGGGGAGGAATCTTACAGAAACCATCAAAATATGCACAAAATTGACAATGAAAGATATCAATTTTTCACGTCACATCTTTCCCCCCAGCAGATCCTCCAGGCTTGTCTGGGGGGTCTGCTGGCCATGGTGCTCGAGGGTAGAATATCTTTAGCCGGTACTCATTGGCACGTCCGGGAACCTCCTGGCCAGTTGCATCCTCTAGAAGATAGGTGTTATTTTTGAACTTTTGCTTTATCCTGAAGGGGCCTTCCCAGTGTCGAAGAAGCTTCTTGTCTAGCCGTTTCTCCACACGGCCATCATACCTCATGACTAAGTTTCCTTGCTTGAGTTCTGGCTTCTTCTTCTTCCTCATGAGAGTGTCATGCCTTGCCTTGCACCGTTGTTGTGCAGCCTCCAAATTTTGAAGTGCTTGAAGTCACCTCTCATCCAAGATCTCCAGTTGTGCTAGGCGTTGGGCATGTGTTTCTTCTTCATTATTCAAGCGTGCAAAAGATATGCGAAGGCTTGTGATTTCCAATTCTATTGGCAAAATAGCCTCCATTCCATAAACTAACTGAAAAGGTGTGAAACCAAGAGAGAGTTTGTAAGTTGTCCTATAGGCCCATAGGACCTCTGGCAAATGCACATCCCACTTTCTCTTCATAGTATCCACTAGCTTAGACAAAGATCCACAAAGCAGTCCATTAGTTTTTTCTACTAAACCATTACATTGGGGATAATAGGGAGTTGACATAGCATGCTTTATTTTTAATTTCTGCACCAAAGCTTCAATCAAGTCATTCCTGAAAGACCTCCCCCCATCTGTAAGGATTTCTAATGGACACCCAAATCGGGCACATATGTATTCCCTGAGAAAAGATGCCACAGCCACTGCTTTATTATTGACCATTGCCTTTGCTTCTGCCCACCTTGTTGCGTAATCTGTGGCCACCAATATGTAATACTTCCCATGTGAGGAACGAGGAAGTGGGCCCACAAAATCTAATCCCCACCTTTCAAATGGACCATATGCTGGGATAGGGTTTAAGGGTTCGGGAACCAATTGCTTGTGCCCATATGCCTAGCATACTTCACAACTTTTGCACCACTCATGGACATCTTTGCTGAGTCGAGGCCAATAATACCCTGTGTTAAGGATCCTCCAAGTTGTGTTGGCTGAGGCAAAGTGACCTGAACATTCATGACATAATTCCATAATCCTTTTAGACTCCTCTAGGCTCACTACCCTCCTAAGAATCTTATCCTTACCTTGCTTGTAAAGAACATCCCCTAGAATTGTGTAAGGATGAGCTTTCCTGGTAAGCCTTTGCTTCTGTTGAGGATTCAATCCAGGAGGGAAGTATCCTGTATCCAAATAGTGTTGAACATCTTGGAGCTCAGGCCAACCTGTATCCATTAATGCAAGAGTAGCTACTTTGAAAGAAGCCAAGGTTTTAGTAGCCAATTCATCAGCCTTTTGATTATCATTCCTGTTAACATGCACAAATTTACAAAACCCAAAAGCTTCTTTTAACTCCATTGCCCTTTTATACAATTCTTGGAGATTAGGACTCCTTGCCTTATACTCTCCTTTCATTTGTCGGATGACCAATTGTGAATCCCCTTTAACCTCTACCTCTTCAATTCCATCTTTTATGCAATCTTCTAATCCCCAAATTAATGCATTGTACTCAGCCACATTATTTGATATAGCCTTTGGAAATTCCCTACCCTTGGCCCATACCTCTTTTCCTTCTGGATCAAATAAAACTATTCCCCCCAGCCCCACATTGCCTGGAAGGGCTAAAGGCTCCATCAAAATGCATAGTGAAAGCAGTTGGTGGCGTTTCCAAATCTTCATATACCTCTTCCTTTGCTTCTGTTCCTTCTTCCTCTTCCTTCCTGGTAAGCAAATCCGCAAGAGAGGCCCTAGTGGTGTTTTTTGTAATAAAAGTAAAAGAGAATTCTTGAAGCTCACAAATCCACTTTGCAAACTTCCCTCCTGCAGGATTGGGCTTGCGGACCAAGAATTGTAAATAAGGTTGAGATGTGAGGAAGAAAAAAGGGCGAGGTAACAAGTATGACCTGAACTTCTTTACTGCAAAAACAAGAGGCAAACCACCTTTCTCCATTTCACCATACCTCTCCTCGGCATCAGTGAGTTGTCGGCTTGCATAATACACTGGTTGCATACGCCCTTGCTCTGCCTTTTGCCAGAGAAAAGCACCCACTGAATGTGATGAGACACTTGGGTTCACATAAAAGTCCTCCCCCCACCTAGGAGGCTGAACAATTGGACTTTGACTCATGCATTCCTTGAGCAAACAAAAAGATTGAATTTGATCGGGCCCCCATTGGAAAGAAACATTCTTCTTTGTTAACAAATTTATAGGATACATCTTCTGAGAGAACATGTCAACAAAGCGTTGGTAATACTTTGTTTTACCCAAAATCCTCCTTACCTCCCTTACATTGGTAGGTGGTGGGAGGGCCACAATTGCCTGCACCTTCTCAGGATCCATCTCTATGCCTTCTTCTGAGATAACATGTCCCAAGAGAACCACCTTCCTTCGTGCCAAGCGGCATTTTCCAGGATTAAGACACCCTTTTGCATCATCGATACTTTGCAAGGCCAGCCTCAACTTTTCCAAGTGATCCATGCGGCTTGAATAAATGCAAAAATCATCCAGAAAGACCCTTATAAACTTCCCCAAGTAAGGTGCAAATACCTGACTCATGAAGCGTTGAAAAGTTGCTGGTGCATTGGTCAAGCCAAATGGCATCACCCTATAGGCATACACTCCCCAAGGGGTGATAAATGAGGTTTTCCTTTGATCTTCTTCACAAATCCGGATTTGAAAGTATGAAAGTATCCAGAGTATCCATCACACACTGAATACAACTCATGACCTGCAACTTGACTGATAAATCTCATCCTGAAAGGGTAGAGGATAATAATCCCTCTTTGTGCATGCATTCAGAGGGCAAAATTCCACACACACATGCCATTTTCCACCCTTTTTGGGAGTGACTACAACTGGGGAAATCCATTCTGAATTCTCTACTGGAAAAATAAATCCAGCTTCAAGCAAATTTGTTACCTCCTTCTTAAGCACCTCTGCTTGTACTACTCCCAAACGCCTTAGCCGCTGCACCACTGGCTTACTTTGGGGCTTGAGATCAATCTTGTGCTCTACTAGGGTAACTTGGCGTACTTGTGAGTAGCTGTTTGCAAAAAGGTTAGGAAATCCATCTAACATTTTTAAGTAATCCTCCCTTTCAGTACCTGCTATGGACTCATCAAGAAGAAGTTCATTTTGTTGGTGAAGACTAGTGAGGTCCACATCTCCTTTCTTGCACATGGTTGAAGAAGCTTCCCCTTCCAAGGCTCCATTGTCTTTAGCATCCCCTCGATCCCTTCCTAGGGAAAGACCAAATGCAACTCCCTCCACCTCTCCTTCTGAGATGGAATCCTCGGAGCTACCACTTGTCTCTTCTTCATCGGATGACTCTGACTCTGAACTTTCGGAAGTTGAAGGTTCACCCCTTACCACTTTCTTGCGACGACTCTTGATGTTGTAGTGGACCTTCTTATTCTCACCTTGTAGAATAAGATCACCTGTCTCCCACTTTTGAATCGCCTTCACTTGGCGAAGCCATGGCCTACCCAATATCAATGGGTAAGCCCTAGCATCAGGCTTTGTAGGAATGACCTGGAAAGTTGTAGGCACAGAAATACCACATACATCCACTCCCAAATTCCTGACAATTCCTAAGGTTTTCACCCTAGTATTATCAGCAAGTTTGATGCGATAGGGAGAGTTAGTAGAAGACAACTTTAAATCAGCATCTTTCATTGTTTTTTCACTCATGACATTGATTGACGCACCTCCATCAATGTATGCATTAGAAATTGTTTGCCCCTCAATGATGACATCAATCACAGGCACATCATCTCCTACATCAATATCCACTTTTTGAACCATAGGAGTCCCATTATCCCTCTTCTTCTTTTTCCTAGATTCCCTTGTGCTAGCCAGCTTACCCCATTCCTTTCTGAGCTTGGGAGAGAGTGCCAAAAGCTGCCCAAATGTGATTTGTGCCGTTTTCTCCCTAAGATCTCTCAAGAGGTCATAACTAAGAGATCCTTGTCCAAGAGGAAAATCAGATTGTCCAATTTTTCTCCTAGATGACTTCTTCTTCTTCTTATTTTTCTCCTCTTCTTCGGATTTATCTTCTTGTTCTTCTTCCTGGCTTCTAGTTTTACGACCCCTTTTTGCCATTAATGGCATCAATGTTTCCTCTTCTTCTGAGCATATTTCCTCTAAAAGTGCTAAACTTTTATCCTCACTTTTCCTCAACTTTGGACACTCAGTGCGATAGTGCCCCTTCTCTTGACATTCATAGCATGTGACGCTACTTCTATCCCTAGGTTTATCCTCAGCTCGTGGAACCCTAGGTGGCCTTGCATTGACTAAGTGTAACTTCAAATCAGCAAATTCTGCCATAAGTTGTGCAATGTTATGATCCAAGGATGGAGCTTGTACCTGAGATGTTGAGGCTATCTCTACTCGTGGTGGGGTTGGCACACTTGGAGAAGATTGGAATGTGGACTCGATATGAAGAGTGGCCTCCTTCTTCAAAGCAATACGAAGGGCCTCTTTAAAACTAGTGGGATCTTTGCTAAGAACTTTTCCATGCAAGCGGGGATCCAAAGCCCTGATAAACTTGCTCATCTTAAGGTGCTCCATTGCTAAAGAACTCTTTGAATCTTCCATAGAAGGCGAAGAAGAAGAAGCAACAACATGTAAAGCAGCTTGTTGATATTTGATGAATAAGGCTTCATACCTCACTGAAAAGGCAGAAATTGACTCTCCATCCTTTTGGAAAATTTGATCCAACTGCAATAGTAAAGCATTTGGCGACTCCACTGTCCCAAATCTCTCCTTCATTGCTTTGGTCAACCTTTCCCAATCATTCTTGGACTCCTCTGGCAAAGCCTCATGCCAAGTTAAGGCTACACCCTCCAAGAAATCTGGGAGTATTTCTGCCCTCTCCTTCATAGACCAGCCCGTCAAGCGGCATGCTCGGTTAAACTCTCGGAGATAACTCCCCGGGTCTTCTCCTTCCGATCCTCGGAACACCGGAATGTTGAACATCTTGCACCAAAAGATGAGTAGTGACAAGGAAAATTTACTTGTTTCAAAATAACTTTCCTTTAATCATGCGGGACCTTGAGGTTAAAATAGAATAATTCTAAGTAAAACCTGCCCGCCGCCTCCACCAAAAGATGTGACACGAAGTTGGGGTTTGGACTTCGGTCACTTCTCAGAATCAAAACACACTTGTATGAAACCTCACAGCCTCCTCACCTCCCTTTCTCTCCCTAGATTAGAATAAAGATATACACATCAAAGATGAGATCATAATTCATGGAAGGAAAGATGAAAGGCTCCGAAGAAGCAAGAATTTCTGCCAGTCTTGCAGCTCCAAACAAAAGGGCGATTCTTTGTTGGAAGAAAATCTTCCGACTCAGGATTATGTGAACGAAAACATACAGGGAATATTGGTAAGGTTCATCCGTTCGAATTGGGCGATTTGGACGGAACATATTAAAGAAAATGAATATGGCAATCACTTACAAGAGGATAAGACACATGGGGTTTGCCTTTTGATAAGGGATTAGGAGGAATTAATCATGATTAAGAAGAAAGAATGGCCAAAAAGCTATAAAAACAGAGATACACAGAGAATTGCAGTTTTAAATCCATAAAGGCTGTGTAAGAGAGGATTATATAGATGCGTAGAGCTTGAAGAGAGCTTCGCACCTATATAAAAACTTTCGAAAACGGGCAACCGAGCAAAAATGTGAGATCCCTCCGCCCCCTCCGCGCGCCGGACTCTCGGTAGCCGAACAGCGGAAGCAGCCCCCACATGCGTGGTGCGGGGTTTCTCACTCGGGGTCTCGCTCTCGAATGTCCGGGCACGAGACTAGGCTGGTGGTCACTCCAAAAACCGAAACCGGGAAAAATTCCCATGCCCGGAAAGCGGGGGCGATTCCGCCATTATGATTTTTTTTTTTAAACGAATTTTTCTAACGTGATCAATTCTAAGTTATCCTTTAACTGGATAAACCAGATAGAAGGAAACTATCACTGATATAATTTGATCATTTTAGTAAATTCAACGCTTTTTTCCTGATCCAGGTCAGGCACAGCCGTTGATCTACTTATTGAAAAATTTATCAGGAGATTATTTAACTACTCGAATCTTAGCGTAATCCTAAGATTTTGGAATTTGATTATTAAAACTCCACTGATTCCAGCCTAACCCCATCCGGCCCATGGGTTAGCCACCACCCTACCACTGGAATCGGTGGAACCAAATAAGTACTCACCCACCCATAATTGAATTGCCTTTCTTAACTTTAGCTTTAGAAAACAGATACGCACGCACTCCTCTTTATTAAAACTTTAATAAAAACAATCCTTGATAAACAATTTACGATTTATACATGTCATACTTCAAAATTTTCATTGAGTCCTTATTTCTCAACAAAACAGTATCACTCTGGACTCTCCGTTGAGACCAGCAAGTCAACAACGAGATCCAGTGATAGATTATAAAAAAAAACATAGGTCCGTCATATAATATCTTCCTCGACATACGCATGGATGTCCTCGGCACCGCGAGCCCGTGCATCGCTTGGTCAGAACCCTCCAGGATCCTCCTTAGGTGTCCTGGCACTTCACTCAGGGACCGCTTCGTCGGCCCTCGTCCATCGTACCGGAAGCGCACCATTTTAACCATACCGAGGCTGGTCAAGACCTCGGCAAGCCTTGCCGCGTGAGCTGTCCCTCGAACACTCCCCGCCAGCTGTTGCAACCGAACTTCCCTTAGATAAACATATATGCCAAACGCTCCCTCCAGCATTCTGGCGTAAGACAGTCTTTTAAGAAGGCAGGGTTTCTATGCAAGTTTATAGTTTTGATTTTTGTTTGACTACCATGAGTATATCATAAATCCCTAGATTCAATTTTCAATTCCAAACAGAATTCTTCAAATTCTGTTAACTTGATTCTTAGATCAAGTCACAAGTCTTAACTTAGTTTTTGATTCGATGGATGATTGAATACATTTTCCCCGAACTGGGCACATCGTCATTGATTGAAACTCACGAAGGAATTAGGCCTTGATCAATAATCTGAGTCCAAGTTTAGGTCTGAAAGGTTCTCTCTAAATTTATCTTCTCGAAAGGTAGTTTCTCTTTTTCTAAAATTTCCTACGATGAATATTTATTTACAATTTCAAAACATGGATTTCTCGAGGAATATTCATTTACGTCGATCTCCGATTAAAATTTATCTTTTTTTTAAAAATACCTCTATACATTAAAATCAATTTTTATAAAAGTAACACTTTTATAATAAAAATATATCTTTATACATACTCTTATGTATGAAAATAAAAATGATAAAAGTAACACTTTTGATATAAAAATTTAACCATTATGCATACTTCTATGCATGAAATAAAAATGATAAAAGTAACACTTTTGATATAAAATTTTATCCTTTATGCATACTTCTATGCATGAAAATAAAAATGATAAAAATAATACTTTTGATATAAAAATTTATCCTTTATGCATACTTCTATGCATGAAAATAAAAATTGAAAAAAATAACACTTTTGATGCAAAAATTTATCCATTATGCATACTTCTATGCATGAAAATAAAAATTGATAAAAATAACACTTTTGATATAAAAATTTATCCTTTATGCATACTTCTATGCATGAAAATAAAAATTGATAAAAATAACACTTTTGATGTAAAAATTTATCCATTATGCATACTTCTATGCATGAAAATAAAAATTGATAAAAATAACACTTTTGATATAAAAATTTATCCTTTATGCATACTTCTATGCATGAAAATAAAAATTGATAAAAATAACACTTTTGATATAAAAATTTATCCATTATGCATAATTCTATGCATGAAAATAAAAAATGATAAAAATAACACTTTTGATATAAAAATTTATCCTTTATGCATACTTCTATGCATGAAAATAAAAATTGATAAAAATAACACTTTTGATATAAAAATTTAACCATTATGCATACTTCTATGCATGAAATAAAAATGATAAAAATAACACTTTTGATATAAAAATTTATCCATTATACATACTTCTATGCATGAAAATAAAAATTGATAAAAATAACACTTTTGATATAAGAATTTATCCTTTATGCATACTCCTATGCATGAAAATGAAAATTGCTAAAAATAACACTTTTGATATAAAAATTTATCCATTATGCATACTTCTATGCATGAAAATAAAAATGGTAAAAGTAACACTTTTGATATAAAAATTTAACCATTACGCATACTTCTATGTATAAAATAAAAATGGTAAAAATAACACTTTTGATATAAAAATTTATCCATTATGCATACTTCTATGCATGAAAATAAAAATGGTAAAAGTAACACTTTTGATATAAAAATTTAATCATTATGCATACTTCTATGCATAAAATAAAAATGGTAAAATAACACTTTTGATATAAAAACTTATCCTTTATGCATGATATTAAAATTCAATTTCTCCATGATTATAATGAAATTTTTTCAATTAATCTAGGATGATAATTCCTAGAATATGGTAGGAAGTCCTCTTTTTATGCTTTGAATGAAGATATTTTATGCATAATTTTTATAAAAATTTTGCCATAGCTCCGCTGCTATGACTGATAAATCTCAATTTTTCTAAGGGATAAAGCTTATTATTAAGGAAATAATTAAAATGATCTCTAATTGGATCATTAATCCATAATGGATTGGATCATCAATATACATAAACTAAAAGCATAGAAAAAAAGCCATTAATTTGGCCTCAAGCATAGCTTAATCTTGGGTTAAGGAAAAGCTTTATGAAAAGCTTGATTTGGATTGAGAATGGGTCATGAGTATGACCATTTCTTGAGTGAGAGAGAGAATTTACATAAAAATCATTAGAATTTAAACATAAATGAAAATTAACCTCAATAGCATTTATTAAATTATGTAACTCTTCACTACTATTCACCAATAAACTTCAATAGCATTTAAAAAAAACATACCAATTAAGCTTCTCAAGCTTGAGAGGGGTTGAGAAGAGAGAAACATTGAGAAATTATAGAAAGATCAATATTCACTAATTACCTTACAACTTGCTTGATTCTTTGTTCACGGTAGAGGCCCCCAACCAATCAATTGGTTAAGTATGTTGATGGAGCCACTAATGGGGATTGAAGAAAGAGGGAAGTTCCAAAAACTAGTGAATTATTAAATGAATTCATAGTTCTTGGCTTAGGTGGAGTAGAGTAACGATGCACAAACACTATATATTTTTCAACAAGGGGGAGGCTTCTATTTATAGGAAAAATTGAGCTCCTAACCAAATAAACTGATTCTAGAATTTTCCAAATCAGTTTGGTCAATTTTTGACCATTTTTAGGTCAGTTAAGCTAACTTTTTGGAACTAGACTTGAATTAGGAGAGAGGAGAGATGAAATATCTCAATTTTTATGAGTTTAAAACTCATTCAAGCATGTGGAATATGCACCTCCTTTAAAGAACTCCCCTTCCTTACATATGTGTCATAATGGAATCATTTTAATATTGCTCATAGTTTTTTTACTAATAAACCTTGTACATTTTCAACTCTTCATCTTATGTGAAATATGCACCTCCTTTAAAGAACTCCCCTTCCTTACATATGTGTCCTAATGGAATCATTTTAATATTGCTCATAGTTTTTTTTACTAATAAACCTTGTACATTTTCAAGCTCCTTTAAAAAACTCCCCTTCCTTACATATGTGTCATAATGGAATCATTTTAATATTGCTCATAGTTTTTTTACTAATAAACCTTGTACATTTTCAACTCTTCATCTTATGTGAGCATTTACTCATTTTTGGATACCCAAAATATCTCATATTTTTAATATTGCTCATAGTTTTTTACTAATAAACCTTGTACATTTTCAACTCTTCATCTTATGTGAGCATTTACTCATTTTTGGGTATCTTCTTTTACAAATTGGATTTATCTCCTCCCTACACATGGATTGATGCTATTGGCCCATAGGAACCTTAATTGGACCATAATCCAAAAATTTCTGAAAATCTAGACCCTTAGACTAAGGTCCTTTATACCTATTTCCAATTAATTCCAATTGTACATTGGAAAATTCTTTTTGAATTTTTGTTTCAGGGAAACTTATTTTAATAGGATGAGTTATTTTTCTATCCAAAAATATTCATAATCTGAATATTCTCTCTCTAGAATAATTTTCTCTCTCTAGGCTAAAACACTTAGAAATAAGATCTTTTATATTTTTGAAGAGGGATTTGATTACACGGGAAGATGCTGGACATCTTGAGAGGCTGGGGAGGAATCTTACATTCTCTCCCACTTGAAAAACGCGAGATGTCCTCATCTCGCAAACTAGGGATAATCCCGCAACAGATCGGCTTCATTCTCCCAGGTGGCATCTTCAAAAGGATAGAACTTCCATTTTACTAATAATTCTCTGAGAATTCTGTTCCTGAGAAGCTTAGAATCGTTGTGGTGGACACATCTGAGAATGATGCCCTTGGTCTTCACACTGATTGCACACATGATACACAATCTTTTTTCTCATGGTCAGGTAGGCCACAGTGCTGGAAGATCATGCAGTTGCCGGCGCTTCGTATTGCTGCAGTGTCGGCACTGTCCGAATTTCTTCAGGTTGGAGTTCCATCTGTCCTTGGGTTGAAGAGGTTAGGATTTCATCATCAAGCATATGATTTGAGTTTGGCACATATTCCTTTAGAAGGCTTACATGAAGTACATTATGAATTTTGAGATGAGGAGGCAGAAGAAGCTCGTAGGCTAAGTCACCTACTTTCTTTGTAATCAGATATGGCCCACAATATCTGGGTGATAACTTCTTGTACTTCCCAAGAGATAAGGAACTTCTTTTGGGCCGTACTCGAATGAAGACCATATCTGCTTCTTTGAATTCTCTATTTGTCCTCTTCTTATCCGCATATTGCTTCTGTCTATCCTGGGCAGCTTTAATATCTTTACGAATTGACTGCATCTGTTGCTCCATGTCGTCAAGCATCTGTCTGGACATCTCGACCTTAATCAATGGGTCAGACCAAGTTAATGGAGTTAAGCAATCTTGTCCATACAGAGCTTTAAAAGGGCTCATCCCAATACTTCGGTGATAAGAAGCATTGTAGGCGAACTCGACTAGATGCAGATAGCTTAGCCACTTCTTGGGTTCCCTGCCACAGCATGTCCGAAGTATATCTTCAATTACTTGGTTTACCCTTTCAGTTTGACCATCGGTCTCAGGGTGATAAGCTGTGCTGAGATCCAAGAAAGTTCCCACTGCTTCAAAAAATGCAGTCCAAAACCTTGAAGTAAATTTGGGATCTCGGTCACTTACTATTCTCCTCGGTAGGCCATGCAATCTGAAGATTTCTTTGAGGAACATTCTGGCCACATCCACCGCAGTGTAGGTTTCTTTTACTGGAATCAGATGGGCAACTTTGGTTAGTCTGTCGACTACCACGAAGATGGAGTTGTAACCTGATTGCACCGAAGGTAATCCAGTAATGAAGTCCATACTGATACATTCCCACTTCATCTGGGGGATGTCCCAATGGATGTAACTTCCCAGGCATTTTTACTCTTTCAGCTTTGACTTTTTGGCATGTCAGACATTGACGTACATGATTCATCACATCCTTTTTCAAACCAGGCCAAAAGAAACTTTTCTTTACGGACATGTAGGTCTTAATGAAACCTGGATGTCCTGCAATAAGGCTGTCGTGGGCTTCATTCAGAATTTGGTTCTTGGTTCCCTCATCATTGGGAATGCATAACCTGCGGTTATAATACATAATGCCATCATCCAGGCTATACCCTTGAACTCTGTTCAACTCTTGCGGAGTTTTGCTTTCCTGCATAAGTAGGGTAGCAATAGGGCCAAAGAATCTATCTTGCATGATCTTCTCACTTGCTTGAGTAATCAAAGGATTTGATATTACAGTAATTGCAAGCAAGGAGGTTTTTCTGCTGAGAGCATCTGCTACCACATTCTCTTTGCCTGGGTGGTACTTGATTTCAAAATCAAATTCCTGCAAGGTCTGCATCCACCTTCTTTGGTGCATGTTGAGGTCCTTCTGAGTAAAGATCCACTTTAAGCTCTGATGATCTGTCATCAAAGTAAACCTTTTACCCAGTAGGTAATGTCTCCACAACTTTAAGGCATAGACTACTGAAAGCAATTCCAAGTCGTGGACAGCATAATTCCTCTCATGTGTTCTGAGCTTTCGGGATTCATAGGCCACTGCATGACCTTCCTGCATGAGTGCACCTCCCAGGGCAAAACCACTTGCATCAGTTACTACCTCAAAGGGTAGAGAGAAATCTGGCAGTTTCAGAATGGGACTGGTTACCAAGGCGGTCTTCAGCTTATCAAAAGCACTTTGGCACTTGGCAGACCATTGAAATGGGATATTCTTTTTGAGAAGGTTAGTCAGGGGGGAAGCTATGAGAGCATATTTTGGTATAAAAATTCTATACCAACCAGTCAATCCCAAGAATCCTCTGACTTCTTTCACTGTCTTTGGTTCGGGCCAATCTATGACAGCTTGGATTTTTACGAAATCTGGAGAAATTCCATCTTTGGATACCAGGAAACCCAAGTATTCAACGTGGTCGGCAGAGAAAGTGCATTTGCTCTTTTTGGCAAAGAGTTGATGCTTCCTTAGAACCTCAAGAACTTTTCGGACATGAGTCTCATGGTCGGCTGCATTTCTTGACTAAATCAAAATGTCATCAAAGAAAACTAGAACAAAGTCATCCAAGTATTCTCTGAGGATGTCCTGCATTAGGCGATTGAATGTAGCTGGGGCATTAGTTAATCCGAACGGCATGACAGTAAATTCATAATGCCCATAGCGAGTATTGATGGCTGTTTTTGGTATATCTGGATCATTGATCCTGATCTGGTAATACCCGAATTTGAGATCTATTTTTGTGAAGATATGGGCTCCATTTAACCTATCCAAAAGGTCATCAATCCTTGGGATAGGATACTTATTCTTAACTGTCAACTGATTTAGACCTCTGTAGTCCACACAGAGTCTAAGTGTTCCATCTTTCTTTTTCTGAAAGAGAACTGGCGCACCCCAAGGCGAAACACTGGGTCTTACAAACCCTTGTTCTAACAGCTGCCTAAGCTGTTCCTTGAGTTCGATGGCTTCAGGAACTGGCATTTTGTAAGAGCGTAGGGCTACTGGTGGTTGAGCTCCGGGGGTCAATTCAATCACATGATCTAATTCCCGAATTGGAGGCATTTCAGTTAGCTCTGATGGGAATAGATCATCAAATTCACTTAACCATTCTGGTTCTTTAGCTTTAAGTTTTGAGTCTACTGGGTTCATTTTGACAACATAAATTTGCTGCTTCTTCCTAAGTCCTTTCAGTAAC
This sequence comes from Cibotium barometz, assembly GCF_041138505.1. Lineage (NCBI taxonomy): Eukaryota > Viridiplantae > Streptophyta > Polypodiopsida > Cyatheales > Cibotiaceae > Cibotium > Cibotium barometz. The sequence continues at coordinate 29,744,547 of NC_141057.1, read as the reverse complement.
CTGGAAGCTTTTACTAACTGAAGGTTTGGGGATCCGAAAACTCCAGTTCCATGGACTTTGTTCCCGTGAAGGTCATGGAAGGAAATGGTTCCATTGTGACAGTGTATGTCAGCTTGATATTTGTGGAGCCAATCCATTCCAAGGATTCCGTCAAAAACTCCTAGAGGTAAGACTTTGAACTGACAGTCGGTTACATTACCATCTAGATTGAACTGGATAAGATCTGTCTCATGGTGAGTGAAAAGAGTCTTCCCACTGGCCAATTCAACTTGCATAGGTTTCCCTGATTTCTGTTCTAAGACTAGCTTACGCAAGCATCCAGGGGAAATGAATGAATGAGAACTGCCTGAATCAATCAAAAGCTTGAAAGGCTTACCCTGATACTCTGCTGGAGTATGGATGACTGAGAACTGCTGGTTAGGCCCTTGATTTTCAATTGCAGCATAGATCTACCCTTTCTCCTCTTCTACTACATCTGAAATTGTGACTGCTCTGGCTGCTGCAGTCTGAGGTAGAACTCTTTCTCTTTTGTTGTTCCAATTCTGGGAAGGAGTTCTGAGATTACTCTGGATAGAGGTAGATGGCTGGGCTGGAATTCTTCTAGGGTTTCCCTGGCTAGGGTGAGACGGACCCTGATTAGACTGGAATGAAGGGGTTGGTCTCTGAATTCGGGGTTCTTGACTTCCTTGTCCCCTTGACATGGTAGGATTCGGGCAGTCTTTTAACTGGTGACCAAAACCCTGGCATCCAAAACATCGATTTTCAGTTCTGAGCTCATCCTTTTGATTTTTTGAAAGTGGTGAGGTTCCTGAGAAATTACTCTGGGGGAAGGGTCTTCCTTCACTTCTGAATCTTCCTGCATCCTGATTCTGATTAAGGCCTTGCTGCCTCTTTGGGGGTGGAAAGTTGGAAGTACTTCCCTGGGCTTGGAATCTCTTAAAGTTAGAGGGTGCAGGTTTTGGTGGGACCTTTACTACAAAAGCTTTGGCAAAATCTTTTGCCATTCTTACTGCTTCAGCCATGGACACTGGCTTGGCATTTTTGACCAGTGTGTCCAAGGGTTCGTTCATTCCTCGAATGAACCTGGCCATGAGTTGCTCTTCATCAAGAGGTGGTGAATATTTGACTAGAAGGGCAAAGGCCTGGTGATATTCCTCGATGGTTTTGCTCTCCTGCTTTAGTTCTAAGAATTCGTTCATTTTGGTTTCTAAAAATCCAGGAGGGCAAAATCTCTTTCTTAGATAGGTTTTTAGATCATTCCAGGATTGAGTATTTCTGTCCAGATGATTGGTGTCACAGTGGTTCCTCCATGCTACCCTGGCTGTTTCCACTATTTTCAGCCGGCCAAGAGCCATTTTGCTCCGCTGATTGTATCCTGTGACGTCAAAATACTCTTCCATGGCTTCCACCCATTTCTCCACAGCCTCGCCCAAGTTCTCCCCTTCTCCTTTGAAGGGTCCTGGCTGAGTCCTATGAAGAGCCTTGCGAACATCAAGGTCAAGCTCGTCATCTTCAGAGACAGGGTCTGGCTGACGACCACGGTTTCCTCGTCTCATGACTCTGCCAAAACTTATATATTAATAAATTTTTATTTTGATATTATTCATGAGATCCTATGACTTAAGAGTTCAAAAAAAACAATTTCTTAAACAAGACAAGATCTTATTGGAGATCTATAACATATGTCCGATAATAGATTTTTCTTTATCAGCAGATCGTCCACTGCTGTAAACAATCATTTATACAACAAGAATTTTTTTTTCCCGAAAAACATTTTTTTATTTATATAAAAGTTGCATTATGTACATAGAGCAGCTCGGCTCCAGAATTCAAAATCTCCTCAGGAAACGCATATGACGACGGTATTGGGCCATAGCCATGCCCTGATACAAATATCCACTTACTGACAAGGGAGCTATTATATTCCATTTAGGAATAAAACAACTAAGAAGTCTGTAGACTTGGCATGCAAGCCTGAAATTCCGAGGCGTTGAATGATACAAAATGACGCCACGTACGATTTTCAGCTTTAACAAGATCATAGCCAATGAGAGGTTCTCCCACAACATTGCACGGCGGTCGCAAGAGGCGTGGACATATTGCCCTGCAAACCACTTATGCTGAATTCTCTCCGCTGGGGTAGGAAAATATAAATCCTCGAAATGGCGCGCGAGTCTTGTTCGGCTTATTCGAGTTGAAGCGGAAGAGATGAGATGCTTGAAGGCAAATGCAATCATATCTTGAGACTGGGTGAGGTCAGAAATACCAGATAAATGGGGAACTTCCATCTATAAAAACAATTTCTTTGATTAAAATTTCTTCATTAAAGAAACTTACGGAATGAAAATACATTATGAAAATGCTATTTCTGAATTCTTTTACCAATTTCAGATAAGAATTTAATTATCTTTATTAGCTTTCAATTTCGCTCTGATACCAACTGTGAGATCCCTCTGCCCCCTCTGCGCGCCGGACTCTCGGTAGCCGAACAGCGGAAGCAACCCCCACATGCGCGGGGCGGGGTTTCTCACTCGGGGTCTCGCTCTCGAATGTCCGGGCACGAGACTAGGCTGGTGGTCACTCCAAAAACCGAAACCGGGAAAAATTCCCATGCCCGAAAAGCGGGGGCGATTCCGCCATTATGAAATTTTTTTTTTAAACAAATTTTTCTAACGTGATCAATTCTAAGTTATCCTTTAACTGGATAAACCAGATAGAAGGAAACTATCACTGATATAATTTGATCATTTTAGTAAATTCAATGCTTTTTTCCTGATCCAGGTCAGGCACAGCCGTTGATCTACTTATTGAAAAATTTATCAGGAGATTATTTAACTACTCGAATCTTAACGTAATCCTAAGATTTTGCAATTTGATTATTAAAACTCCACTGATTCCAGCCTAACCCCATCCGGCCCATGGGTTAGCCACCACCCTACCACTGGAATCGGTGGAACCAAATAAGTACTCACCCACCCATAATTGAATTGCCTTTCTTAACTTTAGCTTTAGAAAACAGATACGCACGCACTCCTCTTTATTAAAACTTTAATAAAAACAATCCTTGATAAACAATTTACGATTTATACATGTCATACTTCAAAATTTTCATTGAGTCCTTGTTTCTCAACAAAACAGTATCACTCTGGACTCTCGGTTGAGACCAGCAAGTCAACAACGAGATCCAGTGATAGATTATTAAAAAAAAACATAGGTCCATCATATAATATCTTCCTCGACATACGCATGGATGTCCTCGGCACCGCGAGCCCGTGCATCGCCTGGTCAGAACCCTCCAGGATCCTCCTTAGGTGTCCTAGCACTTCACTCAGGGACCGCTTCGTCGGCCCTCGTCCATCGTACCGGAAGCGCACCATTTTAACCATACCGAGGCTGGTCAAGACCTCGGCAAGCCTTGCCGCGTGAGCTGTCCCTCGAACACTCCCCGCCAGCTGTTGCAACCGAACTTCCCTTAGATAAACATATATGCCAAATGCTCCCTCCAGCATTCTGGCGTAAGACAGTCTTTTAAGAAGGCAGGGTTTCTATGCAAGTTTATAGTTTTGATTTTTGTTTGACTACCATGAGTATATCATAAATCCCTAGATTCAATTTTCAATTCCAAACAGAATTCTTCAAATTCTGTTAACTTGATTCTTAGATCAAGTCACAAGTCTTAACTTAGTTTTTGATTCGATGGATGATTGAATACATTTTCCCCGAACTGGGCACATCGTCATTGATTGAAACTCACGAAGGAATTAGGCCTTGATCAATAATCTGAGTCCAAGTTTAGGTCTGAAAGGTTCTCTCTAAATTTATCTTCTCGAAAGGTACTATCTTAGTTTCTCTTTTTCTAAAATTTCCTACGATGAATATTTATTTAAAATTTCAAAACATGGATTTCTCGAGGAATATTCATTTTCGTCGATCTCCGATTAAAATTTATCTTTTTTTAAAAAATACCTCTATACATTAAAATCAATTTTTATAAAAGTAACACTTTTATAATAAAAATATATCTTTATACATACTCTTATGTATGAAAATAAAAATGATAAAAGTAACACTTTTGATATAAAAATTTAACCATTATGCATACTTCTATGCATGAAATAAAAATGATAAAAGTAACACTTTTGATATAAAATTTTATCCTTTATGCATACTTCTATGCATGAAAATAAAAATGATAAAAATAATACTTTTGATATAAAAATTTATCCTTTATGCATACTTCTATGCATGAAAATAAAAATTGATAAAAATAACACTTTTGATATAAAAATTTATCCTTTATGCATACTTCTATGCATGAAAATAAAAATTGATAAAAATAACACTTTTGATATAAAAATTTATCCATTATGCATACTTCTATGCATGAAAATAAAAATTGATAAAAATAACACTTTTGATATAAAAATTTATCCTTTATGCATACTTCTATGCATGAAAATAAAAATTGATAAAAATAACACTTTTGATATAAAAATTTATCCATTATGCATAATTCTATGCATGAAAATAAAAAATGATAAAAATAACACTTTTGATATAAAAATTTATCCTTTATGCATACTTCTATGCATGAAAATAAAAATTGATAAAAATAACACTTTTGATATAAAAATTTAACCATTATGCATACTTCTATGCATGAAATAAAAATGGTAAAAATAACACTTTTGATATAAAAATTTATCCATTATGCATACTTCTATGCATGAAAATAAAAATTGATAAAAATAACACTTTTGATATAAGAATTTATCCTTTATGCATACTCCTATGCATGAAAATGAAAATTGCTAAAAATAACACTTTTGATATAAAAAATTTTCCATTATGCATACTTCTATGCATGAAAATAAAAATGGTAAAAGTAACACTTTTGATATAAAAATTTAACCATTATGCATACTTCTATGTATGAAATAAAAATGGTAAAAATAACACTTTTGATATAAAAATTTATCCATTATGCATACTTCTATGCATGAAAATAAAAATGGTAAAAGTAACACTTTTGATATAAAAATTTAACCATTATGCATACTTCTATGCATAAAATAAAAATGGTAAAATAACACTTTTGATATAAAAACTTATCCTTTATGCATGATATTAAAATTCAATTTCTCCATGATTATAATGAAATTTTTTCAATTAATCTAGGATGATAATTCCTAGAATATGGTAGGAAGTCCTCTTTTTATGCTTTGAATGAAGATATTTTATGCATAATTTTTATAAAAATTTTGCCATAGCTCCGCTGCTATGTTGACTGATAAATCTCAATTTTTCTAAGGGATAAAGCTTATTATTAAGGAAATAATTAAAATGATCTCTAATTGGATCATTAATCCATAATGGATTGGATCATCAATATACATAAACTAAAAGCATAGAAAAAAAGCCATTAATTTGGCCTCAAGCATAGCTTAGTCTTGGGTTAAGGAAAAGCTTTATGAAAAGCTTGATTTGGATTGAGAATGGGTCATGAGTATGACCATTTCTTGAGTGAGAGAGAGAATTTACATAAAAATCATTAGAATTTAAACATAAATGAAAATTAACCTCAATAGCATTTATTAAATTATGTAACTCTTCACTACTATTCACCAATAAACTTCAATAGCATTTAAAAAAAACATACCAATTAAGCTTCTCAAGCTTGAGAGGGGTTGAGAAGAGAGAAACATTGAGAAATTATAGAAAGATCAATATTCACTAATTACCTTACAACTTGCTTGATTCTCTGTTCACGGTAGAGGCCCCCAACCAATCAATTGGTTAAGTATGTTGATGGAGCCACTAATGGGGATTGAAGAAAGAGGGAAGTTCCAAAAACTAGTGAATTATTAAATGAATTCACAGTTCTTGGCTTAGGTGGAGTAGAGTAACGATGCATAAACACTATATATTTTTCAACAAGGGGGAGGCTTCTATTTATAGGAAAAATTGAGCTCCTAACCAAACAAACTGATTCTAGAATTTTCCAAATCAGTTTGGTCAATTTTTGACCATTTTTAGGTCAGTTAAGCTAACTTTTTGGAACTAGACTTGAATTAGGAGAGAGGAGAGATGAAATATCTCAATTTTTATGAGTTTAAAACTCATTCAAGCATGTGAAATATGCACCTCCTTTAAAGAACTCCCCTTCCTTACATATGTGTCATAATGGAATCATTTTAATATTGCTCATAGTTTTTTTACTAATAAACCTTGTACATTTTCAACTCTTCATCTTATGTGAAATATGCACCTTCTTTAAATAACTCCCCTTCCTTACATATGTGTCCTAATGGAATCATTTTAATATTGCTCATAGTTTTTTTTACTAATAAACCTTGTACATTTTCAACTCTTCATCTTATGTGAAATATGCACCTCCTTTAAAGAACTCCCCTTCCTTACATATGTGTCATAATGGAATCATTTTAATATTGCTCATAGTTTTTTTTACTAATAAACCTTGTACATTTTCAACTCTTCATCTTATGTGAGCATTTACTCATTTTTGGATACCCAGAATATCTCATATTTTTAATATTGCTCATAGTTTTTTACTAATAAACCTTGTACATTTTCAACTCTTCATCTTATGTGAGGATTTACTCATTTTTGGGTATCTTCTTTTACAAATTGGATTTATCTCCTCTCTACACATGGATTGATGCTATTGGCCCATAGGAACCTTAATTGGACCATAATCCAAAAATTTCTGAAAATCTAGACCCTTAGACTAAGGTCCTTTATACCTATTTCCAATTAATTCCAATTGTACATTGGAAAATTCTTTTTGAATTTTTGTTTCAGGGAAACTTATTTTAATAGGATGAGTTATTTTTCTATCCAAAAATATTCATAATCTGAATATTCTCTCTCTAGAATAATTTTCTCTCTCTAGGCTAAAACACTTAGAAATAAGATCTTTTATATTTCTGAAGAGGGATTTGATTACACGGGAAGATGTTGGACATCTTGAGAGGCTGGGGAGGAATCTTACAGAAAAGTTATGAGCATTTTACTACGAGACTATAAAACTGCCAAAATTCGCCTAAAAATTAGCAACTTTGGGAGAAATTCTAATCATCAATGAAGTAAGGGATTAAGAAATTAGTTACATGAGTGGAAAGAGCATAGAAAGAGCTTCCTAGCCATATGATCAATTTTAGAAAATAATACCCGAGTGATGAGTAATTACCGGTTGAAATTTGGGTATTGGACCACAAAAAACTGCACTTCTCTCTCTTTGCATGAAAACTCAATTTTCACATAGCCTCTTGCCTCTCATCTCCTTCATGATTCAAGCTAGAGGGTAAGGGTTAACATTGCTCAGCGGACAATCGTGAAGATTTACCTATGGTCCCCAAAGTCTTTCCACATGCTCATTATCGCTAAAACCATTGGTACCTCCAAAGGAGGGCGGCAATAAGGCAAGGGCTACCTTGAGAAGTCACAGGCCCGCCAAGATAATAACTCCTTATCCCCCTTATCATGAATCATCAAAGAGGTCCTAAATTGGGTTAAGCATGAGGAGCTAATGCTAAATGAGACATTCACATGTAAAGAGAGTGTTTGAATAAGGGTTTGAAAGATAAGAGAATGGCAATGATACAAAATGCTCAATTGAGGAGGCTCATTCCTTGATTTGAAAGGGAGAGGAGGGCTCCTTTTATAGGTGGAGAATCACCCTCTCTTCCATTGTTACAAATTACAACATAAAAATCTTCAACCCTTCAGTGACATAAGGGTAGATGTCACCATCAATTGTCCTCTTAGGCTAAGTCTTCTATTGATTATTAAATTGAAGACTTTTTGACTTTGAGAGTGTGATGAGATAATAGCCAAGCCTATGTGGCATGTAGGTGGAGATCCCACTTACACATCACGGAATTCTCCTCTTCCATGTAGGCATTCTAGAAGAATCTTTCCCAATTATGCACCTACACACACTCCTCCACATGCCTTCCACACTCCCCAACTTGTTGCCTTATGGTGAATACCATATTAATAATACAATTAAAATCCATGTGAGCATGAAGGCCCACTTTTATTTTCCACATCACTAGCCTATCTACCATACCAAAGTATTTATCAAGCATACTTGTGGCATTTACAATGTGTGCACCCTAAATCAAGTAAAACCATTATATTTGATGATAGAATGTTGTTATCGGGGTAGCCGCCAAGCCGCCGCATCACCACGCCGTTATTCCATCGTGGGCGCCGCAATCTTCTTGGACAAGCTTCCACCTTATTACCATTGAGAAACCATCAAAATATGCACAAAATTGACAATGAAAGATATCAATTTTTCACGTCACAGTAGGAAGCTTGATCTACATGACGATCACCAGACCAGATTTGAGCTATGCTGTTGGGTTGGTGAGTCAGTTTATGCAGGTTCCACGGAAGGTTCTACGAAAACCACATTTGGATGCATTGAGATGCATACTGAGGTATGTGAGGTCTACTTTGCATTGTGGACTATTTTATGAGACTGGGACAGAGATATGTGTACATGGGTACACAGATGCTGATTGGGCTGGTAGTATCTCAGATAGAAGATCTACTAGTGGCTTCATGTTTTCTTTGGGGAGTGCTGCTGTGACGTGGAGCAACAAGAAGCAGCCTATGGTTGCTCTATCCAGTATAGAGGCCGACTACCCACAGAGGAGGTGCTATGACAGCATGTGAGGTAGCTTGGTTGAGAAAGCTACTTGCAGATTTGGGTCTATCAGTGGGGATAGACAAGTTTTCATTTTCTCTGACAACATTAGCAGTATACAGTTGGCCAAGAACCCAGTTTTTCATGCTCGCACAAACCATATAGAGATCCACTACCATTTTGTCAGAGAGAAAGTCTTGGCAGGAGACCTTGACCTTTTTTATGTCAGCACACAGGATCAGGTAGCTGACATCTTCACCAAAGCATTGGGTACAGAGAAGCTCCACAGATTCAGAGCTTCACTTGAGATGGAGTTGAGCTCGAGGGGGAGTGTTGAGATATCGAGCTCATCTAGTGAGGTGGTGGACACTGATGACCCACCTGGGATGGTTGGTGAGATCTTGGGTAGTGGGATGACAGGTTGTGTGACAGCCATTCTAGAGACTGGCATAGTTATAGCACCAGCTCATTTAGTTGGTTCACACTATAGAGAACCCTTGTATGTATTTGGTTGAGTACCTTTCATATTGTGTGTACTCTTATCTTTGTATATGGTGTGTTGAGTGTTGAGTGAAGAAGTAGAAGATTTTCAGCCTCTCACCTTGTGTGCTCTATTAGGGTTTTGTGAGTGTGTGTGTGTGCTTGCAAGAGCTCAAGCTCTCTTTCCCCCTGCATCTTCTCATTCTGTGGAACAGGCTTGTAACCTTTTGCATTCAGCATCTTAGAAATCCATTAAAGTTGGATCCTCTATCTTGCAGTATGGTATTGCTAACTTTTTTTCATTGACCATCATGATGACTATCGCTAGAAAAGCAGTGATGCTTGGGCAGCAATAGTCCATTTATACCCCAAGATCAAATCTGCTTCTAACACATACTCAACCACAAAAAACTTGCAAGTAAGGGGGTTAGTTTCAATATACATTGTATGTTCAAAGTACCCCAAACATGGCATGTTCAAGTCTTGTGTAAAGGCAATTCTTTCAGGATGAGCCACCGAGTGTTGGTTAGCCTAACAAATCCCATAACTCGAGGGTCATGAGATCGTGTTCTTGTACTAGATAAAGTTGTGCTTGAGCTCTGTGGTGATTTTATTGGAAAGTTCCAATCCAACCAAAATCCAAGGGATCGTTTCAGATATGCTGGAAGTTCTAGCTCCTCCAAGGTCTCTTCCTCCCATTCATAGCAACTGTACAATTCCTATAAGAGTGTTCAAGGTGACCATTTGTATAGATTCATCAATTGAATATAACGAGTCACATATCCAAGTTCCACCAAGGACAACATCATACTCAAGGGAATCTAGGGTAACATGGAATGTAAATTCCACATCTCCATCGGTTGTTTGAGTAGCATAGCTAAAGTAACCTGGAACTTCAATGTTTTGTCCATTAGCTCCTCTTGCAAGACCATTAGCTCCTCTTGCAAGACCATTTTCTATAGGGATAAGTTTAGGTTGTCCCAATGACACCCAAGTATCTATTGTCCCAATGACACCCAAGTATCTATTGTCATAATGTTATGACTAGATCAAGGGCTAATCAATGCACATTTGTGCTTAACATCATTGCATGTAGGGAAATCCAATTATATCATGATAGAATCTTCAAGAGAGGAATCATGGATGTTTCAATTTTTGTTGCAGCTTCAGATCTCGTTTCTGTTTCATATTCCCATTCAATTTCATCCTCTTTTTGGCTTTCAGCTTGGTGAGATCCCTTTGCCCCCTCCGCGCACCTTCCCCCGGTAGTAGCTGACACAGCGGAAGTAGCCCCTCATACGCAGGGCAGGGTTTCTCACTGAGGCCTCACCCACGAATGTCCAGGCACGAGACTAGGTTGGTGGTCACTCCGAAAACCAAAATCGGGGAAATTTTACATGCCCGAAAAGCGAAGACGATTCCACATTTTTGAATTTTCTTAATGAATTTTTCTAACAAGATCAATTCTAAACTATCCTTCACCTGAATAAACCAGATAGAAGGAAACTATCTTCACTGATATAATTTGATCATCTGAGTAATTTCAACGCTTTTTTCCTAATCAAGATCAGGCACAGCCGTTGATCCACTCAATTGAGAAATTTATTAGGGAATTAATTAGCTACTCGAATCCTAGCGTAATCCTAAGATTTTTTAGTTTGATTATTAAAACTCCACTGATTCTAGCCTAACCCCATCTGGCCCATGGGTTAGCCACCACCCTACCACTGGAATTGGTAGAACCAAACAAGTACTCACCCACCCATAATTGAAATGCCTTTCTTAACTTTAGCCTTAGAAAATAGATACGCACACACTCCTCTTTAAAACTTTAATATAAAAAAATAATCCATTGACAAAACAGATATGATCGCAGATTTCATAACTCAAAATTTCCTTTCAATCCCTTGTTTCACAAAAACAGTACCACTCTAGACTCTCCATTGGGACCAGCTGGTCAGCAACGAGATCCAGTAACAGATTACAATAATCATTTCGTCAACATACATATATATATCTTCCTCGACATACGTATGGGTGTCCTAAGCACCGCGAGCCCGTGCATCGCCTAGTCAGAACCCTCCAGGATCCTCCTTAAGTGTCTTGGTACTTCAGTCAAGGACCGTTTCGTCGACCCTCGCCCATCGTACCGAAAGCACACCATTTTTCACCATACCCAGGCTGGTCAAGACCTGGGCAGGTTTCTGCCACGTGAGCTGTCCCTCGAACACTCCCCGCCAACTATTGCAACTGAACTTCCCTTAGATAAACATATATACCAAATGCTCCCTCCAGCAATCTGCGTAAGACAGTCCTTTAAAAAAACAGGATTTCCATGCAAGTTTTCATATTTGATTTTGTTTGAATACCATGAATAAATCTTAAATCCGTATCCCAATACTTCTAGATCTAGGTCTGAATTCCAGACAGAAATCTTCAAATTCTGTTAACTTGATCCTCAGATCAAAATCAAAAGTCTTAACTTAGTTTCGGATTTGGTGGGTGTTTTGAGTGCATTTTTCCTGAACTAGCACATCGTCCATTGATTGAAACTGACGAAGGAATTAGGTCTTGGTCAATAGTTTGAATCACAGTTTTGGGTCTGGAAAGGTTCTTCCTAAACTATCTTTCTTGAAAGGTAATATTTCAATTTCTCTTTTTCTAATTTTCGTTCATTGAATATTTGCTTACAGATTTCTAAACTAATCATGAATTCCTAGGAGGAATAAAATAATCATTTATCTCGATCTCCGACTTCGATAGTTTATTTGAATTTTCTCATTCCCATCTTAGTGAATATGAAACGGTAGAATTTCCTCTTGCATAGTATCTGCTTATTCATTTTTCTAATTTTTACGAAAATTAAACAGAGGATTAAGAGAACTCTTATTATATGCATCTATTTATGCATAAAATCTAATTCTAATGAAAGTCACACTTTTATCATCATAAAAATCATTTATGATGAAAATCACTTTTTTAATATGAAAAAATTTCTTTTATGCATAAAAATCATTTATGATGAAAATCACACTTTTAATATAAAAAAATATCTTTTATGCATATGTTTATGTGCATACAAATCATTTATGATGAAAATCACTCTTTTAATATAAAAGAATTTCTTTTATGCATATTTTTATGCATAAAAATCATTTATGATGAAAATCACACTTTTAATATATAAAATATATCTTTTATGCACATGTTTATGCATACAAATCATCTATGATGAAAATCACTCTTTTAATATAAAAGAATTTCTTTTATGCATCCATTTATGCATAAAAAATCATTTATGATGAAAATCACACTTTTAATATAAAAAAATAAATCTTTTATGCATATGTTTATGCATAAAAATCATTTATGATAAAAATCACACTTTTAATATAAAAAAATATCTTTTATGCATATGTTTATGCATAAAAATCATTTATGATAAAAATCACACTTTTAATATTAAAAATATCTTTTATGCATATGTTTATAAATAAAAATTATTTATGATAAAAATCACACTTTTAATATTAAAAAAATATATCTTTTATGCATACAAATCATTTATGATGAAAATCACTCTTTTAATATAAAAGAATTTCTTTTATGCATCCATTTATGCATAAAAATCATTTATGATAAAAATCACACTTTTAATATAAAAAATATATCTTTTATGCATATGTTTATGCATACAAATCATTTATGATGAAAATCACTCTTTTAATATAAAAGAATTTCTTTTATGCATCCGTTTATGCATAAAAATCATTTATGATGAAAATCACACTTTTAATATAAAAAAATAATCTTTTATGTGTGCATATGTTTATGCATACAAATCATTTATGATAAAAATCACTCTTTTAATAAAAAAAATATCTTTTATGCATAGAAATCCATTTATGATGAAAATAACACTTTTATAATCAAAATAAAAATTTCATTATGCTCCCTTCTATGCATAGACTTTAAATGAGGCATAATATCATATTCAATTTAGAGAAGACAAAAATCATAAAAAACCATAAAATGAATAGAAAAGAGAAGAATCTCCAACTTACGAAGGAATTTGAGAGCTTTCCTTTGGCTTGATGGTTTGAGGGTTCTACTCTTGTTGAAACAAGAGTGGCCACCAATCTCTAGAAGAGGGAAGGTCAAAAAACTAATGAATTATGAGTAAATTCACAGTTTTCTGGCTCTTGGGAGAAGTAGGGTAACAGTGTAAAAACACTATTAAGCTTCAACAAAGGGAAAGGCTTCTATTTATAGGAAAAAGTGAGCTTCTAACCAAGCCAAGTGATTCTAGAATTTTTCAGATTAGTTTGGTCAATTTTTGACCATTTTTTGGTCAGTTTAGTCCACTTTTTGGATCTAGTTGAAATAGGAGAGAGGAGAGATAAAAATATCTCATTATTTGGGAGTTTAAAACTCTCCCACACACATGTGAAATAGGTGCTGGAATTCCCCCATACTGAGGTGTCAAAAATGCATCATTACTTCTAAATATCTCTCTTTTTTAACTGTTAACCTTGTCCTTAGTCAACTCTTCATCTTATGTGAGTATTTACTCATTTTTGGGGGATTTTTCTTTTATTTCTTCATTTATCTCCTTCCTACATTTGGATGAATCTTATTGGTCCATAGGAACCAAAATTTAAAATTTTGAAAAAATCTTGACCCCTAGGATAATGCCTCTTGAATAGATTATACTTAATTTCTAATGCACCTTCTGAAAATATTTTTGAACTTTTGTTTCAGGGGAACTTATTTTAATAAGATGAGATATTTTTCTATCCAAAAATATTTAAAAATTGAATTACCACTCTCTAGAAGATTTTCTCTCTCTAGGCCAAAACTGGTAGAAACAAGATCTTTTATATTTCTGAAGAGGGATTTGATTACAAGCTGGACATCTTGAGAGCCTGGGGAGGAATCTTACATTCTCTCCCACCACTTGAAAAACGCGAGATGCCCTCATCTCACAAACTGGGGTTAATCCCGCAAACAGATCGGCTTCATTCTTCCAAGTGGCATCTTCAAAAGGATAGAACTTCCATTTTACCACCAATAATTCTTTGAGAATGTTGTTCCTGAGAATCTTTTCTCGAACATCAAGGATTTTTTTAGGTTGGAGTTCCATCTGCCCTTGGGTTGAAGATGATTTGGGCTTGGCACATATTTCTTTAGAAGGCTTACATGAAATACATTATGAACTTTGAGATGAGGAGGCAGAATAAGCTCGTAGGCTAAGTCACCTACTTTCTTTGTAATCAGATATGGCCCACAATATCTAGGGGATAACTTCTTGTACTTCCCAAGAGATAGAGAACTTCTTTTGGGCCGTACTCTAATGAAGACCATATCCGCTTCTTCAAACTTTCTGTCTGTCCTTTTTTTATTTACATACTACTTCTCTCGATCCTGGTGGATAGCTTTAATATCTTTACGAAATGACTGCATCTACTACTCCATGTCATCAGGCATCTATCTGGACATCTCGACCCTAATCAATGGGTTGGACCAAGTTAATGGAGTTAAGCAATCTTGTCCATACAGAGCTTTAAAAGGGCTCATCCCGGTACTTCGATGATAAGAAGCATTGTAGACGAAATCGACTAGGTGCAGATAGCTTAGCCACTTCTTGGGTTCCCTGCACACAGCATGACCGAAGTATATCTTTGATTACTTGGTTTACCCTTTCAGTTTGACCATTGGTCTCAGGGTGATAAGCTGTGCTGAGATCCAAGAAAGTTCCCACTACTTCAAAAAATGCAGTCCAGAACCTTGAAGTAAACTTGGGATCTCGATCACTTACTATTCTCCTGGGTAGGCCATGCAATCTGAAGATTTCTTTGAGGAACACTCTGGCCACATCCACTGCAGTGTAGGTTTCTTTTATTGGGATCAGATGGGAAACCTTGGTTAGTCTGTCAACTACCATGAAAATGGAGTTGTAACCTGATTGCACTGAAGGTACTCCAGTAATAAAGTCCATACTGATACATTCCCACCTCATCTGGAGGATGTCCAATGGATGTAATTTCCCTGGCATTTTTACTCTTTCAGCTTTGACTTTCTGGCATTTCAAACATTGACGTACATGATTCAGTACAACCTTTTTTAGACCAGGCCAAAAGAAGCGTTTATTTACAGACATGTAGGTTTTGATGAAACCTGGATGTCCTGCTATAAGGCTGTCTCATGGGCTTCATTCAGAATTTGACTTTTGGTTCCCTCATCATTGGGAATGCATAGCCTGCGATTATAATACATAATGCCATCATCCAGGCTGTGCCCTTGAACTCTGTTCAACTCCTGTGGAGTTTTGCTTTCCTGCATAAGTAGGATAGCAATAGGGCCAAAGAATCTATCCTGCATGATCTTCTCTCTTGCTTCAATAATCAAAGGATTTGATACTATAGTAATTGCAAGCAAGGAGGCTTTTCTGCTGAGGGCATCGGCTACCACATTTTCTTTGCCTGGGCGGTACTTGATTTCAAAATCAAACTCCTGTAAGGTTTGCATCCACCTTCTTTGGCGCATGTTGAGGTCCTTCTGAGTAAAGATCTACTTTAAGCTATGATGATCTGTCATCAAAGTGAATCTTTTTCCCAGTAGTAGAGGTAATGTCTGGACACAACTTTAAGGCATAGACTACTGAAAGTAATTCCAGGTCGTGGATAGCATAATTCCTCTCATGTGTTCTGAGCTTTCGGGATTCATAGGCCACTGCATGACCTTCCTGCATGAGGGCACCTTCCAAGGCAAAACCACTTGCATCAGTTAACTACTTCAAAGGGTAGAGAGAAATCTGGTAGCTTCAGAACGGGACTGGTTACCAAGGCGATCTTCAGCTTATCAATAGCACTCTTGCACCTGGCAGACCACTGAAATGGGGTATTCTTTTTGAGAAGGTTGGCCAAGGGGGAAGCTATGAGAGCATACTTTGGTATAAAAATTCTATACCAACCAGTCAATCCCAAGAATCCTCTGACTTCTTTCACTATCTTTGGTTCAGGCCAATCTATGACTGCTTGGACTTTTGCAGAATCTGGAGAAATTCCATCTTTGGATACCAGAAAGCCCAAGTATTCAACGTGGTCGGTAGAGAAAGTGCATTTGCTCTTTTTGGCAAAGAGTTGGTGCTTCCTTAGAATCTCAAGAACTTTTCAGACATGAGTCTCATGGTCAGCTGCATTCTTTGAGTAAATCAGAATGTCATCAAAGAAAACTAGAACAAAATCATCCAAGTATTCTCTGAGGATGTCCTGCATTAGGCGATTGAATGTAGCTGGGGCATTAGGTAATCCGAACGGCATGACAGTAAATTCATAATGTCCATAGGGAGTATTGATGGTTGTTTTTGGTATATCTTGATCATTGATCCTGATCTGGTAATACCCGGATTTGAGATCTATCTTTGTGAAGATCTGGGCTCTATTTAGCCTATCCAGAAGCTCATCAATTCTTGGAATAGGATACTTATTCTTAACCAGCTGATTCAGACCTCTGTAGTCCACACAGAGTCTAATCGTTCCATCTTTCTTTTTCTGAAAGAGAACCGGCGCACCCCAAGATGAAACACTGGGTCTTACAAACCCTTGTTCTAATAGCTATCTAAGTTGTTCCTTGAGTTTGATGGCTTCACGAACTGGCATTTTGTACGTGTGCAGGTAGGGCTATTGGCTGAGCTTCAGGGGTCAATTCAATCACATGATCTACTTCCCGGATTGGAGGCATTTCAGTTAGCTCTGCTGGGAATAAATCATCAAATTCATTTAACCATTCTGGTTCTTTAGCCTTAAGCTTTGAGTCTACTAGGTTCATTTTGACAACATAAATTTGTTGCTTCTTTCTAAATCCTTTCAGCAACCTAGAAGCTTTTACTAACTGAAGGTGTGGGGATGCGAAAATTCCAGTTCCTTGAACTTTGTTCCCGTGAAGGTCATGGAAGAAAATGGTTCCATTGTGACAGTGTATGTCAGCTTGATTTTTGTGGAGCCAATCCATTCCAAGGATCCTGTCAAAAACTCCCAGAGGTAAGACTTTGAATTGAGAGTCGGTTACATTACCATCTAGATTGAACTGGATAAGATCTGTCTCATGGTGAGTGAAAAGAGTCTTCCCACTGGCCATTTCAACTTGCATAGGTTTCCCTTATTTCTGTTCTAAGACTAGCTTACGTAAGCATCCAGGGGAAATGAATGAATGAGAACTGCCTGAATCAATCAAAAGCTTAAAAGGCTTACCCTGATATTCTGCTGGAGTATGGATGACTGAGAACTGACGGTTAGGTCCTTGGTTTTCAATTGCAGCAAAGATCTGCCCTCTTTCCTCTTCTACTACATCTGAAATTGTGACTGCTCTGTTTGCTGCAGTAGTCTGAGGCTGAACTCTTTCTCTTTGGTTGCCCTAGTTCTCGGAAGGAGTTCTGAGGTTACTCTAGATAGAGGCACATGGCTGAGCTGGAGTTCTTTTGGGGTTTCCCTGGCTTGCGCGAGACGATAGACTAGTATGAAGGGGTTGGTCTTTGAATTCGGGGTCCTTGACTTCCCTGTCCCCTTGACATGGCAGGAGTCGGGTAGTCTTTCAGTTGGTGACCAAAACCTTGGCATCCAAAACATCGGCTTTCACTTCTGAGCTCATCTCTCTGATTTCTTGAAAGAGATGGGGCTCCTGAGAAAGTATTTTGGGGGAAGGGTCTTCCTTCACTTTGGAATCTTCCTACATCCTCATTCTGATTCGGGCCTTGCTGCCTCTTCGTGGGTGGAAAGTTTGAAGTACTTCCTTGGGCTTGGAATCTTTTAAAGTTAGAGGGTGCAGGATTTGGCAGGACCTTTACTACAAAGGCTTTGGCAAAATCCTTTGCCATTCTTACTGCTTCAGCCATGGACACTGGCTTGGCATTTTTGACCAGTGTGTCCAAGGGTTCGTTCATTCCCCGAATGAACCTGGCTATGAGTTGTTCTTCATCTAGAGGTGGTGAATATTTGAGTAGAAGAGCAAAGGCCTGGTGATATTCCTCGATGGTTTTGCTCTCCTGCTTTAGCTCTAAGAATTCGTTCATTTTGATTTCTAAAAATCCAGGGGGACAAAATCTCTTTCTCAAATAGGTTTTTAGGTCGTTCCAGGACTGAGTATTTCTATCCAAATGGTTCGTGTCACAGTGGTTCCTCCATGCTACCCTGGTTGTTTCCACTATTTTCAGCCGGGCAAGAGCCATTTTGCTCCGCTCATTGTAGCCTGTGACGTAAAAATATTCTTCCATGGCTTCCACCCATTTCTCAACAGCCTCGCCTAGGTTCTCCCCTTCTCCTTTGAAGGGTCCTGGGGTTGAGTCCTATGAAGAGCCTTGCGAACATCAGGGTCAAGCTGGTCATCTTCAGACAGAGGGTCTGGCTATCGGCCATGGTTTCCTCCTCTCATGATTCTATCAAAAATTTATATATTATTAAATTTTTAGTTTGATATCATCCACGAGATCCTAAGACTTAAGAGGTTTGGAAAACAATTTCTTAAACAAGACAATGATCTTATTGGAGATCTATGACATATGTTCGATAATAGATTTTTCTTTATCAGATCATCCGTAAACAATCACTTATACAACAGGGAATTTTTTTCTCGAGAAAATGTTTCTATATTTATATAAAAGTTGCAATATGTACACGGCTCCAGAATCACTGTCTGAGACGTAATCGTATAAAGAAGCGAAACTGTGAAGAAGACATACCATGGTACACACGATTCATTACACAAAGAGGTGCTATAATTCTATTTCTCGAGATAAAGCGGCTAAGAAGTCTAAAAAATCGGCATGAAGTTCTGAAGTTCCTGGGTGAATGATCACAAAGCTGAACATGCTGAACAAGCCCTAGTCTTATCAAAATCATGGCCAAGGAAATATTTTGCCTGAGCCTCTAACACGCTGACTAGTACTGATGTTAGTACACCTCGTCCTCCACAGAACCACATATACCGACGTCGCTCAAGAGGATCCGGAAAGTAAAGACTCTCAAAATGGCGAGCGAGTCTCACTCTGCTCATTCGGGTCATCGCAAAGTTGATGAGGTGATCAAATGCAAAAGCTATCATATCCTCACTCTAAGAGAGTCCAAGAATTCCAGATAGGTTCGGGGTGTCCATCTATAAATTTCTAATTCAATTTATAAGTTTTCAATTTTTGAAGTTCATTCTCATATAGTATTAACAAGTGAAAAACATTTCTTTCCCGGATTTCTATTAAAAATTTAGGCAATTTTTGCTCTGATACCAACTGTGAGATCCCTCTGCCCCCTCTGCGCACCGGGGGGGACCCCCGGTAGAAGCAGTCCCCTCATGCGCGGGACAAGGTTTCTCGCTTGAGGCCTCGCCCACGAATGTCCGGGCACGAGACTAGGCTGGTGGTCACTCCGAAAACCAAAATCGAGAAAATTTTCCATGCCCGGAAAGCAAAGACGATTCCAGCTTTTTGAATTTTCTTAACGAATTTTTCTAACGAGATCAATTCTAAACTACCCTTCACCTGAATAAACCAAATAGAAGGAAACTATCTTCACTGATATAATTTGATCATCTGAGTAATTTCAACGCTTTTTTCCTAATCAAGATCAGGCACAGCCGTTGATCCACTCAATTGAGAAATTTATTATGGAATTAATTAGCTACTCGAATCCTAGCGTAATCCTAAGATTTTTCAATTTGATTATTAAAACTCCACTGATTCTAGCCTAACCCCATCCGGCCCATGGGTTAGCCACCACCCTACCACTGGAATCGGTAGAACCAAACAAGTACTCACCCACCCATAATTGAAATGCCTTTCTTAACTTTAGCTTTAGAAAACAGATACGCACACACTCCTCTTTAAAACTTTAATATAAAAAAATAATCCATTGACAAAATAGATATGGTCACAGATTTCATAACTCAAAATTTCCATTCAATCCCTTGTTTCACAAAAACAGTACCACTCTGGACTCTCTGTTGGGACCAGCTGGTCAGCAACGAGATCCAGTAACAGATTACAATAATCATTTCGTCAACATACATATATATCTCTTTCTCAACATACGTATGGGTGTTCTAAGCACCGCGATCCCATGCATCGCCTGGTCAGAACCCTCCAGGATCCTCTTGAGGTGTCCTGGTACTTCACTCAGGGACCTCTTCGTCGGCCCTCGCCCATCGTACCGGAAGCACACCATTTTTCACCATACCCAGGCTGGTCAAGACCTGGGCAGGTTTTTGCCGCGTGAGCTGTCCCTAAAACACTCCCCTCCCCGCTAGCTGTTGCAACCAAACTTCCCTTAGATAAACATATATACCAAATGCTCCCTCCAGCATTCTGGCATAAGACAGTCCTTTAAGAAAACAGGGTTTTCATGCAAGTTTTTAGTTTTGATTTTGTTTGAATACCATGAATAAATCTTAAATCCGTATCCCAATACTTCTAGATCCAGGTCTGAATTCCAGACAGAAATCCTCAAATTCTGTTAACTTGATCCTCAGATCAAAATCAAAAGTCTTAACTTAGTTTTGGATTCGATGGGTGTTTTGAGTGCATTTTTCCTGAACTAGCACATCGTCGTTGATTGAAACTGACAAAGGAATTAGGTCTTGGTCAATAGTCTGAATCACAGTTTTGGGTCTAGAAAGGTTCTTCCTAAACTATCTTGCTTGAAAGGTAATATTTCAATTTCTCTTTTTCTAAATTTCGTTCATTGAGTATTTGCTTACAGATTTCTAAACTAATCTTGAATTCCTAGGAGGAATAAAATAATCAATTATCTCGATCTTTGACTTCGATAGTTTATTTGAATTTTCTCATTCCCATCTTAGTGAATATGTAAAGGGAAGAATTTTCTCTCGCATAGTATCTGCTTATTCATTTTTTCAATTTTTATGAAAATTAAACAGAGGATTAAGAGAATCCTTATTTAAATATAATCATTCTATATGCATAAAATCATTCTATATGCATCTATTTATGCATATAAAATCTAATTTTGATGAAACCCTTATAATCATTCTATATGCATCTATTTATGCATAAAATCTAATTTTATGCATAAAATCTAATTTTGATGAAACCCTTATAATCATTCTATATGCTCTATTTATGCATAAAATCTAATTTTGATGAAAGTCACACTTTTATCATCATAAAAATCATTTATGATAAAAATCACTCTTTTAATATGAAAGAATTTCTTTTATGCATCCATTTATGCATCAAAATCATTTATGATGAAAATCACACTTTTAATATAAAAATATATATCTGTTATGCATATGTTTATGCATACAAATCATTTATGATGAAAATAACTCTTTTAATATAAAAGAATTTCTTTTATGCATAAAAACCATTTATGATGAAAATCACACTTTTAATATAAAAAATATATCTTTTATGCATATGTTTATGCATACAAATCATCTATAATGAAAATCACTCTTTTAATATAAAAGAATTTCTTTTATGCATCCATTTATGCACAAAAAATCATTTATGATGAAAATCACACTTTTAATATAAAAAATAAATCTTTTATGCATATGTTTATGCATAAAAAATATTTATGATAAAAATCACACTTTTAATATAAAAAATAAATCTTTTATGCATATGTTTATGCATAAAAGACATTTATGATAAAAATCACACTTTTAATATAAAAAATTATCTTTTATGTATATGTTTATGCATAAAAATCACTTATGATGAAAATCACACTTTTAATATTAAAAAAATATCTTTTATGCATAAAAATTATTTATGATAAAAATCACACTTTTAATATAAAAATAAATATATATTTTATGCATACAAATCATTTATGATGAAAATCACTCTTTTAATATAAAAGAATTTTTTTTATGAATCCATTTATGCATAAAAATCATTTATGATGAAAATCACACTTTTAATATAAAAAATATATCTTTTATGCATAGTTTATGCATACAAATAATTTATGATGAAAATCACTCTTTTAATATAAAAGAATTTCTTTTATGCATCCATTTATGCATAAAAATCATTTATGATGAAAATCACACTTTTAATATAAAAAATAATCTTTTATGTGCATATGTTTATGCATACAAATCATTTATGATAAAAATCACTCTTTTAATAAGAAAAATATCTTTTATGCATATATTTATGCATAGAAATCCATTTATGATGAGAATAACACTTTTATAATCAAAATAAAAATTTCAATATGCTCCCTTCTATGTATAGACTTAAATTCTAAAGAAAGTAACATTTTTTTAATAAAATATTTTTAGTATACATTTTTCTATACCTAGGATGAAAAATAACATAGCACTAATTGTAGGATTCAATTGGTGTGCAATGCGCTAGTGAGGAGGAGTTTCATCTTCCCCCCATGCCCGTACTCTCATGCCTTGCCTCTTTCCTCCTCTACCCCCCACAATGATTCCATACTCTCTCCTCATCTCTATAATTATGTTGTAATCATAGAATTTTGCCACATTTCACTTTCTCTAATCATTTTTATAGTCTCGAGGATGTCCCCTAAACCAAGCAGTAAGGAAAACTCCCAACTAAGCATTTTTATAGTCTCGAGGATGTCCCCTAAACCTCAACAAGCAGTAAGGAAAACTCCCATCTAAGCATTCACTAGAGTAGCTATTTTGCCAAGAAAAATGGCACCTCCGTTACTCCTTGCTCTATCTCTTCTATTGCCTCCAACTATCCCCTCTTCATTGTGGATGCTGACCTGCCTTGGCATAGCACTTGGCCATCCAATATGCAATTGCTACAGAGGACCAATGCCCCTACACCTATTGCCATCATTCATTAGCCACACAAAGTGTGGGCCTTTGGGTTATTATGCTTAGGGAGTGGGAGGTATCCCCAACCCTTTTTTATAGGATTACTATGGTTAGGGAGGTGGAAGTAGCCCTAACCCTCTTTTATAGGGTTATTATGGTTAGGGAGGTGGGAGGTAGTATTGCTAGTATTTTTTTGGTGATTTGATCTTGATTTCATCTTGTTTAACATCACATTCATCATGGTTTAGGAGAACATCTCATGGTGTTACCCTCATTTAGCTCTTGGCATTGCTAGTATTTTTTCAGTCATTTAATCTTGCTTTCATCTTGTTTAAAACACATTAATCATGGTTTAGGGTGTTTCCATGGATTTATCCTTTTAATCCTAATTATCCAAAGTGTGGGCCTTTAGGTAATTAGGGTTAGGGAGGTAGCCCTAACCATCTCTTTCATATAAAAATGCCTTATCAAAATGAAAAAACATCTCCTAGTGTTTTCCTCATCTAGCTCTTAGCATTGTTCATATTTTTTTAGTGATTTAATCTTGCTTTCATCTTGTCTGACATCATATTAATCACGGTTTAGGGTGCTTCCATGGATTAGAGTTGGCTATATCCTTATATCTTTTTTAGTCTCTCATTAGGGAACTTTAATCTCAATTCTAAAGCCCTAATGCAGGCTTCTACATAGACAAAAATGTTTTGGCTATATAACATGAGGATTTAGAAATATGAGCTTCCACAACATTACTTTTGTATCTAACTTAAGAAATGGTTTATTTTGACAATATATCCTTTGACTCGAGCATTACTTGAGTTCACAAATAAAGTTATTTTTATTTATATAAATAATTTCTTTTCTAATTATGTAAAAATGAACTAAAGCAATGCTTAGGTTTAAAAAAGAAAGGTTTTCTTATGTAATTGTTTTTTTTTTATGTGACAAACTCAATCCATGCTTGATAAGTTTGACATCATGTGATTTTTTCATTTAGTAAGGATATTAATTATAGTATATTCTTGTTTATAATTTTGTTCATGAAAATGATAATTAGAACCACATTATTAAGAAGACATCAACTCGTGATAATATACATTACAATTGGGGCATATGGGGCCCTGGGACTATAAAAGCCACATGTCATATGTACTTTCATACTTTTTGATAATTGTACATGTGATACACATTACTTTCTTGGACCTTATAGCCCAAGCTTTCATGGTTGTGTCATGGTAGACTTCCCACCCATGTATGACATCTAGATGCTACTCCCTATGATGAGTGGATCTATGGTGGTACTCCCGTCATGAGTGAAATCTTCATCTCCCTTCCATTTCCCTTTTTTCCATGGATCTATGGGCTCTAACCACAAGGAGGAGCAAGATATTACAGAACCTTCATTGATGCCTATTCAAGGAAGGTTTGGGTTTTTTTTTAAAGGCAAAAGTGAAGCTTTTGATAAGTTTCAATAATTCCAAGTAAAAGTGGAAAAGCAAAGTGGACTCATGATTAGAATATTAAGAAGTGATAGTGAAGTAAAAAATATATCATTTATTATTGTGAAAGCTCAAAAAGTGTTGTAACATGTGTTATCACACAAGTCGATGCCATCTTAATAATGTGATTCTAATTATCACTTAATAATGTTGTAACATATATTATCAACGAGTCAATGTCTTCTTAATATTGTTGTAATGTATATTATCATGAGTCTATGTCTAATACTATTCTTAATAATGTATCTCTAACTATCACTTAATAGTGAGAGAGGCACAGCTGTTGATTCTTTTCCATAGAACAATTTTTGTCCGGGATTTACTTCATCTATCGTACCATAACAGAATTGAGTCTCAATTTAAGGATCCATCAGTCCAGCCTAACCCCATCCAGTCCCGTGGGTTAGCCAACCGCCCAACCACTGTAGTGATGGGATCCAATTAAGAATTTGGTTAGGTTTTGTCCCGAGTACCAAGGAAAAGAGTTCCTAGGCCCCCTAGCCGGATATTCATGCAAACTTAAAACTAGTCACACCACTTACACACTCAATATGAAATTGCCTTTTTCTCAGCATCAGCTATCTTTAAAACAATCATTTAATGAAACCATTGTGACATTGATCACAATCCTCAAAATCTCCGGTTGAATCCTTATTTCCAATCATTCCTTCATCGGTGTACCTATGGCATCATTAGCAACCAGAACGCTCACCACCTGTTCACTCAGGGACCTTTTTGATAGTTCCTAGCTCATAGTAACCGGAAATATATTCACATATCAAAATGGAATCTCCGTTGAAGATCAGCCAACGGATCCATATAAAAGAGCCATGGACTCATCCGTTGAGGACCAGCAAGGTCAACCAACCATATCCATGGCCGAATTCAGAAAACAACTCTTACTCCTTGTTCCAATATCTTCTTCGGCGTACATGTCGGTATCTTTGGCGACTCAGAGCTCGAACACCTTATGGTCAGCACCCTCTAGGATTCTTCGCAGCCACCTAGCGCTTCACGCATAGGCCGCTTCCTTGGTCCCTCATCCACTGTACCGGAAGCTCACCATTTAAATCAAACCGAGGAGGCTACTCAAGACCTCGGCTGACCTTGCTATGCGAGACGTCCTCCGTTGACTCTCTGTCTCAGCAGTTGCAACTTTGACAGATAGGTCTTCCACGACCTCATTCACAAGATAGTAAAAATGCTTCCCCCAACATTCTTGACATAAAACAGTCATTTAAAAATAGATTTCACTTACAAATACAGTTCCAACAATATTTCCATCTTTTCTCATCACTCCACATCCTTTCACATTAGTCTCCATCTTTTCTCATCTTCCCATAAATTTTTTTTCTTCATCGATCCCTATCACATCACATCATTCCCACATCAATTCACATCCAATCGCATCATCTACACATCAATCCACATCATCCACACCAATCCACATCATCCATACATCCATCCACATCAATCCACATTATCCACACATCCATCCACAACTACATCCATCCACATCAATCCGCATTACCCACACATCAATCCACATTATCTCCACACATCAATCCACATCATCCATACATCCATTCATGTCAATCCACATTACCCACACATCAATCCACACCATCCATACATCCCCATACACATCATCCACATCAATCCATATTATCCACTCATCCATTCACATCAATCCAAATCATCCATACATCCATCCACATCATCCATGCATCAATCCACATCAATCCACATTATCCACACATCCATCCACATCAATCCACATTACCCACACATCAATCCACATTATCCACACATCAATCCACATCATCCACACATCCATTCACGTCAATCCAAATTACCCACACATTAATCCACATCTTCCATACATCCATCCACATCATCCACATTATCCACTCATCCATCCACATCAATCCACATTACCTACACATCCATCCACATCTTCCATACATCCATCCACATCAATTCACATTACCCACACATCAATTCACATTACCCACACATCAATCCACATTATCCACACATCAATCCACATCATCCATACATCCATTCACGTTAATCCACATTACCTGCACATCCATCCACATCTTCCATACATCCATTCACATCAATCCATAGGTTAATCCACATCATCCATACATCCATCCACATCAATCCACATTACCCACACATCAATCCACATTCATTTCATAAGTATTCCCATTCTAATCACATCTTTTTCTATCTCATCACTTATTTCCTCATTTATCCTCATCAGATCACATCTACTTGCATCTACCCATACATCTCATCACTTCACATACATTAACATCTATCCAGTTTACATCGCATCTTATCACATCCATTTCACATCACATCTCATTCATTCACATCCCGATTCACATGCTAACACATTCATTCACGTCCCTTATCGTTCATTCACATCTCGATTCACATGTTATCACATTCATTCACATCCTATATCATTCATTTACATCTTGATTCACATGACATCACATCTCATCTATTCATTCACATTTATCTGATTCGCATCACATATCATCATATCTATTTTCATTCTCATCACTTCTATTCTCATCACATCCATCCATCCATTCTTTCCCATCTATCTGATTTGCATTACATCTCATCACATCTATTCACCTCTTATTCTCATCACTCCTATTCTCATCGCATCCATCCATCCATAAACTCCCATCTGATTCGCATCACATATCATCACATCTATTTACCTTTCATTCTCATCACTTCTATTCTCATCACATCCATCCATCCATTCTTTCCCATCACATCCATCCATCCATTCTTGCCCATCTATGTGATTCGCATCCCATCTCATCACATCTATTTACCTCTCATTCTCAACACTTTTATTCTCATCACATCCATCCATTCATGCATTCCCATCTATTACATCCCATCTCATCACATCTATTTACCTCTCATTCTCATCACTTCTATTCTCATCACATCCATCCATCCATTCATTCCCATCTATCTAATTCGCATCCCATCTCTCTATTTTTTTCTCATTCTCATCACTTCTATTCTCATCACATCCATCCATCCATTCATTCCCATCTATCTGATTCACATCCCATCTCATCACAACTATTTACCTCTCATTCTCCTCACTTCTATTCTCATCACTTCTATTCTTATCACATCCATCCATCCATTCATTCCCATCTATCTGATTCGCATCCCATCTCATCACATCTATTTACCTCTTATTCTCATCACTTCTCATGATTGGAAGTGGAATAAACAATGTGAATTGATGTAGAAGAATGTGGAATAACGAGAAATGATGTGGAATAATGTGGAAAGATGAGAGTTCGTTAGAAACTGTATTTATGAAACCTGTTTTTAAATGACTGTTTTATGTCAAGAATGTGTTGAAATTTGAGCATAATGATGAGCTATGGTGGATCAAACACTAGAATCAACATGATTAACAAAGTGATTAGTAAATGATTAAGATGTAATTAGTGAATAATTAGCAAATAGATTAATGTAGGCATGGATACTCAAAAACTAGCAAATTCTCATTAGGGCTATGCCTCAATTTATAGAGTTTACATCAAGCATCAAATCCCACTGATTTCTCCATGATTCACTCCTAGAATATCTCCACCTTTTGCCTGATTCTCTCCACCTCTTCTCTTTTCCCTGAATATCTCCCAGAATATCTCCACACTCCTAAATTTCCTCATGCTACCCATTATTCTCTCCCAGTAGATTCTTCTAACCTTTTCACAGGTTCTTTCACAATTACATCTCCTCTTTTACAGCCTCTATCCAAGAGCTTGTTCCCATACACACCCTATTCACTTGTATATTTCAACACCTCCCCTCAAGTGAATACTCCTAGTATACCTAGACCCTATACCAAGTTTGCCTCCCCTTACTTGGTAGTCCGCGACCACTGTCTACTCCTCCCCTCAAGTTATCTCAGCACACCTGGATCCTGTATCAAGTTTCTTTCTTACTTGACAGTCCGCGACCAGTGCCTCAAGTCCCTAAACTCCATAGTCCTTGACACTCTCTCTCTCTATGTGTCCAAGGCTACTATAAGTGCCCGTGACCCTGACTAAAGTGCTCACACATACATCTACCATGTGGCCTACATCATCGGTGGCTCAGAGGTGGTTTTACTTTATTGGGGTAGGTTACATTGGGTTGTGGGGTCTCTCTCTCTCTCTCTCTCTCTCTCTCTCTCTCTCTCTCTCTCTCTCTCTCTCTCTCTCTCTCTCTCTCTGAGATTTTCACATGGCTCCTCACTCTTTGGAGCCTCACATCTTCTCTTGTCTTCAGTCTTCTTCTCGTGGCAACATCTCTCCTTGTGGCAGCTTCTCTTCTCGTGTCCATGTCTTCCTTCAGATCTTCTTCTCGGTGTGGATCCTCTTCTTGGAAAGAGATATTCTTCTTCTTCCATGGCTGGGGCCATGAGTTCGTCCATCAGATCATTTTGCTCCATGTGAGCAACATGTTTCAATGTTTTGCTGACAGTTCCTTTGGGCTTTTTATGTTTATTTTGTATCATTATGCAATGCAAACCCAAAATTATGTGGGAGGTCTTACCTCTTGCCTTATTCTGGACAAGGGCAGTGTCTGTTCCCATTTTTACACTGATGCAATGTGCCCAATACATAATGCGTATAGCATTCATTCTCATGCACATTCCAAATGCAATTCTGGCTGTGAATAATCTTGAATTTGAGTGAGATTTACAGGCATTAACCAAGGGTTAAATGCAAAATGATGATTTTTACAATTTTATCAGCACAATTTTACCAGAAATTACATTATTAAATTAAGGGTAACCAATTTATACGGGATGGTTGGAGTATCAAACTAGCTTCGATTTGCAATCTGAAGCTATAGGGATCTGTATCAGATACCTAATGGTTAATTTGAACCCTCAATTGCACCAAAATATAGTGATTAGCACTAATTAATCACTGATTAACAAATTAATGCTCTGTTTTGTGTGCAAAAAACAGAGTATGCGGGGAGTCCAGATCTGGTGCCTTCCACTTCAAATGAGCTCAAATGCTTTCAAAGGCATCAATAGCAATGAGTCTAGTAGAGGATTAAGCCAAGAAACACAAGATTTGACCAAATAATGAAAGCTTAATCTCTGTTTTACCAAAGTCACCTGCAGATTTGATGAAGAGCTTGGATCTCACTGTAGACTTGATGAAACTCAATTCTGTCTTCACTAGCTTGTAGAGCATGCTTGATTACCCCTTGGGCTAGGAGGAATTAGAAGGATTTGACCTGATGAAGTAGCAATGGCAAAAGTTCCTCAGAAAAACGGTGCCCAAAAATCAGCAAAAATTGGCGCATATACGTGGCGGTTTGCAGCGTTTTTTTGATGAGTTTGTAGCCAAAGGAGTTGGCTACCATGTGCTAGAAGCTTGTGCCCTATCTCTATGTGTGCAAGGTGCTAGAGACCCTCCACTGGCTGGGGGTGAAGGGGAGAAGTGAAAACTCACTAAAAATTTGATTTTTTGCTAATCATCTACTAATCCTAATTAATTAACTAATGGGCTCATAAATCTGATTGATTCTAGGCATGGCTCTGATACCATGTCGAAATTTGAGCATAATGATGAGCTATGGTGGATCAAACACTAGAATCAACATGATTAACAAAGTGATTAGCAAATGATTAAGACATAATTAGTGATTAGCAAATAGATTAATGTAGGCATGGATACTCAAAAACCAGCAAATTCTCATTAGGGCTATGCCTCAATTTATAGAGTTTACATCAAGCATCAAATCCCACTGATTTCTCCATGATTCACTCCCAGAATATCTCCACCTTTTGCCTGATTCTCTCCACCTCTTCTCTTTTCCCTGAATATCTCCCAGAATATCTCCACACTCCTAAATTCCCTCATGCTACCCATTATTCTCTCCCAGTAGATTCTTCTAACCTTTTCACAGGTTCTTTCACAGTTACATCTCCTCTTTTATAGCCTCTATCCTATTCATTTGTATATTTCAACAGAATGTTGGGAAAGCATTTTGACCATCTTGTGAATGAGATCGTGGAGACCTAAGTGATAAAGTTGCAACAGCTGACAGAGAGTCAATGGAGGACGTCTCGCGTAGCAAGGTTGGCCAAGGTCTTGACTAGCCTTAGTTCGATTTAAATGGTGAGCTTTCGGTATGGTGGATGAGGGACCAAGGAAGCGCCCTATGAGTGAAGCGCTAGGTGACCTGCGACGAACGAGCCTCCATACGGTGCTCGGGCTCTGGGTCACCGAAGATACCCACGCATACATCGGGGAAGAAAACCAAACAAGGTGTTAGAGTTGTTTTCTGAACTCGAGCATGGATCTGGTTGATTGGCCTTGCTAGTCCTCAACGGATGAGTCCATGGCTCTTTTATATGGATCTATTGGTTGATCTTGCTAATCTTCAACGGAGAGTCCATATGGATTTTCTTAAGTGAATATATTTTCGGGTACTATGAGCTAGGAACTATTGAAAAGGTCCCTAAGTGAACAGGTGGTGAGCGTTCTGGTTACCAATGATGCCATATAGGTACACCGATGATACAAATTAGAACTCAAGCTAGATATTTTGGAGGATTATGATCAGTGATACTATGGTTTCATTAAAGGATTGTTTTAAAGACACCTCAATCTGTGAAACATGTAATTTCATATTGGGTGTGTAAGTGGTGTGACTATCTTGAAGTTTGCTTGAAGCGCCGGCTAGGGGACCTGGGAACACTTTTCCCCAAGTACCCGAGGCAAAACATAACCAAATTCCTAAATGGATCCTATCACTACAGTGGTTGGGAAGTTGTCTAACCCATGGGATTGGATGGGGTTAGGCTGGACTAATGGATCCCTAAAATGAGACTCAATTCTGTTATGTTACGATGGATGAAGTAAATCCCGGATAGTCCTTGATCTATGGAAAAGAATCAATGGTTGTGCCTCTTGAGATGAGGAAAAAAGCGTTGGTCTCTATGATCCAAGTGCAAGTCTCTTCCTTGACCTGACCATGAGATTTACAGGTTTGGTCGGATGAGTTTGATTAGTGAAGACCTTGACTACATTAGAATAAAATATCTTGGAGGAATCACTCGTGCTTTCTGGGCAAGGGAAGTTTTTTTGGGTTCAGTTTTGGAAGAACCGAGGGATTAGTCTCTTGTCCGGACATCCGTGTGAGGCCCCGAGTGAGAGGCTCTGCCCTGCGCAAGAAGTTCTACTTCCACTGTTAGCACCCCCGAATTCGTTGCGCAGAGGGGGCAAGGATCTTTCACTTCTCGACCAAGGCTTTAAATCTCTGAAAGTGAGCAAACACCTCACTCTCCTCCTTCATGAAATAAACCCACACTTTCCTATTGTGGTCACCAATGAATGTAACATAGTACCTACAACCTGCAATTGTTGTAGTCTTGGTCGGTCCCCATACATCTAAATGTATGACATCTAATGGCCTTGCACTAACATGTTTTTCATGTGGGAAAGCATGTTTCCCTGCTTACCAAGTTGGCATGCTTCACATACCGTCAACCTTAAACTTTGGCAAACCTGCAACAATATTTTGGGCCTGCATAGACTTCAGTCACTGTACATTCACATGTCCAATACGCTTGTGCCATATATCAATATCTGCAATGACACTTGTTCCATATGCAAACATGGGTGACTTTATCTTAGGCATATTCACATCCAAAGTAAACATCCTGCCATTTTTGTTACCCTTTGCAAGCGATACTTATTTTTCAAGTCTTCCACAAAACATCCTTGAGGATTAAACCTCACTTACAGACCTTGCTTAACCATCTATCCAATAGAAACTAGGTTCTTTGTAATATTTGGAACATGAAGTACATCAACCAAGTACTTCATTTTGCCATCCTGCATAGACAATGGCACTTTACCAACATGCGCAATGGGATGCGCATTATCATCACCTATTTCTACATAACCTGGTTTTTTCACTTTTTGCATATCTCTAAACTACTCAACATGACTGGTCATGTGGTTAGAGGCACGAGAATCCACATACCATATATCTTGAGATCTTGACACATCCCGTGTTATGGAACTAAGCATGTTCTGCATCACAAACAGCTGTGCACTTCTGTTATCACCTCCATGTTTGCTAGATGATGCATAATTTCCTTTCTACAACTTCCCACTTTTAATGTCAGTCTGCTTTTTGTAGTAGTCCTTTGCCATGTGTCCTGGTTTGCCACCACAGTAATAGCACTCTATGCTATTTGCATTTTGATTTCTTTGCCAACCACCTCAGCCTCTTTGGCTCCCCCTACATCTAGTCTGGCCTCTTCCACCTATGTATGATTGCAGCTGTGAATCATTGGAATGTTGTTGTCCAGAATTTTGATTTCCTTGTCACTCTACCACCTTGGCCTTGACCATGGCCTCTACCTCTGCCTCTACCTGAATTAGAGTAGAAGGCCTATTCTAATGTGTTCTTGCTTTGTGAAGAAAAATCCTCACCTAAAGCCTTTTCTTCTATGATCAACATAGATATCAAGTCCCGAAAGTTGGGAATATTCTCCCTAACTGCAATGGAGATCTCTGATTTTATATTCACGTGATTATAAAATTTTTTTTGTTAATAACATGTGTTAACATGTTCACATGTTAACATGCTCTCAAAAAATCCGGTGGCAAGCGACCTAGTAACCGGATAAAATCCCGCCGGGCTTTTGCTATACCTGGCGGTCCCGCCGGGATAAAGCAAAACCCGGCGGGTCCCGACGGGGTCATCATCTAGCCCGGTGGGGTATAATTTCCTATATATATGGGCTCAGAGGGCCCTTTGGGAGTTCATTGCTGACAGCATACACAGGTAATGAAACTTGTGTGTGTATGTGGGTGTGTTCGTGCGGGCAGCCGCCCACTGTCGCAATGCGCGACAGAATGTGGGTGGTCCGCCACACGAGGGATGTGTGTGTGGGTGTGTTCGTGTGGGCAGCTGCCCATTGTCGCAATGCGCGGCAGGATGTGGGTGGCCCGCCACACGACTGGTGTGTGTGTAAGGCCATTCTTCGGAATGGTGCTTACCCTGGGGCACTTAGTCGGTAACGCGGCAAGTCTGTGTCCTATGGTAAGTATGGCACGCCATAGCGGTACTAGTCGGTAACGTGGCAAGCATAGTATCATTATGGCGATGTCACCTTCCCTTCCCTTCCCTTTGTCAAATGCGGACATATGGTCGGTAACGCGGCCAGTGTATGTTCGTATCCTATTCGTATTCCCATAGAATCGGGCGGCATTTTGTCGTTAACGCGGCAAGTTGGTGTCGTCCGCTAGTGCATAAATTGTTTTTTGCATATTGCGGCATTTGATCGTTAATGCGGTCGAAAAAGTGTCGTAAATTTGCTTGCATATTACGGCATATGATCGTTAACGCGGTCGAATAAATGTCGTAAATTTGTTTGATTTGACTTGTATTGTTTTTATTGTGTTTGATCCATGCGATACTTGGTTGCTAACGCGGCATGAGTATTTCATGGATCAAAGTTTACATCATATTGTCTAAACGTTTTATTTTATAATATCGTGATTCGTAACTCGAAAAATATGAATATCTCTCTCTTCTTACCCCCCTCTCTCTCTCTCATGATACACTTCACAACTCTTTCTCTATCTCTCTCATGATTCACTTCACAACACGATAGATGTGTAGATAATGATTTTTTTTTATTTCTCTTAAAATATACATAATTCCTAATAATTTCTTTTTTCTCTCTCTATTTACTTAAAAATTAAAACAGTACATTATTTTCCTCTTTAGGAACTCACAAAAACATTAAAAATGTCATCTAATGTTTCTTCTCTCTATCTGTCACAACTCTCTCTTCCTCTCCTCTCTCTCTCTCTCTCTCTCTCTCATGATACACTTCACAATTCTCTCTCTCTCTCTCGCAATGATACACTTCACAACTCTCTCTCTCTCTCTCTCATGATACACTTCACATCTCTCTCTGTATCACGATAGGTGTGTAGATGAGGAGTGCTTTAGGATTACAAAACATTATTTTTCTCTCTTTAGGAACTCACAAAACTATAAAAAAATGTCATTTAATTTTTCCTCTCTCTATCTGTCACACCTCTCTCTCTTCCTCCCCCTCTCTCTCTCTCTCTCATTCGATAATGTATACACTTCGTAAGTAATAATGCACTTGTTACGGTTGTCTCACGTTCGATAATGTATTGCATGATGTTGAGTTCAGTAATATTGTTTGATATATTCTGTTTTTGTTTGATCATTGATAAGTAATGATACACTTGTTGCTGTTCTCTCACGTTTGATGATGTATTGGATGATGTTGAGTTCATTAAAATTATTTGATATTCCGTTTTTGTTTGAACATTGATAAGTAATGATATACTTGTT
Source organism: Cibotium barometz (assembly GCF_041138505.1). Classification (NCBI taxonomy): domain Eukaryota; kingdom Viridiplantae; phylum Streptophyta; class Polypodiopsida; order Cyatheales; family Cibotiaceae; genus Cibotium; species Cibotium barometz. Next base: position 29,709,663 of record NC_141057.1, on the reverse strand, counting down.
GCTGTTCTCTCACGTTTGCTTGATGTTGATTTCAGTAATGTTTGATATTCTGTTTTTTTGTGTTTAGTGATATTTTCTAGATTCACAAAGACGATCAACATGCTTTCCCCCGAAGAGCGTAAAATCGTTCTGCGAGCAATTTGCATTGAAGTAATCATCACAGTGTCACAATGTGCTAATGATGTCGTCAAAAAGATCAATGAGTCTGAGATACTCATGCGAGATCTAATAGACCAAATATGGAAAAATGCACAGCGTCGGCTTTGAAGCGGAGGCAACGCTGAGTTGCTTGATAGACAGAAGATAGCAGATTTCAACCATCAACACATAACACGAACCATTTTGGGAAGCATGCGTGTAGCATGCAGTGATCTTAGAGATGCTGCCCCGCCTGAAGCCAATATGCAACGTCTACAGTTATGGGACGTTGTATGGAGCGAGCAAAGAGCCAAGAGCAAGTGCATGAAGGCGTTGGATGCAGAGTCCCTCCCCAAAAGAGTGCGCATTGCCCAGGACGTCGCTGCAATGTCCAGCCAGGCAGATGCAAGTGGTACAGGTGTCATTAATCGTACCATCTACAATTCTATGTGCACACATCTCATTGGCATCCCGCACGAGGCTCTCTTCGAAGGGCGAACAATAGGCTCCGGTGTTTTTGGCACAATAAAAGAGTATACAGTTAAAGGTATATCATTTTTACCGGAGCACATTACTTTTTGCGGAAAGCACTACAAAGGAGAAGGCAGCGCCAAGTTCGAGAGCTTCCAAGCAGAGCAGGGTATGCAAGTGCTACATTCATCGATTGTCCGGTGTATTGCCTTTACAAAAGAGGCTCCTTGGATCACTATTTTCCCGTACTATAATGGCGGCGCTCTTGGTGATACTCTTCTGAAGGTTCCCTTCAGATTCAGTGAGTTCACCAGAGCAATTTTCCGTTTAGATCGAGGATGGAGACAACCCCCGCCTGATAATGTTCCTTTAAGTCATCTAGAACTTTCTAAAATAAAACAAATAGTAATAAGCATGCCACATATTATGCATGCCCTGGGGTGGAAGGCCTAGCGGCAGCACATATGGCAGGAATTGTACATACCGACCTACATCCATTCAATGTAGTGTTGGATTTTACAAAAGAGCTAAAGCCACGCATAGGTATTATCGATTGGGGGTTACTGCTGAGAGCGCCCAAAAAATGGGTGTCTCTCAATTTTGTATTTGAAGCAGACAAGAACCCTGAGAAGGTGGCACAGGCAGTCTCCTACACAAACAGAGAGCGAAATAAACGGCCGTGGATAGCCCCAGAGCTTTATGATCCATTTTTGGCAGATGCATACACTCCTGCATTTTGATGTTTTTGCCTTGGGATATTTATTACAAACTTTATATGACTTTTGGCAGAAAGTGCAAGAGTTGTGGATGGATAATAGTTCCTATGACAAAGTTACCATGGATACTATTATTCATAGAGTCAAAAATTGGATGTTTCTGCCTAATCGCGATGAGCGAAAATCAATTTTGCAAGGAGTTGAATTTTTTAGATCACTAAATACTGACCCAACGAGGGCACAACATCCTCTTGTAGAGCTATCGGTGTCATTCACCCCAACTTTGTAATGATACAGTATCAAGAGATTAAGTTTCAGGAATGGCATTTTGTTTCTCTCTTCAAAATTTGATGTGTCCAATGTTTGAAATATTATCTCATTGAGTCTTTGCAATATCTCTCTCCTCTTGTGGTGTTTAAGTTTATGTTTTCTCTTCAAAATTTGATGTGCACGCATTGTTTGAAGTATTTTTGGAGTCAAGTGGATATTTTTCATCGAGTCTTTGCAATACATATCTCCTCTCGTGGTGTTTAACTTTAAGATTTTGAGAGTAATGGTCAATTTATCTTACGTTGATCTTTACAGTTCATTAAAATCCTAAAGTCATTTATGTTCATGCAGATATGGCAGAGGCGTAAGCGAACGAGCATCAGGAGTTAGCCAAGAAGGCATATGAGCGAATGAAGGCCCTTGCACATGGCCTGACAGCCCGCGAAGCTACAAGAACAGCATGCAGGTTGTCGAAATGGACAAATCCAACTTATGTCCAATGGAAAGACATAAACAAACGCGTAACCACAGAGATGATAAAGGAAATATAGCCATGTCCAGATGGCTAGATTAAGAAGGGAAGATGGAAGATTTCACGTTGCACTCACAATGATATCACTTTCACTAATGCCGAGCGCATTTTCTTGGAGGTGTATGGTCGTCCTCTCCATAACGCCGACGCTCCACTCTATTTTGCTAAGATGCTATATGCTCAATTTATCCTAGAAACTCCAGTGGACTTCGCCTCCAGAGAGGCCACTGTCAACACCCACGACATACGTGAAGAGACAGTGACATTCATAAGAGAAGAACTTGCTCTCATGGTGGAGGGCACTGGATTGGAGTTAAACAAGGTCAAAGAAAGCTTAGGGGCACAGCTAGCAGAGAAGGAGAAAGAAGCTGACCGATTAACTCAAGCGTCATTTCCTCCCCCGGCCAATAGAGGGATTCAAGAGCAGCTAACAAAGATCAGCCAAGATGTGCAGAGCATCTCTTCACGTATTGCTCCTGTGCGCCAAGGAAACCACATCTCTCATTTTTTGATACATCCTGATCTTGTGGGAGTTTCTGCTGAGGCTACTAGTTCCTCCACCCCCCAATGTCCTGTATGTTACAAAGTATTCGATGGGTGGAGCGGCCAGTATATACTACCATGTGGACACTACTACCACTTAATATGTTTAGTGAGGCAAATGCAAAATACTTCCACATGTGCATTGTGCAATGTCCCAATAAATCAAGGTATTTATACAGTGTTCGGCATGGCTAGCGAATATAAACCACCAGGACCTTTAGATGCAACTCCTAGTGCAATTCGTAATTTATTTCAAGATGAAAGCTAAGAAAAACAAATCCTACTTTTGTATTGATAATTTCTCCAAATATGATCATTTGTACAAGTACTTTTTATTAAATTAATGAAGTGACTTCTTCCTCTATGTCAGTATCTTGCTCCAAAATTCTTTCACCGTTTACTCTCTCGTCTGCTAAATTAAGCTCATCTAAGTCAATGTCTAAATTGTCTTCTATCTCAAGGGTGGTGCACAACGTGCGTCCAACATCAAAGTTCTCGTCTACTACATCATCACAATTGTACATCCATCTGGGCATATCTTCTTCATACTCTTCGCTTTCAATGTCTCGCAAGATCTTTTCATTGCAGTACATGTAAACAAGTTTATCTGCTCGATCTGCAAGAAGTCGATTGCGAATAGTACTGTGAATATATTTGTACATGCTCCAGTTTCTTTCTGAGCCTGAGTTTGAAGAGCACTGACTTAGAACCTTCATCGCAAGGTTGCGCAATAAAGCATAATGCTCACCACCATTCATCATCCACCACTTCCATGCAGGTTGCTCTTTAGCCATTTATTGAACAAGGGAGTTGGAAAATAAACCCTCTTTCAATCGAAATGAGGTCATCTCCTTTATGCACTGTACACAATCATCATCATTATTATAGAAAGTGTTTACCACTTTATAAAAATCTTGCACCACCTCAACGTTGGACATCAAATCCATATTCCAACATTCAGGATCTAACATGTAAGCAGCACTGTGTAGTGGTGAATGCGCTCCAATCCATCTAGCATGAAAGTACTTCAACAGAACTTTTCTTTGTCTACTGGAGAATGGTACACGCCATTGCTTTTCCACCACTGAATGCTCTAATTTCTCAGGACACTCCAAACTCCGCTGGGGACAGTCCACCATTGCATCCATGCTTTTCCGAGATTAGGCGCTCTTTGATCAAGACTTCGTACAGCATACATAACAGGCATCATTACATGGTATGCATCCATCACACTATTCCACCAACTTCTTCTCGTAAGCGCTCCCTTCAAGACTTTGATTTTCTCTTTCACTTTTTCAAGTTGAGTGTTCTCCCAGTCATGAAATGCCATGCATGTAAATGTTTCGCAAACTGCATCTTTATTTCTAAGAAGAGACTCAAAAGTGTAAAAGTGAGTGCAAAACCTAGTCTCCGCTGGAAGCTTTAACATAACTGACATGCGAGGTCGAAACATATCTAAAACTCTCTGTGTCTTGAGCATGAATTTTACAAGCTGGCGAGCAGTGTCGACGATTGAGGCAAACCATTTGGTATCATCAGATTTATACCAATCTTTTAATACAAGATTCAAACTATGAGTATTACAGCCTACCAGAAAAATATGTGGATATTGTCGCTGTAGGATTTTGGATGCATTTTTACAATTTTTTGCATTGTCCATGACGACTTAGACTACATTTTTGGCACCCACTTCCTCTATCACAGAGCTAATGACTTGAGCAATGTAAGCCCCAGTTTTGATTGAACCAGCTGAATCCACAGCACGGATGAAAGTCTCACCTCTAGGTGAAATAACCATTATATTAATTAATGGTTTTATTTGCACATTAGACTATCCATCACTTACTATACTACATCCAGAAAGCTCTATATTGCTAAGAATTATTCTTGTACATGTTCTTTTACTTGCGCATAACATTTCTCTAATAGATCATTTCGCATAGCATGGTACGTAGGCGGTGAAAGCCCTGGTCCAAACTCACCAATTTTCTTCCATGCTCTCTTCCAATGCTCACTGTCCACCATCATCATAGCACTCCCAGAAAAGTAAATCGCTTCAGCAAGGACGAGTTGTGCATCATCGAGTCGACCTTGACGTAGGCTTTCTTGCAATAAAGTTTGACGCATGGGTATATTTCTTACGTCAAAGTTTTGCTTACAAGAAGATGCACTGGGTAGATGACTTTCTGGTTGCACATTGCCGTTCGGGGTACAAGTAGGTGATGTAGCGGGAGTTTGATGATTAGAACAACAGTGTTCTTGCTGCCTTGATACATTAACGGTAGGAGTGTCATGTTTTCTTGAATCTTTCTTTTGAATTTCTTCTCTTATGCGTTTGGCCACTATATGTAATTCCGCTAAGTATTGTAATTGAATTTTGACATTCCTAAAACCATGGTTTGCAAATGTCTTTTCTTTTTGGTATTTGTAACTTTTACATTACCCTGATATTTGGACTCTATTGGAGGTATCACTGGATCCAACATTGTCCTCCCTCCATCTCAACAAATAACCTATTCAACCAAGCATATAACAATGAATACACAAATGAAAAAACAACAAATCACTCACGTATAACAAAACATACATGAGCAGACAAAGTACTTCGAAACTATCTTGACAAATACAAAAGATCATCACATAACACAAAACTACTTCAAACTATCTTGCAAGGTCTTACTACAAAACTACTTCGAAACTATCATGCACATTGCACCCCCAATGAAGGATGCCTTTTGGATACTTTACACAATCAAAGATCTATGCTTGCCCAATACTCTAGTATAGGACAATAGACCTTCTCTAACATTCACAAAGAAAATCAAAGATCTATGCTTGCCCAATACTCTAGTAAAGGACAATAGACCCTTGTCTACTCTAAACTATATCAAGTATCAAGAACCAATACAAGCCCCTAAGCAGGACTCTTGGCTCCATCAAACCATTCATAAAGCAGAATGAGGTAGATTATGTACGTGGCTCAAATGCAAAGCTGAATGACTCCAAATTTGTCCCTAAATCTCCGCAAGTATTAGCTACGAACCACACCATGCCCCCAGTTCAAAGAACTAAGGACGAGTGGCTCAATAGCCTTAGGAGTGCCTACAAGGAAAGACGACAGCCCCTAAGATAAGGACGTTCTTCCCAAGAGGACACTTCTAGCAACTCGAGAGCTCTACAAGTACTTTGAGGAGAGATATCACGCCCCCAAAACAAGGACTATCTCCCCAAAAGTTGTACGATGGGTGTCGGGCAGTATTTATATACAGAATAGTACCCCACCGGTATTCTTTATTTTTCCCGATGGGCCCGCCGGGCTTTTATCTTTCTCGGCGGACCCGCCGAGATAAATAATTTTCCCGACGGGCCCGCCGGGAAAGATAAAAGCCCGGAGGTGTTACGGGACTAGTGGGTTCTGGCAGGTCATTGCTCAGGTCATGTGAATATACAATGTGATCACAAGTTTTAATATGTTAACAATAGTTTTTGTTAACGTGATCACGAAAATGTGAAGACGTTAATGAAATCCCTAATGGAGATCTTGAATGGCTTGTATCTTTGCCAAGCCCATTCAGAGACAGCTGCTTTTCTATTCCACAGTATGCACCTCTTGCTTTAATTGTCTTCAACTTCCTTGTCTTTGTGTTCATCTAGAACATCTGAACCAGATTATGCCATGCAACTGTGCTGGAGTGTTTGCATCCTGTATATGTCCTATCCTAATGTCTGTGACACTAATTGAAAGCTAGTACTACATGACTTTTCTTGCACCTTGATTCCAATCCTTGAATGCCTTTATATCTGTAGGAGTGGCATTCTCCTCAGATAACTCTGGAGGCTCCTCATTGTCTCCTTGTACATAATCCCAGCATCCTTTACCCATTAGGAAATTGGTCATTCTGAACTTCCAAGCATGGAAGTTATTCTTATCTAGCTTCTCACTAACAATCTCACTAATTCCGTCAAACATGTTTTCTTGCAACAATCAAATAACTTGCAAACAGACAATTTTCATATGAAACATGTAATACAGCAGTATCTCCTATAATTGTTGCAGTAGCAGCGGTACTTCAGCACAACCTGTGTGTCACCAAATGTAAACAAAGTACATGTACATACACCCAGTATCAACAATATATGTGCAAACTCTCTCTGCACTTCCAAAATGCACTGCTGCACTGCAAAAACCAAATTTCAAGTAGAAACAGTTCTCTACCAAAACTTCCAAAAAACTACCGCTAAAAATACCTTCCTTGCAGTGACGAAACAGGGCCCGTAACATGCTCGAAATGCAAATATGGCCAAAAAAATCGATGTCTAGTAAAATAGTAAACCTGCCCTGTAGCTTCTCTCCCACAAAGACAGCTCCTCAATTGGAGATGTGTAGCTTGACGCTATAACTATGCCAGTCTCTAGTAATCCAAAATGGCTGTCACATAGCCTATCATCCCACTGGCCGCATATCACCCATAATCTCACCAACCATGCCAGTGGTGTAGATGCGGAAGCTATCACCCAAATGGGTCATCAATGTCTGCCATAGCACTAGTTGAGCTCGATATCTCAACAGTATGCACAACACACTTTGTTACATGAGGAAGCCCAACACAGGTGCAGTTACCCAACGCGTAGCGGTGGCGGACCAGTATGATGAGGGGGATCAATTCTTTGAGTTCTATGGTATTCCAAAGGATATTGTAGGCACGCTTAATGTGCAACCTAGCCCAGTGAAATCTCTTAATGGTAGAAGCCAATTCTTAGATAATGGGTGAGATGACTACATTCTTCCCATGGATCCTCATTGTGTTACTACCAACTTGTTGGTATTAAGTAGATTTCTCTTGGTGATCTCGCAACTCCACAATTACCTCCGTTAAATCTGGTTTTGGGGTTATCCAATGGCCTCTAACCTATTCGAATGGTGCAACACAATGAGAAAATAAAGTATCCCATTTTCAAAGGGAAGCATTTGAAGGACCTTGATACTCATGTTAGTAATTTGGAAATATTATGGCACTCCAATGGTAATCAAAATCAACTAGATGATTTAAAATGCAATGTTTGCGCCTCCACCTTAGAGTCCAAATCCAATGGGGATGGAAAGCACAGCATGTTGATATGCATTTGCCAATTATGCAGCATTACATACATTTATTCAATGGTATCACACCACAAATTTTTTTTAGAGGTGTTGGATAAGCTTCGATCACTTAGGTAGAAGAAGCTACCAGTTGGAGGATTATGTAGAAAAATTTTGAACTCTTTATGGTGGTGGATGGGTGGATGTGGCCAATCATTCATCCAATGAAGTAACTGGCGGATCGTTCCTCCAGGTCTTAAAGCCGAAGCTACATTAAGCACTAGGTTTAACGGATCTAGCTAATAGATTTACATACAAAAAGAAGAAGCGAAAAAGAAAAAAGAAGGCTCAAGAGTAAAATTTTGCATCATTCAATAGTGGGGAAAATTATACATTCACAACGATGATTCAAAGGACTAACCATAAGAGGAAAAAAGTACAAGCATCGAAGGAGCCAGAAAGCTAGCAAGATAGTCGAAGAATGACTGATTGCACCTTTGGCTAAAGTTAACATGGGTAGTATGAGAACATCCAAATCTAGAGGGCAACCCAAAGTTTGATGTGGGAAATGTTCCGAAACTGGACATTTGAAGGAAGATTGCACAACAACTCATTATTGTGCCATTTATAATCCGACCAATCATTCTAGTGAGTAGTGCTATTACAATAGCCATTCTAGACCATAAACGCTCGAACTGCATGAACTCCCAAACACAAAATGTGGTTGGAGTCCATACTATGATGCCTCAACCAATTATTCCAGACCAATTGATTGGTTGATCGATAGTTGTGGTGACCATGGTAGCCCTAGCTCCTTGATGAGTGGCCTTTGGTCATAATAAATATATACATCGATAGTAAAGATAGACACCGTCCAAAATGGAATAATGGCACATGTTATTGAGTCCACCTTACCATGCATCCACATGACTAGGAAGGGTCATAAGCCTCTAAATTTAATTTTCTTCTTGTGTTTTTTTGTGTTGTAGAGGAGGACCATATTGCCCTCTTCCATTTGTTTGTCTTTGAGTTGGTCGTCAAACCACTGTTTACACCTCAATTTTTCTACAATCATGTTGTATACAATGAGGAGGCATGTTTCATCGAGCTATTATAGCTATTATAGCATAAACAGAAGGCATGTTTCATCGAGCTATTATAGCTCAAATAGGAGATAGTCAAGGACATTGCCTATGAGTTTTTCCTGTACTGAAATTCTCATTTGGGTATCAATAACTCCATAGGAATGATTGCTTCAGTACCATAGGTTAAATTGAAGGGTGTTGCATTTTTGTGGATGCCTTGTAGGATGTGCAATATGCCAGAGTGTAACGAGTAATTTTTGTTCCCAATAATTGTGGTTGGCCTCAAATGTTTTGGTTAGGATGGCACAAAGGAATTTGTTTGTGCTCTTGGTTTGGCCATTGGCTTCGGGATAGTAAGGGGAAGATTGTGTGTGGGTGATTAGGAGTTCTTGTAACAAGCATTGTATCACTTGATTAACAAAGTGTGTCCCATTATCACTCATGATCTCAAGAGGGCATCCAAAGCGAGTGATTATTGATTCATAAAGAAACTCCACATATTGGATCTTGCATCAGCCTTGTGGGATGGTCGTGACTTTGACCCATTTAGTGCAATAGTCCTGGCCATTATAATGTATCAATCTTGAGTGTATCAAGCTACTAGACTAATGGGTCCTATGAAATCAATGCTCCATTTTTCAAATGGTTTTAAGAACATGACAGGGTTCAGAGGGGCATACAATCCTTGAAGCATGGGATTGCCACTCATTGGCATTTGTCTCATAACGTTTGACATATTCTGTAGCATTTGACATATTCTATTGCGTTTGCCATCAAGGTGGGCCACCATAGCCCTGATGTGAGGACTTTGCATAGTGACGTCTGCTACAAAGTATCCTCCTACACAGGTGGAGTGGGCCTATTCTAAAAGGAAGACATACTCGTCTTCATCTTACAATTATGTCATTCCCCTGCTTGTAGAGTTGTCCCGCAATTAATTTGATAGGGGGATACCTTTTTAATGAGGCACCTTGCTCGATCTTTGTTGAGGAGTGGGTCAATGTGGGTAGGCAATTGGCAAGGAAGTGTCTTCATTCAGGAATTAAGCACAATTGGAACTAAGTGGCATCTGGGGCAAGTCGTCCATCGATTCCCACCAGCGGCTCTCCATTGGGGATAGGTGACATGTGGTCAGCCAAGACATGCTATGAGCCCTTCCGCATCATGACAGTGATGTCCAACTGAAGCAAGATTATCAACCATCTAGTGATCCTACCAGTCGTGCTACAGGGCTTGTTCACAAGATAAAGGAGAGCTTGATGGTCTACAAAGAAGATGAATTGAGTTTCCAGAAGGTAATGGTGGCAAAACTTTTTGACCATGTAGACCATTGCTAACCCTTCTCTTTCAGTGGTGGTATAGTTGCATTATGCCTCATTGACTTGGTGATTGGCAAAACTAACCCTGTTATGTTTTTCGGGTTGAGCCAGTACACACCCAATTGCAAAGGTAGAGGCATCGATGTGGATGTGAAATATGATGTCCCAATCGGGGGACCTCAAGATGGGAGCGCTTGTTGCCAAGGCTTTCTTCGGGGTGTTACACACATGTTGGCATTCCTCTGTCCACTCGAAGATGATTAGAAGTCCATAAAGGGGGTGAGAAATGTCAACGTACATAAAGATGAAGTGTTGGTAGTACCCAACATGTCCCATGAAGCATTAGACTCCTTTGAAGTTGGCCAGTGTGGTGGAAGCTCATCAAGGATGAGTCGCACCTTGTTGTCATCTATGGAGATTCCTTGTTTTGAGACAATGTTACCAATATGACTCCATGACGAACCCAGAATTAGCATTTGAAAGGGTTCATGGAGATTCGGTAGAGCCGACATCTCTCTAGCTCTTTCCTTAAACATTCAAGGTGTTCTTTCCAAGTGGAATTGACACAAAGGTCATCCATGAAGACTTCAAGGAATTTTTAGACATACTCCTCGTACGTTGTGCGCATTAGATGCTAGAAGGTACCTAGGGCATTGGTTAGCCCAAAGGTTATGACACGATATGTATATGTGCCCCATTCACTTGTAAAGGCTGCCTTGTGTTGATCTTTTGGATTGATCAATAGTTGGTTATATCCGGAGAATCCATCAAGGAAGCTGTAGGCTTCCTTCCTTTTGTGACTCTCTCCGTGGTGAAGGGCAAAGGATAGTGATTCCGTAATGTGGTGGCATTGACCTTTTTGAGATCTATGCGCACTCACACTTTTTCATTATTTTTGGGCACTATCACTATGGGTGAGACCCATTCCATGTACTCTATCTTATAGATGAATTTGGCATCTATGAATCTATCAATTTCCTCCTGGGCCATCTTGGAGTATTTAGGATTCATGGGGTATGCTCTCTGATTTAGTGGTCTTGTTCTATCTACCATAGAGATGGTATGTTTGACCACTTGTTAATCCCATTTTGGATTAACAAACATGATCCTCCAATTGAGGACATTAATAAGTGTCATGAAATGGCACTATAAAAGTTATACATTATGAGATATTGGCCACCCAAGGCCTAGTTAAGTAAGTTTTTGGTGCCCAAGTGTGAATAAGGGCCAAATGTATATAAGGCATTTTCTCATAAAATGAAAAGACACAATCCCCTTTTGTGATATAGGGATATCTTCCTTGTGTCTTGAGAGAGATTGAGAGAGAGAATTCTAGCATTGTTCCTCTTCTATGGTTATATGATTCATGCTTGTGTGGGAGAGTGAGAGAGAGTGATTGCCTTATGTGACTGTGCCTTATGTGACTGTGTGAGCGACTCTACAGTGAGTGTGGAGGTGGAGCTTGGAGGTTTGGAGCTTAACAAGTGAGCTTAGAGGCCTCAAGGGACTCAAGTTTGAAGCATTGGTAAGTGCCCTACGATAATTGTGATCTATTGCTCATCCTTTAGGTGAATGCATTGAGTTCCCTCTTGGAGGTGTGGTAGCCCATAACATTTTTGACGTTGCTACCGAGGAAACACCTTTGTTTCTTCCTTCCTCTTGGAGTTTCAGCTCCCATTACATAAGATTCATGATTGCCCTTGCATTCTGGTAGTGCATTGTGTAAAAAATGAATGGATAAGATTTGTGTGGAAGTAAGAAATCGTGTGAAATTGGTTGTGTTTATTGTGTATGTGTGTGGTGCAGTGGTCTTAAAATAGAGCTTCATTGTTTTTTCTTATTAATTTTGATATTTGCATCATTGGAAGCATCAACATGAATGAACACGTTGGTGTTCTGTTTTCTTCTTTTCTAAAAATTCACAAAAATAAAAAACATAAGGAGCCATTGATTGTGTCGTGAACTTGCATTCCACTCCTTAGCCGTGGCACAATCATTTTGGGATCCATTGGATAAGTATTTTGCACCCAAAATCATAACATTCGACGCGGGAAGTTTCCACGTGAAACTGCAGAAAAACGTTCATGTCGTGAACTTTTTTTGCAACTTCATGTCGCGAATCTCTCCCGACATCAGCGCCGCAATTAATGCCGTAAATCACGAGATTGCCTTGACAAAAATAGGTGACCTTATCTTGACACCTCTGATGCCATGAAGTCTGACAAGATTTAGAATCATGAAAGTTAAGAAAAATGTTCACGCCATGAACTTTTTCAGAACTCTTCATGGCGTGAACCAATTTGTTCACAATTAGGAAACCTTCACGGCGTGAACCCTTTTTTGTTCACAACATGAACTTTTCCTCCAAACTCATGGTTCAGTCCAATCCAACGAATAGTCAGGCTAAGGCCATGAAGATCGGTAAGGGAGGGACACCTACAACAAGGACGAGGGTTCTGACCCTAAAATCAAAAAGTTTTGAACATGTGAAAGTGCAGAAAAATATTCACGACGTTGATGACACGGAAGCGGTATAGCTATATATGCCTTTATAGAGTGTCACACTTCCACACACTGATACAAACACACCCAGAACACCAGACCCAAGAGTATGAACAAAACTTAATTTCAATACAAGTCTTCGTCTTTATAGAGTTGAACATCCATTACATCCTCAGAACCATCTTCATCTAACACCCATTCACAATCAGCCCACTTCCCTTCATCGATGTGAACTATGACTGACCAATACCCTGCATCACCATCAGAATAAACAACCTCAAACATAAACCATCTTCAAAGTACAGTTCTTCAATATCCGGACCAAACTCCAAGACAAGATACATATCTGAGGTGGGCTACCCTCAAGGCTTTACTTCAAGTTTACAAGACTGTATTTTCAAGATAGCAACTATTACAAGCATGCATACAAGAGCTCAGTTCTAGCTTTGACTCTTTACTCAAAACCTCATAGAAAACCCGTCCAGTAAACTTTTTTCAAAGCTCCATACCAAACTCTTCTTAACCACGCATTAAGGCCCATGTAACATGTGAACTTACACCTTCATAGCCGTGCTTAGATTCATTTGAATATCTCCATTAACAACCTGTCTTGGTCCTTCAATGATCTGCTCACGGCGATTGAAGCTGAGTCACGGTCACTTAAAACCATCGCCCCTTCATGTTCTTGATCAAAGCCTCTTCTACATAGAGTAAAAACCAGCTTCTCACCGGCTCCTTCAGCTTCTTGGACACCTGCTTATATGTGCAGCAGACAAAACGAATGGCTTTTTCTTCTTTGCACGGTAGCCCTATCAGCGCTCGTCTCTGCAATGTTATTGGCTCCACCAGCCTTGAGCTTTCTTTGCTCCTTAATCACCTTCAAGTTGTTATTTTCTTCACACCCCTTCGACACGATGTTCTGATCACGAGCTGGCACCTCCGTATCTCCTCTGGCATCCAAAAGCACACCTATAGCCACGGCTCGGTTCAGCTCTCCACAAGGCTCGATCTTCTCTGTGTGGCCAGTCAAGCATATGTCTCCGTCATCTCCTTTGAGCAATACCTGCTATGCACTTCTCCTGCAAGCTTCTCCCAGCACCTCCAAAAGATTAGCAAAGCCCATCGACGTCCTCTCCTCTCTCCCTCCTGGCCTGCAGGAGGCGATGCCACCTTTTCTCCTTCGCTGCAGTCAATGCCACCTTTTCTCCTTCTCGCTGCAGTCAATGCCACCTTCTCTCCTTCGCTGCAGTCGATGCCACCTTCTCTCCTTTGCTACAGAGTCGATGCCACCTTTTCTTCTTCGCTACGGTCAACGCCACCTTCTCTCCACAGTGACACTTTCCCAAGCTCCTCTCAGGGATTCCCTGCTCCCAATACAGCAAGCTCACCTCTTTTTGCCATGTGGTCCCTTCCAACTCTTTTGGCGCACGCAGTGAGGGTGGACCTGCCCCAGGATGTCGTTGGTGGCCACCATCTTGATTTTTTGGAAGTTTGAAGCTTCTAATATTATATTAGTTTTTTATTATTTATGGATGTTCATACTGCGCAGCCCTTTTAGCCACATCCCCATGCCACTTAAGCCTTCCCATCCTTTGCTCACATGCCATTAGCACCACCCTTTTTGCCTCCTCATTAGCCTTAGGTCACACGCCACCTACATCCATGCTATATATTTACAAAGGGCATGCTCAAATGCAAACAGTCAGCACTCATGCAGGCACTGACACACACACATACTGAGCAACCGAATGACTGACACCATCTCAAGCAGACCACGCTCTAGACAAGTCTATGCTTCCAAGATCTCATCATTTTCCTTGCACACACTTCCATCAAAGCCTAAAGCTTGATTTGCCACATATAACCACACATCCATGACGCCCACACTGAGTCAATGAGTGCTTTCATGACTGTACCACAATACGGAACATCACTCATGTACACATGTACAAGTTGAGTTTGGGGTTTCCAAAAATCTTCACACATATTTAGCAACCCCACTCTTCTGCTGAGACATTCATGTCCAGCAGCTGTACAAACAGAGACTATTTATCCTCCTGGATCAAACAAAAATCTCGGTGCATACACCTTCCAATTCTTCAAGCATTTTCCTCTGTCAAATAACCATTGATACATCCTGTCATGATCTTCCATTTTCAACAACCCCCTGGGTTCTTTATATATGGCATCATCAATATATACTATTGCATTTCCTCCTCCATACCAGCTCACATAATCTTGTGATGGAAACAACCATTCCTCACCTCTACTCCTCTCTAACACATCTGAATCCCACTCATAATCATATACTGAATTAACAAACATCTGATCATCAACTTCTATCTCATGGTCATCCAATTTGCAACCTACATCATTGGTTTCCAACTCTTCCTCTGGACAAACTGCCAAACTAAGACTATAGCCAAACCACTCATCCATATGTTGAGCATCAACATGAGGTGTATCCACCATAAACTCATTTCCCTTTAGCCCATCAACATCAAACATAGCAACTTCATGCACTGTAGACTCATCATTGCCACTTCCCTGTAGTTTCTCCAGCTTCAAGACCATTGGTGATCCTTCAAGATTCTCCACATCTTGCATAGGCATCTCTACCAAGTCTAAGCTTCATAAACTTCCAGGCAAAGCATCTTGGTCGCCTTGACCAACAACAATAACCTCACATGCTACTGACAAGTGACTCATTCTCTTGGCATGACAAGAAACACACACCTTATGATCAGCAACCACACATGCAAAATCTATCACGTCATCATCCAAAATAGCATCTAACTCATCATCAATCACACCATCACTCCCTTCCTGCACAACTGGTATATGCAAATATTTGTTATCTTCTCCAAGGAAGCCAATTCCAACAGATCATCCAATGCATTATCAAGAATACAGTTCAGCTCATCATCCAAATTCTCACAAGCTGCAGTATCCAACTCATCACCACCCGGATCATCAATATGTACTTCATCCTCCATAGTATCTTCATTAGTAACATTTTGATCATCACATTCTACCTTGACTGGTTGAAGTACAGGCATATGCAAGTCATTACTCATTTCTGAATCAAAGAGATCATCCAAGTCATTTCCATAGTCAAACACATCAGGTTCCTCAGCATTAACATCACTTTCACAATCTACAGCATCATCAATAATCTTCTTAAACAACATATCGGGATTTCTCTGCCAAGAGTCAGAAGTACAATCAACAAGCTCATAATCAGTTTCAGCCTATTTAATAGTATGATGTTCACATGGTAGATAGCACACTGGAGTCTTCATCACTTCCCTAATCATAGGCTGAATCATAACTGGCTGCACATCATCAATACTTCCATCCTCCCCCTCCTCATCTTCTGAAAACTCTTCAGGGTTGATTCCAAAAACCTTACCCTTCTCCATTTCCAACAGGTTAATCTGTCCCATATCCTGCTCTGCAAATGTGACCTTACGGACTTCATGAACATTGGCCCTGAATTGCATCCTTCATCTGCATACTAGGGTCAATCACCCTATCATTCATTCCTATAGACAATTGATACATACCACCATTAGTAGCTTTGGCTGGTTTCTCACATTGCGGACTGATATGACCCCACTCACCACAATTCTAGCATTGCACATTACTCGGATACCTTCCCCCCCTTCCAATATCTGTTGAATTTTCTTCAGAACCAGATGATGCATCAGTCTTCCTTCCCATAACACCTATGCCTCTTCCTCTTCTTGTTGCGGACTCTATCCAATTCAAGCTTAAAGACTTCATGAGTTCCACTGCATCATGAATGTCTCTCTTTAAAGTATCCTCCTGTTCAGGAACAATAACAGCTTCTCTTTCAGGATGCATACTCTCAATCTCTGGCATCTTCACAAAATTCTTCGGCTCTTCCTGTATTCCCAATTGCCTCACACGCTTCACCTTCCACTCCTTCTCTCGAGCAACTCTGACAGCTTCCTCAAAGCTATCCAGATTCTTCAGCTCCACCTTTAAATGGAGGGTTAGCTCCAAACCAGCCACAAACCGGTCTCCCTTAATCATCTGTGGGGGTACTTCAGGAATCAAAGACTCCATAATCTAACAAACTCAATCAAATACGGATCCACATCATGTCCATCCTTCTGCTGAATTTTACACAACTCTTTCCACACATCATTCAGACTTCTTACATAGGCAAACTGTGCAAAAAATGCAGTTCTAGCTACACGATACTCAGGGTCCTATTGATGAGCATTCCTGTGTGTAGTCACAAACATCTGTAGCCATGCTTTTGCATCACCCTATAAGCAATAAGTCAAAATCCAAGAGAGGATCTCCGGGGTTGCCCTGTCTTTCATCAAAGCTCTAAATTTCATCTTTTCCAAAAACATGATTGCACTCTCCTGTGGCAATCCCCAATACTCTGGAAAATCTTGAGCCATCTCCCCAATATTTCTTCACACAAACCCTTGTCTTTTTCACAAACCAAAGGAAATTTCTTCCTCTGTGGAGGCACCAAAAAGTGATGACACAGAAGCGGTATAGCTATATATGCCTTTATAGAGTATCACACTTCCACACACTGATACAAACACACCCAGAACACCAGCAGACCCAAGAGTATGAACAAAACTTAATTTCAATACAAGTCTTCGTCTTTACAGAGTTGAACATCCATTACATCCTCAGAACCATCTTCATCTAACACCCATTCACAATCAGCCCACTCCCCTTCATCGATGTGAACTATGACTGACCAATACCCTGCATCACTCTCAGAATAAATAACCTCAAACATAGAACTATCTTCAAAGTACAATTCTTCAATATCCGGACCATACTCCAGGACAAGATACATATCTGAGGTGGGCTACCCTCAAGGCTTTACTTCAAGTTTACAAGACTGTATTTTCAAGATAGCAACTATTACAAGCATGCATACAAGAGCTCAGTTCCAGCTTTGACTCTTTACTCAAAACCTCACAGAAAACCCGTCCAGTAAACTTTTTTCAAAGCTCCATACCAAACTCTTCTTAACCATGCATTAAGGCCCATGTAACATGTGAACTTACACCTTCATAGCCGTGCTTAGATCCATTTGAATATCTCCATTAACAACCTGTCTTGGTCCTTCAATGATCTGCTCACAGCGATTGAAGCTGAGTCACGGTCACTTAAAACCATCACCCCTTCACGTTCTTGATCAAAGCCTCTTCTACATAGAGTAAAAACCAGCTTCTGACCGGCTCCTTCACCTTCTTAGACACCTGCTTATATGTGTAGTAGACAACGAACAGCTTTTTCTTCTTTGCACAGCAGCCCTATCAGCGCTTGTCTCTGCAATGTTTTTTGCTACCACCAGCCTTGAGCTTTCTTTGCTCCTTAATCCCCTTCAAGTTGTTATTTTCTTCACGCCCCTTTGACACGATGTTCTGATCATGAGCTGGCGCCTCTGTATCTCCTCTGGCATCCAAAAGCACACCTACAGCCACGGCTCGGTTCAGCTCTCCACAAGGCTCAATCTTCTCTGTGTGGCCAGTCAAGCATATGTCTCTATCATCTCCTTTGCGCAATACCTGCTATGCGCTTCTCCTACAAGC
Organism: Cibotium barometz; assembly: GCF_041138505.1. NCBI lineage: Eukaryota > Viridiplantae > Streptophyta > Polypodiopsida > Cyatheales > Cibotiaceae > Cibotium > Cibotium barometz. The sequence goes on along the minus strand of NC_141057.1, from coordinate 29,691,410 downwards.
TTCTCCCAACACCTCCAAAAGATTAGCAAAGCCCATCGATGTCCTCTCCTCTCTCCCTCCTTCGCTGCAGTCGATGCCACCTTTTCTCCTTTGCTGTAGTCGATGCCACCTTTTCTCCTTCGCTACAGTCGATGCCACCTTCTCTCCTTCGCTGCAATCGATGCCACCTTCTCTCCTTCGCTGCAGTTGATGCCACCTTCTCTCCTTCGCTACAGTCGACGCCACCTTCTCTCCATGGCGACTCTTTCCCAAGGTCCTCAGGGATTCCCTGCTCCCAATATAGCAAGCTCACCTCTTTTTGCCATGTGGTTCCTTCCAACTCTTTTGGCGCACGCGGTGAGGGTGGACCTGCCAAGATGTCGTTGGCAGCCACCATCTTGATTTTCTGGAAGTCTGAAGCTTCTAATCTTATATTAGTTTTTTATTATTTATGGCTGTTCATACTACGCAGCCCTTTCAGCCACGTCCCCATGCCACTTTAGCCTTTCCATCCTTTACTCATATGCCATTAGCACCACCCTTTTTGCCTCCTCATTAGCCTTAGGTCACACACCACCTACATCCATGCTATATATTTACAAAGGGCATGCTCAAATGCAAATAGTCAGCACTCATGCAGGCACTGACACACACACATACTGAGCAACCGAATGACTGACACCATCTCAAGTAGACCACGCTCTAGACAAGTCTATACTTCCAAGATCTCATCATTTTCCTTGCACATGCACTTCCATCAAAGCCTAAAGCTTGATTTGCACATATAACCACACATCCATGATGCCCACACTGAGTCAATGAGTGCTCCCATGACTTTACCACAATACGGAACATCACTCATGTACACATGTACAAGTTTAGTTTGGGGTTTCCAAAAATCTTCACACAACGTGAACCGTTTTCTGACACTTCACGCCGTGAACTATTCTCTGCAATCTCACAGCCTCAAAAACAGAGTGATAGAATCGGATCAAAATTGAATTGGGTCAACAAATTAGCTTATCAAATCATACATACGTGCACTTAAGATCTAGAAAGCTCATCGAAGATGATATTACACTTGATGATAGTGCATCAAATCACCCAAGATCTTCCTATCAAAAAAGTGTGGGTTCAGGTCATTCAGCAAGCACACACTTGAGTGTCTTAAGGAACCTGACCACCATTGAAACTAGTACTGAAGAATCCATGGAAGAAGGGTTGAGGTACTCTAGGTTTGGGGAAGAGGAGAAACCACCCTCCCCAACCAGGTCCAGTGGTATCATTGATATTGCCCGAGGATTTTTTTGTCTCCAAACCAGTCATGATGACGAAGAAGCACAATCTACAAGCATGGGTTCATCAACCAGCACACTAGACTTGGTCCACGACAATAAGTGCCCATCCAAACGTCAAATTCTAGGTTGTCGAACACTGGCAACCCCCGAATGAGACGGGACATGGAAAGTGCAGCCAGGATGGGTCAAGTATTCTTTCCCACCTCGGAGGAAGTAGGGTTAGATCTCAGAAGGAGCAAGGTGGAACAACAGCTATGAGAGTTGAGATTAAGGAAACAAGAGCTTGATACTCAAAGGGCGAGAGCTGAGCAAAAGGAAATAGGAAGTTTAAACCTACTCCAATCACGAGATGGGTCAAGTATTCTTTCCCACCTTGGAGGAAGTAGGGTTAGATCTCAGAAGGAGCGAGGTGGAACAACAGCTATGAGAGTTGAGATTAAGGAAACAAGAGCTTGATACTCAAAGGGTGAGAGCTGAGCAAAAGGAAATAGGAAGTTTAAACCTACTCTAATCACAGGGTAAGGAACCAAAATTGGTCATGGAAAAAAGTGAGGAAGAAATTCCAAACTTGGAGCCCATAAATGAGGAGCCCAGAGATAAGGAAGGGTTTACGAACATAGAAGAAGAGGATAACCTAGCAAGAGTGGCGGGCAAAGTGGAGGACTGTTTGTACACCAAAAAATATATTGAGCAGACGATCAATCATCCTACGTTCCTACAAGACATGGAACTTCTAATTTTGCAAAGGCATACGGAGGCGCGACTAAGATGAGCCACTATCTATATCAGATACCCAATGGTAAGTTTGAACCATCAATTGCACCAAAATGCAATGATTAGTGCTAACTAATCACTAATTAATGAGATTAATCCCCTATTTTGTGTGAAAAAAATAGAGTGTACGAGGAGGCCAGATCTGGTGCCTTAGAGTTCAAATGAGCTCAAATACATTTAAGGGCATCAATAGTAGTTAGTCTAGTAGAGGATCAATCTCAAAAACATACGATTTGACCAAATATTAAATGCTTAATCTCTATTTTACCAAAGTCACTTGTAGATTTGATCCAGAGCTTGATGCCACTTCTCCTTGAATGAATTGCAAAAATCTGAGATCATAGGCATGTAGAGTACCCTTGAAAACCTTTGGGACTGAGAGGAATTAGATTAATTCGATCTGTGGAAGTGTAGATCTATATTTTGTTTTAGGAAAAAGGCGCCTACAAATCAACGCAAATCGACAGCATGCGTTAGCGATTTGAGAAAGCGTTGAGTGTGGCAGGCCGATGCATGGGAATATTACCTAGATGTGGCTAAGAATTTTTTAGCTAAATTAAAGATTGGAGGGAGATCAAGCCCCTTCACTAGCTGCTGGGAGTGCAGAAGATTAGTTGAGAAAAAACTAAAACAAAGATTAACTCCTAATCCATGATTAGCAAGGTGATTAGGCTTAAAAATTTAGCTGAATCCTAATCTAAGCTCTGATACCAAGTTGAATTTACAGCATGTGAAGGGCTATGGTGAATCAAATGCAAGAATCAACATGATTAGCAAGTAACAGAGTAATTAAGGTAAGATTAGTACACAATTAATCTAATAGCATAATGTAGGCATGGATACTCAAAAACGAGCAAATTCTCATTAGGCCAATGCCTCATTTTATAGCTTTTACATCCAAAAGATGCCAAGTACCCACTCCCCACTGATTTCTCCTTGATTTGTGCCACCTCCCCTATATCTGGGGGTACCTTTTCCTAGAATCTTTCCACACCCTTATATTCACTCATGCTACCCTTGATTCTCTCATCCAGTAGATTCTTCTCACCTTTTCATTGCTACCCACTCAATTACGGACTCCCTTTTACAATCTCTAGCTAAGGGCTTGTTCCCGCACACATCCATTCACTTGCATATTTCAACATGTTCTTGGGATATTTGGACCATCATTACTTCTCTCTATCATTGTCATGAGACTGAACCCCAATGTGCTATGCGCACTTCCCACCAGCTCAACCAAGAGTCCATTGCTGACAAATTCATGTCTCACATGACCAGTGTGCCACCATTGACATGTAGCTTCTCTGGTAGGAGCCACATTGCTTTGTGCTCTCCTTGAGACGTAACACACACATACTTTGTTGTTCCTTTGATGTGCTTGCATGTACATTATGTTGATGGGTGATGATGTGTATCATTAATCTGCTCATCGTCTCATCGGAGGGCATCACATAATAGATGTAACAATTGCATGTAGCAATGCACATCATTGGAACTGAGCAGTAATGGCAAAGGAGCTTCCCAGACGCATTGTTGCACTCCTCTCCAGTGGTTGGTTCCTTTAGCATGCTTCTAGTAAAATGTGATGTATTTGACACCATGTGGTTCTTTAAACATGGGCAAAGTTTATTAACACACTTCAAACTACCTAGATAATGGCTTCGTCAATATACTCTAGGGAAGGCAATGTTAGAGGTTTGCGGCTTTGACCACCAGTTGGGGATCATACTTATGCTCCACGGAGTCCATTCCTGGGCATATTCCCATGATCGGTGGGAACTCAAATGCAATATCACCATTGTATTGTCTAGGAATCTCCATGGCCTTGATAACGTCTTTGACATTTAGCAAAATCTTTGTTAATGTGTTTCCCTTCTTCATACTAAAAAAGGTATTCTAAAATGCTCTTACCTTGTCCTCTTGCAACACTAGATGAGCCTGATGCATTGATATCCTTGTTATCTTGATATCTATCACATTCTTCAGAGTTGGACCTCTGGGTGGTGGGCTGTCTAAGATGGCTATTGGTTATGGGTTTGACTTCAATGAAGAATCAACTATTGCCAAGTAGTTGGTTGATAGAGAGTCTTCAAGTATGTAGAACTCCTCCCCCTCATGATTAGAGGTTTCCTCGAGAGAGATGTGTAACTCTTGGGTCCCAAATACTTACTATGGCTTGCAATCCACAAAATGAGTGGGGAGCTACTTGCTCATGTAAAAACTTTACACTCACCACAACCCATCCATTGTTGAAACTCAGTTCTTACTTAGAAGATGGGAATGTGATTGTGCAACTCATTGTAAAGAGGAGCAAAAATGAAGCCCACAGGAACAAAAAAAATGGTACAATAGGTAGGAGTATACAAGTACTGAATGGTGATTAACACCCATTAAAAAGTTATCCATTTTTAATTAGACCGTTATAATTTAATTATTTTTTTATTGTGGATCCATTGTCATGTGTACTGGTTCCAATTGACTAACGTGAAGCTGGAGGCGGGTTGCAGGCTGGCATGCACGAAAGACCCACGGAAGGCTCTAGAGTAGGTATCACAGATGCCCTGAAATCTTACATGAAGTCTCATTTTGAGAAGGTGGTTCCAATTGACTAACGTGAAGCTGGAGGCAGGTTGCAGGCTGGCATGTACGAAAGACCCACGGAAGACTCTAGAGTAGGTATCACGGATGCCCTGAAATCTTACATGAAGTCTCATTTTGAGAAGGCATTTGTTAGGTGGAAAGGACAAATGCATGCTACCTTGGACCCTGAACAACAACCACACCTACCATGTGAAAAGATGCAGAGGGAAAAGAGCTTGAGCTCTTGCAAGCACACACACACTGACAAAACCCTAATAGAGAACACACAAGGTGAGAGGCTGAAAATCTTCTCCTTCTTCACTCAACACTCAACACACCATATACAAGATAAGAGTACACACAATATGAAAGGTACTCAACCAAATACATACAAGGGTTCTCTATAGTATGAATCCAACTAAATGAGCTGGCACTATAACTATGCCAGTCTCTAGAATGGTTGTCACACAACCTGTCATCCCACTAGCCGCATATCACCCAAGATCTCACCAACCATGTCAGTGGTGTAAGTGTGGGGCCTATCCCCCAGGCGGGTCATCAGTGTCCACCACCTCACTAGACGAGCTCGATATCTCAACACTCCCCCTCGAGCTCAACTCCATCTCATGTACACCAAGTGAAGCTCTGAATCTGCGGAGCTTCTATGTACCCAATGCTTTGGTGAAGATGTCAGCTACCTATCCTGTGTGCTGACATAAACAAGGTCAAGGTCTCCTGCCAAGACCTTCTCTCTGAGGAAGTGGTAGTGGACCTCTATATGCTTCGTGCGAGCATGAAAAACTGGGTTCTTGGCCAACTGTATACTGCTAATGTTGTCACAAAAAATGACCACTTGTCTATCCATTGATAGACCCAAATCTACAAGTAGCTTTCTCAACCAAGCTACCTCACATGCTGCCATAGCAGCTCCTCTATACTCGGCCTCTGTACTCGATAGAGCAATCGTAGGCTACTTCTTGCTGCTCCAAGTCACAGCAACACTCCCCAAGGAAAACATGAAGCCACTAGTAGATCTTCTATCTGAGATACTACCAGCCCAATCAGCATCTGTGTACCCATGTACACATATCTCTATCCCAGTCTCATAAAATAGTCCACAATGCAAAGTAGACCTCACATACCTCAGTATGCGTCTCAATACATCCAAATGCAGTTTTTGTGGAACCTGCATAAATTGACTCACCAACCCAATAGCATAGCTCAAATCTGGTCTGGTGAACTTCATGTAGATCAAGCTTCCTACTATGCGCCTATACATAGTAGGATCCTCCAAGATCTCTTTTGAATCTGCACTCAACTTGCCAGTATGATCCAATGGCACAGAAACAGGCTTACAGCCTGTCATACCATACTTGGACAACATGTTCAAGAAATACTGTCTCTGCAGTAATCCAATACCATGTGGTAACCTAATCACCTCAATGCCTAAGAAATATCTGAGCTCCCCCAGATCCTTCATCTTGAACTTCTGTCTAAGCAAGATCTTTACATCAAAGATCTCTGCATCATGGTCCCCCATAATGATCAAGTCATCTACATAGATGATAACAAGCACAACCCCTCTATCACCATGTCTCACATACAGGGAGAAATCTGCATTGGCTGCATGAAAGCTAATAGTGACAAGATATTCAGAAATCTTGTCAGACCATGCTCTTGGTGCTTGTTTTAAGCCATACAAGGCTTTCTTCAACCTGCAAACATGCTCGGGGTAACTCACATCCTCATAACCAAGTGGCTGCAACATATACACCTCTTCTTGCAAATCCCCATGCAAGAATACATTCTTTACATCCATCTGATGATGTAAAGACCATTGCTTTGACGCAGCAACTGCTATCACAACTCTCACTGTTGCCATCTTGGCAACTGGGTTGAAAGTTTCCTCATAATCAATGCCATATGTCTGTGCATATCCTTTGGCTACCAACCTAGCCTTATACTTGTTTATGCTTCCATCACTGTTATGTTTTACTTTGTACACCCACTTGCATCCAATGGCTTTCTTGCCTTCAAGCAATTACACTAAATCCCAAGTTTCATTTTCATATAGTGCATCCATCTCCTCATCCATAGCTTTCTCCCAACACACATTTCCAACAGCCTCATCAATGCATGTGGGCTCTACAACCTGCACAACCTTTGCCATATATGCATAGTGATGTGCCACATAACCATCATAGGTAAACCTCTGCATAGGGTTTTTCACTCTCCTAGATCTTCGCAGCTTTTCATTCATGGCTTCCATAGCCTTCTTTACACCAAGTGTTCTCATAGCTGGGATCCCAAGCTCCTCATCAAGGCTCATATCTGAGCCACTAGACTCTCCATCAACATGAGAATGCCCTGCAAAAATGTAAGGCATACCAAGGGTCTCAACCACTTTCTCTTTTCCTTTACGTGATGTACTAATCACATTTGCAGGACTGGTATTATGACGCAGCCTGCCACTCCATGGTCTATCAACAGACCCACTAGATGAGGACTCTCCTGGTCCACTCAAAGACTGTGATTGCTGACCTGCATTCTGTGCAACCACACTTCCACTCACATCAGCCCCAACAGCTTCTTTTTCAGCACATACCAACTGCTCATCTCATCAAGGACAACATCCCTGCTTACCCTCAACTCACGTGTAGCAGGGTTATAACACCTGTATCCCTTTTGCTCAAGGGAATATCCAATAAACACACATTTTTCAGCAGCATGCCAACTACTCATCTCATCAAAGACAACATCCCTGTTGCTTACCCTCAACTCACGTGTAGCAGGGTTATAACACCTGTATCCCTTTTGCTCAAGGGAATATCCAATAAACACACATTTTTCAGCTTTTGGATCCAGCTTAGTTCTCAGCTCATCTGGCACATGCACATATGCAATGCATCCAAAGACTTTCAAATGAGACAAATCAGGTTTTCTGCCAGTAAACCTCTCCTCTTGAGTTACATCATGTATGGCTGCAGTTGGATTCCTGTTCATGATGTATACTGTTGTAGAAACAGCCTCAGCCCAATAGCTATGCGGCATATTCTTCTCTTCCATCAATGCTCGCGCAATCTCAACAATGTGCCTGTTTTTTCGCTCGCAACTCCATTTTGCTGCGGAGTGTATCTGCATGTAAACTGTCTCCGAATACCATTCTTCTTCAAAAATTTAGAGAACTCAGTACTCTCCCCCTCCATCTGACCTTAGGCACTTTACATATTTCCCTGTTTGCTTTTCAACCAAAACTCTGAAATTCTGAAAGTAAGTGAACACCTCACTCTTCTCCTTCATGAAATATACCCACACTTTCCTTGTGTGGTCATCAATGAATGTCACATAATACCTGCAGCCTCCCATAGGCATGGTCTTCGTAGGACCCCATACATCTGAATGCACAACATCTAGTGCATTTCTGCTCACATATATGTTACGTGGAAATACATGCTTTGTTTGCTTTCCAAATTGGCATGCTTCATATATTCTCTGCATACCTTCCACTTTAAACTTTGACAGCCCTGGCACAATTCCTTTAGTCTGCATAAACTTCATTCCCTGCACATTCACATGTCTAATTCTTTTATGCCAAATGTTTGTATCTGTAATAATTCTTGAACCATTTACAAACATCGCAGCACTCATTTCAGGCATGTCTACATTCAACGTAAACATTCTGCCCACTCTGTTGCCTTTTGCAACCAACCTGCACTTGTCTTTAAAGTCTTCAACATAACAACCATCAGGGTTAAACCAAACCTGCAAACCCTGCTCAATCATCTGGCCAACGTAAACCAGATTCTTTGTTATGTTCGGAACGTGAAGTATATCTGCTGCAAGGTACTTCACTTTGCCATCCTGCATAGACAATGGCACATCTCCAACATGGGCAATTGGATGAGCAGTGTCATCCCCTGTTTCCACAAAACCTGGTCTTTCAAGGTTTTTCATCTCCTTGAACCACTCTCCATGACTTGTCATGTGGTTCGAAGCTCCTGAATCCACATACCATACATCATCTTTTTGTGTTGCTTCAACATTTTCAGACATGGCATTCACGACATGCTGCATAACAAACAACCTTTCATTATCCTCATTGTTTCTGCTTGAGGATGCATAGTTATTCTGCTGCACTTTCCCATTTTGCATGTCAGCTTGCTTCTTATAATATTCTGCCTACACATGTCCAGGAATTCACGTGCATCATTATATTGCCTTTGCCAATTTTCACGTCCTCTTTGACTCCCCCTGCCTCTGAATTTACCTCTTCCACCTGTGTGTTATTGATGTTGTTGTTGTGTATTCTGGGACTGTTGTTATTGCTGCTGCTGGCCATAATTCTCATTACCTATTCTCTTCCTGAACTTGTGTAGAAAGCATGTTGCTCTGAACTGTTTTTGTTTTGTGAAGACTGTTGGTCTTCACCCAAGCTCTTCTCTTCTATAATCAGCATAGACACCAAATCTTTAAAGTTGGGAATGTTTTCCCGAGTCTGAATAGACGTCTTGAATGCCTTGTATTATGGCCCGAGACCACGTAGACAGACTTCCACCTTATCATCATCATCTACTGACACACCAATAGATGCAAGGGATTCCACAATACCCTTTATCTTCAATGCATAGTCATTCACAAACATGCTCTTTTTCTCCATAGTATGAAGTTCATTCTTCAACTCTATCTTACGTGCCTCGGTATTTGTTTCATAGAGTTTTACCAAGGTGTCCCACGCCTCCTTGGGAGACTTGGCATCCTGAAAGTGCCCAATCATGGTGTCCTGTATACTAATGGAGAGCCAATACATAACTTTCGTGGCTCCTTGGTTCCAGTCTTTAAACTCTTTCACATCTGCAGAGCAGCAGCAGTCGGATTTATGTCCGGTATCTCCGGTGCCTCTTCATGCTCACCTTCTATGTAGTCCCAATAGCCCTTTCCCATCAGGAAATTCGTCAACCTGAACGTCCAAGCATGGAAGTTATTCTTATCAAGCTTCTCAGCCACAATCTATGTTATGCCATCATTTGACATCTTGCCAGACACACAATTTTGCCAGAAATAGCACTGTGGTTTGTCCTGCACAAACTGCTATATTTCTATAGCGATACTGTAGTACTCTCAAATGTCACAACCAGTGACTTGAATATGCATACATACACCCAATGGCAACTGTTGACCTCTTTGCAGCACCCACAATGTCTGCACAGCCAATCTGTCTTCCTGCAGTTCTTAAAACAGAGTTCTGCAGAGAATCGATGACTTACCCGCAGTGCTCGAAATCACCTGCTTTCAGAAAAACGGAGGTCCAGACGCACCCGAAATGCGTTTTTGGCCAAAAAAATTTATCCAATAGGACAGTATAGTTGCCGTGTAGCTTTACTCCCGCGAAGAAAGCTCCTCAATCAGAGATCGTTTGTCGATGCCTCCCGTAGAGCTCCCGACAAGGGTGTAGTCACCAACACAAATAGGGAAGAGTAGTTGAAGCTCTTACCCTCGTACTGCTTCCTGTGGTTCTCTTGCTTGCAGCTCAGCCCTTAGCACGAACCAGGCTCTGATACCATGAAAAGATGCAGGGGGAAGAGAGCTTGAGCTCTTGCAAGCACACACACACTCACAAAACCCTAATAGAGAACACACAAGGTGAGAGGCTGAAAATCTTCTCCTTCTTCACTCAACACTCAACACACCATATACAAGATAAGAGTACACACAATATGAAAGGTACTCAACCAAATACATACAAGGGTTCTCTATAGTGTGAACCCAACTAAATGAGCTGGTGCTATAACTATGCCGGTCTCTAGAATGGTTGTCACACAGCCTGTCATCCCACTGGCCGCATATCACCCAAGATCTCACCAACCATGCCAGTGGTGTAAGTGTGGGGCCCATCCCTCAGGCGGGTCATCAGTGTCCACCGCCTCACTAGACGAGCTCCATATCTCAACACCATGTATAGCACAACGCCTCTTGTACAGGTATAAAGTACCATAACTCTTTTTTTTTTTGCCTTGCATGATGGAGAAGTTGTCCTGCCTCTTGTATTGGTTTCTTATACCTCTTTAATGGATGTGTATTAGGTGGTGAAAAAGTAGTTTACATGATCGGGTCTACATTCCCAAGCACCCTTCAGATGCATGGGTGTTGTTTGAGGTACAAGAGATAGGATTGTACCCCAAAGAGTGAATTGACAAGCTTCAGGGTCTGGACACATGGATACTTTTCCCATGGTGGTTAGACTACCCAGAGGGGGAGTTTCCTCCAGTTTTAGAGTACGTTTCCTTGTGTACATTATTTCATTTGTACGAGATATGAAGCTTGTTTTTTGGGAGTTTACAGTTCTAATGTTGGTTGAATGTAGTGGCCATAAGGGCAAGAAGCTTGCCACCGAGCAAGAATTGACCCCCGAGCAAGAATTGACCCCCAAGAAGAAAAAGGGTAAGAAATCCACACCTCCATCTCCCAAAAAAGGTCATCGGCCGCGCCAGACTGGGAAGGGAATGACTCAAATGAGGAATCTGAGGAAAGCCATTTCAAGGATGATGAGCATGAAGATGAGCGGCAATCCCATCGCACAAGGCAAAGAGTAGGTGACCCCTTCACATGGTGGCGAGACCCAAGAACATGAGTCGGAGAGTTCAAAAGATGACAAGGCGGACCTCTTGGGATCTAGTTAGTAAACTTAACGTGTTAGAGCATTCATTAGATCATTTATTCATCAACGCTCATAACATCTATTTGGTAATTGAAGACTACTGTCCCATTGTTGGTGAACCCCTTGCACTTAGTTTTGAGCTCAAACATTGATCACCTCCATCTCTCGCTTATGGGAAAGCAAAAACATAGGTACGATCTCTCAGGCATGCAAGTGACTCTCTCCATTCATCGTCATTATAGAGTTTACACTCCCCTTACATGCTTTGTTGTTCCAGGAATCTTGCAATATTGCAATGATTCATGGAATCTCTGACGAGGTGGGGAAGCATAGATGCCTTCAATAGCCTTGGAGGTGTGCTCTTGGTGTGGGCTAATTTTCCTACAGATACGTGTCTCCACAAGGGCTCTTTAGAGGTTCCTCGGTGAAATGTTTTTCAGGAGATACTTGTGGAGTCGGATTTTATGCTTGCTGCAGAGTTCCTACATGCCGATGGCACTATGGTGTGCACTCTACCTATGGATCACCTAGGGATTGTTGTGCGGGAGGCAAGAACTTGGAACTTGAAACTTGCAAAGGACTATGTTCTTGCGCGTCCCGCGATATCTCTATGTCAGTCATCAGAAGATGGCTAAGAAGAGGTGAGTGAAGGAGTCTTTGGTTTTTTGAAAGTCAAGCTCAATGATTTCCCTCCCTAACATACTTATTAGTGTGTGCAAGTAGGTCTCTGTTTTGGTCATCTCGCTATCTTCATACACCCTAGTGAGAGTATATCCACTCGTCCAAAGTATGACAGGCGGGGAGGCGAGGTAGTTGCAGATTGTGGAGCTTTTGAGAGGTTGGCGATGATATCTTCTTGGAGCCAAAAGCACAAGAGGAAACCTCCCCATACTAGTTGGATGCAAACAAGGATCCTATCCAATATACTATTGAGCATAGTGAGCCTTTTGCAAGGTAATCATGTGCATGATTCGAGTAGTGAAATCATTATATAATCAATGTCTTAGACATTATCGTCCATTTCTACATATGGTAACTGTGGGCTTCTACTATCGCAGGTGGTTACTCGAGACGTTGACTGATCAGGGAAGTAGTCCTAGATTCCTTTGTTGTTACTAGGTCCATGGCTAGAGCATGCAGGACACTGCAACAACATTGCATCAACATGGAGAGCGACGAGGTGTGCCTTAGTTTATGTCTGTGACCACTTGCCCGTTGATTTGGGTTACCATTTTTCAAGGGTGAGGTCAATGAGGTTTTTTGACGAGAATAGCAAATGGACATGGGGGCACCATATCCTCCAGTCCTCCCAGTACCCCATGAGCCGCCCAACATAGTCTAGTGCTTCGTCATGGCCACCTATTGTTCCAATGGAGCCCCAATATCGACATGTCTTCTTGCCACATACATCCCCCGTAGGTTCATTTGTAGTTCCCTCATGGGCACCACGGCCTGATTTTGCAAGGCCACTTTTTCCACGCGCACTTGCACCATTTGGTAGAGGTCCCTACCCCAAACCACCTTCCTTCTTCCACCAAGGAGTCCAGCGTCTGTACTGATGTATTTCAATAGCTTATAATGGCTTTGTTTTTTGCTTCTTCCATGGCATAGATTTTTTAGAGAGATGATGCAATTGGAGTGAGATCTCAACAACACGAGAGAGAGAGAGAGAGAGAGAGAGAGAGAGAGAGAGAGAGAGAGAGAGTGTGTATGATTGAGACATTAAAATAATAACAATTATCCTTAAAGTAATTTTTCTTATGCTTAAAATAAGAATTCTAGTGCTCGAAAAAGCACTTTTTTATTCCTTTTAAAGTTATAAAAACAGTAGAGATTGCCATTGTGAACTCTATGGTTATGGCTTCATCTAGTAATCCCTCTAATACTACTATGTTTGCAACTATCTTAGGTAAAGCTCTTCAATTTTTTATCCAACTCAAAGAAAAGGAACCCAGATCGGATGCCATTTTGGAGGCATGGACAACAACGTCTGAAGTAAATAAGCTCTACAAAAAGTTAAAAACATGCTAAGCGGTAGACCTTGCAGACAAGAACATGCTAGAGGTAAAAGTAGCTTCAGCCATTGGGATATGGAGAGCTTTCGGCATCATTGAAGAGGCAAAGGAGAATACTCTAAGAGTTGAAGTTTCCACCTTCATTCGCAAGTTAGGGTAGATGGAAAAGCCAAAGATGATAGTTGAGGCCCAAAATGCTTTCATATGATATCTTTGTAAAGAAGTACAAATGATTGTGTCATGTTGTAGGTGTTTATCATGTAATGATGTGGCCTTGTAAGTTTTCTAAGAAATATAAAATGGAAGTTTAAGATCATAATATGGGGACTTTGTAAACGAGTTGCAATAGTAGTTGTAACTTAATATGCATTGATAGTTGTAAATGAGTTGCAATGTGTATAGTGCTCTTGTATCCATCCGCTCCTCTCCTCTACTGTCACCATGAGTCGTAATGTGCACGATAATAGAGAGACAATAGAGGGAAGGAAGTGTAGAGAGAGAAACCACTCGCCTAAACACCAAAAAGCGCTCGCCAAAAAAATGCTCACCAAAAAAATATACCCCTTTTGGGACTCAAAATATTGTGCTTTACAAATAGTCAACTTCATCAAGAATAGCTTGCTTCAAAAGTATCTTGCTTTAAAAATAATCCTCTTTTAAAACCATATGCACAAGGGAGCTTTCACGTGTCGGTCCCAAAAAATATATACATTGCTAATGGATTGATGGAAAACATTTTGTTCATCATCTTCGCTTTTCGGAGCTTCTTCCCAAGTTGCTTTTGTCAAGGCTACTGGTTCTTAGATTTTTGTTAGCTTTGTTTGCATTGGTGGTCTTTTCTCCCCCAATCGTCTACCTACTTAGTTGCATGTGGGACCTTGTCGAGTGCTTGTGGTGTCTGCGGTTGTTTTGGCTTTTTTGCTTTCTTGTTTGGCATTCTTTATTGATCTAGGTCCCGGGCTTGTTAGTATGCCTAGTTTCATTGTTCGAAAAAAGTATTTTCCCAAAAAGTGGAAAACCTTTATCTAAAAATTGTGAAATTATTTATAAAGAAAAATCTTGAAATCTAAAGGTTTTTGTTCTATAACTTCTCAAAATCTAGAGCTATTAGTTTTAGATTTGAAGGTATTTTTCAAAATATGAAAGTAAAAACTACACTAAACTTGGTTTTTTTCAAATGCTACCTAGTTGCCTTTGCTTTGCTATTTGTTTGTGGATCCTTTTGCATTACTGATTGCTTTGGCTTTATCTGCTTATTGGTTCTCTTGTGCTTGGCTTTGTCTTCTAGCCTTACTAGCTACTACTTGCTTTGCACTGTATTTGCTTGCAGCCTTGTCACCTTTTGTTCTTGTGTTTTTCTCTCCCTTTTTCGTTTCTCGCGTGCACACCAGTGAATGCAACAATTGAATGCTTCCTTCACCTTTCCATGCAACTAATGCACATAGAGGGAGGTGATACATACTCTGAGAGAGATGAGGCTCTTAAATCTTTAAAAGAGAGAGGCCCTAAACTGATGCCTACCATGATCCTATAAGGACGGCATGAAAGACCTCGTGCTACTACCATAAATAGTAGATTCTCTTGGATATATTTTCTCTTAGGTTATCAAATATCTCATGAAACGTTTGTGCACCTTAGTAAAACTCAATATTCATTAATTAATAAAATAAAGTAGAATGCTTAGGTACCCTTATCCTCTTGATTGCTTGCACCTGTGTGTTGTCAACGTACTTTGAAAGAGCGTGTGTCCTTCTATTCACGTACAAACATCTTGAAGCGCTTGAATACAGCAACCCATACCATTTCTATAGCACATCCTCTTTGTATGCCTGTCTTTCTCAAGTTTATATGAATAGCTTATAGAGCTCAAACGAGCATGAACATCAAGCCTATGATTATATTCGACGTGAGCAATCGATGGACACCGGTAGAGATCTCAGGGTACATCGCGAGGTTGATAATTCCAAATTCATTACCACATTTGAATTTGAGTTACATGTCATTCATCAAGTCATAGGATTTTCGTGCTCATTTGTGTGAGTGAAGTTTTAAAAAAAACCATATATAAAGTATGGCGGGGAGTTGGCACAGTCCTCCCCGAAATTTTATAAACATAGGAGAACGTGCCCTTCCCCCGTTTCCCAAATAGCACTTTCGATACCGAAAGTGGACCAAAACACCTTCAGTGTTGAAGGCAGCCATTAGTCCTACGTATTGATTTATGATACAAAACTCATTTTCAAACGTGGTAATGAATTTGTAATTTTTAAATTTGTGAGGTACTTTTGAATCACCATCAAACATAAGAACAGGCTTCAAGCTCATCGATTGTGGATGTCAGTCTAGCATTGCTTCCGAGTATGCTTTCAAATTCATGTTCACTCGAGCATTTCAAATATGCTCTACCTACAACCAAGCACTCATACAAAACACAGTAAAAGAAAAAAAAAACAATCTTGTTTTATAAGCTTCAGAGCATGGAGCTCACCTGGTTTTGATGATGATGATGATGTGTGTGTGTGTGTGTGTGTGTGTGTGTGTGTGTGTGTGTGTTTTTGAGAGAGAGAGAGAGAGTACCTGCTTGCATTTATGCACCAAGACATCTTGTGCATGAGGTAGTTGATGATGATGTGTGTGTGTGTGTGTGTGTGTGTGTGTGTGTGTGTGTGTGTGTGTGAGAGAGAGAGAGAGAGAGAGAGTACCTGCTTGCATTTATGCACCAAGACATGTTGTGCATGAGGTAGTTGGGGATTCTCAAGCATATACAAGCTTGCAAAATGTACCCGGTGGATGCGGCACAATGCACCTGGCCATGGACCCCACCTTAGGATGCCAAATGGCAGTCAAGACAATGCTCTTCGATACCTTAGCGTGGAAGGAGGACGTGGAGAACGAGGTGGCCATGATCCTGTAGAGCTTGCAGGATCATGCAAGCAGTTGCCCTAACGTCATCAAGTGCCTGGGCTTCAAGAGGGGCACTATGGACGGCCAACCAAGATGCGACGTGAAAAGGGTGTTCTGATTTCTCCAAGCATTCGCACATGGTCCTGACTTGAGGCTTTGGATGACTCTTTCAGCTCCTTTACCTCCTCTCCCAGTAGGCTCACTTATTTGTACAATGGGGCTAACTCCACCACCTAAGATTGTAAGTCAGAATTTTGTTGCTTGACATTAGCCACCGAGGCCTTCAGCTGCTCTAACTGTTGTTGAACTTGCCATCCTGGCAATAGATCTGCCTTCTCAAAATACTTGGCCAAATATTCGGCGCATTGTCGAGCCATCATCAGATTGAATTAATCAGTAGAAGGAATCTGTGGCAATGGTAAAGAAATTAATGTGGAAGGTCCCATCGAGTCATCAAAAGATGTCGGATACTGTATCCGTCTTCACAGTTCCCGGCACAGTTGGCAAGGGGAGAACCACTCGCTGCTCGATTGTTTTCTATTTTTTCTCCCCTATGGTCTGTTACAAAGAAAGCTTGCTTTCTTTTAAATAAACTTGCTGCCGAAGAAGCACCAGAAGCCGGGGCTCATTCTGCAGATTTGTCCCCGAACTTGACGACGTGACCGGCCCCCATGGCGAAGCGTCCCGTGGGCGCCTTGATGACGCTGCTTCCTTCTAATTTTCATAAAACAGCTCTTCTTGCGTGTTGAAGGATCATAGTAACATGTTGACAAGAAGCAGTTCGATTGATTCAACAGTAATGCTCCTTCTTTTCTTTACAGTCATTATATCCAGCCCCAATCCCAATCCCATGGGCACTGCTGCCGCTACTCATCCCGAGCTTGGCACACTCAACCCTCAGCTCATTCACGACATCAATGTTGATCAAATGCGGGCTCACAACTACGTTAGAAATACTGTGGCAGGCCCAGCTTGTAGGCCGGTATGTGGATGTGGTGATTGGGGTACAGTGTAGTTTCAAGTAATCAGGCGGCCTCCTCCGCGGAATACAGCAAGAAGGTTTTGCAAGCAGGGAAAAGCGATCTTAGATCAGTTAATCCGATCGAGGCTCCACCCGGACATCACGACCAGCTAGATGTCTCGATGCAGGCGACGGCCAATACTGATTTTAAAAGTGATCAGGCAGTGAGTGAAGTAGTACTGTCGTACTCCTCACTCATTATAATAGATTTCATGCTCTTGGGTCACTCTTTCAAAGGAGGGACCAACTGTTGGGGTGTGAACTCCCATTGGATTTGTAGTGTTTGGGTCCATATCGAACCGAACCATTGTGCATCTAAATGGCAAAAAAGGTGGACCAGTTTTGAGGTCAAGAGATTGAGGAACAATTACGAGATGTATTCCCAAGGTCTAGGGATATTCCGTTGCATCTTCTTCTACCCTATGCAATCTTCATCAAAACAAGCCCATAGCATAGTCTACAACTGTGTTCGAGTGTGCTGAGGAGGCACGTGACCCCTCAGGTGGTGCAGTTTCTTCCTACCTTAGTGGTTGTGTTCAAGGCATCAAAGGTTTGCCATCAATGAGTACTCAATTGAGTGTCACCGAAGCTTCTCGATCCCTAGCTTGGTTGGTAAAAAGACTCGAGGTGGTTTGAGACACTATCATCAAGGTATTCTTAGTCACTACCAAAAATCCGCCCAAATCTCAAGTGCATGAATTTCCTACTGTGGCTAGGTCAACACTAAGAGTGTGATGTTATGGCCTATTCCACAGCTACCATGACATGCAACTATTCTCAGCTTATAGTCTCGGTTTCCAACCCTTAGGATTTGACACAATTAAAGTACGTGATATTGTTGTTTTGTTTTGTTATTTTTTTTTGTGTTTAATACACTCAAGAGTACAATTCAATGCGTATTAATCACTGAAAGATTAATCACATAAGTAGGATCGTAAAGATGGCGCAAAGCGTACAAAATCATATAGGACACATGTGCCAATGCTTGCGTATGTACACTTACGCAGATTTGTATGTGTGGTGAAGTACATTGCATTAATGCATGCCTATTGCCTGTGTGTTGGTGGGTACACGATGCAAGTGAGAGAATATGTGTAAAAGTGTGCACATATGCATGTAAGGATGCGTTTGCTTCACGTACGCACATCACAGGTTCAGTAATTTATATAGGTGCACACGAGGGTACAGTGAAGCCCAATATGTGCAATGACCGTGATACAGTGCGAGAGGGTAGAGATGAGTGGTAGGATTTTTAAAAAAATTATGCTTTTTAAATTATATATATATATATAATTTATTTGAGCTCATTTTTTTATTTTTTTGTGAAATTAATTTAAAAAACTAATTTTTAGAAGCAATTAATTATTTATTTAAGACTTTAAAAATTAATCATTTATTAAATTTATTATTATTATTATTAGTTTTCAATCAATAAATTAACAAAATTAGTTAGTTGATCAACAAACTTTGAGTTAATTAATCTAATAAATTAAGTAATTAAAATTAGAGTTAATTGATTAATTTAAAATTATTAATAATTTAATATAATTATTATATATATAGTTTTTTTTTATTTTTTATTTTGTATTTTTTATTATTTTTAATTAAATAATTATTAAACTTTATAGATTAATTAATCTATTTTAGAAAATTAAAAAATAATTAATTGATTAATTAATTAATAATTTATTTTAAAAAAATTAATAAATTATTTAATTAAAAATATTTAATTAATTCATATTATTTATTAAAATAATTAATTTATTATATTAATTAAAAAAATAATTATATTAATTAACTATTATATTAATAAATAATTAATTTATATTTTTTTTAATTATTGATCTTAATTAATTATATTAAATTAATCAGTAATTAATTATATTAGTTAATTATATATGTGTTAGTGTATGTGTGTGTGTGTGTGTGTGTGTGTGTATGTGTGTAGGTGGAGTCGGCACAGGCACGTGGACGTAGGGGAGTCAAGCGGGTAGCAACCGTGCAAACAAGTTGTGGGCACGTGTAGAGTAGGCGGTGTCAGTAGTTAAGTATGTTTCTTTTTTCTTTTTTTAAAAAAAATTGAACTAATTGCAAGTCACGTGGTGCAATGCCGTTGAGAGAGAGAGAGAGAGAGAGAGAGAGAGAGAGAGAGAGAGAGAGAGAGAGAGAGAGAGAGAGAGAGAGAGAGAGAGAGAGGAAGAAAAAGAAAGAAAAAGAAAGAAAAGAGAGAGAGAGGAGAGAGAAAAAGTAAGGAAGAAAAAGAAAGAAAAACAGAGAGAGAGAGAGAGAGAGGAGAGAGAAAAATAAGAGAGGGAGAGAGAGAGAGAGAGAGAGAGAGAGAGAAACAAAGAAAAAGAAAAAGAAAAGAAAAGAATTTATAATTTGATTTTTTTACAAATTCAATATAAAAAGAAAAAAGGGAGGGGAAGAGAGAAAAAGTGCTACGGTGGACATTGATGACCCGCTTGGATGATAGCTTCCGCATCTACACCACTGGCATGGTTAATGAGATTATGGGTGATATGCAGCCAGTGGGATGATAGGTTGTGCGACAACCATTTTGGATTACTAGAGACTGGCATAGTTATAGTGCCAGCTCATTCAGTCGGACTCACATTATGGACCGACCCTTGTATGTTATAGTAATTGAGTACTAACTCATATAGTGTGTACTCTTATCTTTATGTTATGTTGGTTGAGTAGAGAAGAAGAAGATCGAAGAAAATTCAACTATCCATCTCTCTCGTGTCTTGCTCTCTCTTATGTGTGTATGTTTGCTTGTTGCTAGGGTTTAAAGCTCTCCCTCTTCTCCACATTCTCTTTATGGTATCAGAGCCTGGCTCGTGTGAGAGCTAAGGAGGCAAGCAAGAGGCAAGAACAAGCAAGGAAGGAAACGGTACTACACAGGTAAGAGCACCATCATCTCTTTCCCCTACTTGGTTTAGGTATAACAAACCCTCAGTAGCTCTGGAGCTACACATCTCTGATTAAGGAGCTGTCTTCGCGGGAGCGGAGCTACAGGGCAGGTATACTGTCCTATTGGAAAAGGCAAAGGCAAGGAAGTTTCAATTAAAGAAAGAGTTGCATACTATGGTGGAAAAGAAAAGCATGCCCCCATCAATGAATATGCCTTAAAGATCAAGGGCATTGTTGAATCCCTTGGGTCTATCAGTGTATCGGATGATGATTTGGTGAGTGTCTGTCTGAAAGGGTTTGGCAAAGAGTACAAGCCATTCAAGACCTCCATTGCAGTTAGGGAGAATATTCCCAACTTTCGAGACTTGATATCTATGATGATCATAGAAGAAAAGGCTTTAGGTGAGGATTATTCTTCACAAAGCAAGAACACATCAAAACAGGCCTTCTAATCTAATTCAGGTAGAGGCAGAGGTAGAGGCTGTGGTCGAGGCCAAGGTGGTGGCCAACAAGGAAATCAAAATTCTGGACAACAACAGTCCAATGATTCACAGCAGCAATCATACACAAGTGGAAGAGGCCAGTCTAGAGGCAGGGGGAAGCAAAGAGGCTAAGGTGGTTGGCAAAGAAATCAAAATGTAAATAGCATAGAGTGCTATTTACTGTGACAAACCAAGACACATGGCAAAGAAATCAAAATGTAAATAGCATAGAGTGCTATTACTGTGGCAAACCAAGACACATGGCAAAGGACTGCTACAAAAAGCAAAATGACATTAAAAGTGGGAAGTTTCAGCAAGGCAACTATGCATCATCTAGCAAACATGGAGATGATGACAAAAGTCAGTAGCTGTTTGAGATGCAGTGACATGCTTACCTCCATAACAGGGGATGTGTCAAGATCTCAAGATATATGGTATGTGTATTCTAGCATCTCTAACCACATGACCAATCATGCTGAGTGGTTTAGAGATTTGTAGAAAATGGAAAAACTAGGTTATGTAGAAACAGGTGATGATACTGCGCATCCCATTGCGCATGTTGGTAAAGTGCAATTGTCTATCCAGAATGGCAAATGAAGTACTTGGTTGATGTACTTCATGTTCCAAATATTACAAAGAGCCTAGTTTCTGTTGGACATATGGTTGGACATATGGTTGAGCAGGGTCTGCAAGTGAGGTTTAATCCTCAAGGATGTTTTGTGGAAGACTTCAAAAATAAGTGTCGCTTGGTTGCAAAGGGTAACAGAAATGGCAGGATGTTCACTTTTAGAGATTTAAAGCCTTGGTCGAGAAGGAAAAAGGCATGCAAATAACATGCCTAAGATTAGATGTTGGGGAAGGATATTTCTCCAATGAGTTCAGCGATTTCCTAAGAAAGCAGGGAATCAAGAGGCAGTTTACGTGCAAGTACACTCTGCAAAAATAGATGGAATCACCTTCAGTAACCACAATGCATAGATAATCTTTCATTGTTGCCCACCTCTTCAAATCCAAGAGACCCCACTTGTCATGGATTTTGAGAATGTTCAAATTCATTGATAAACCATCCTTGATGCATGCTATCATGAGGTTGTGGGTTTCCCTATCAAATGAAAAGGACCTTTTAGATGCAAAAGCAAATGGTTTAATTCCCAGCGTGGACAACAACTTCAACCAAAGGCCATCGACATCATTAGAAAGATCATCCATCTCCATGTTGTCACTAGAGGCGTCATCTTTGTCCTTG
This sequence comes from Cibotium barometz, assembly GCF_041138505.1. Classification (NCBI taxonomy): domain Eukaryota; kingdom Viridiplantae; phylum Streptophyta; class Polypodiopsida; order Cyatheales; family Cibotiaceae; genus Cibotium; species Cibotium barometz. Next base: position 29,669,540 of record NC_141057.1, on the reverse strand, counting down.
TCAGACTCACTTAAGGACTCATGCAAAGCGAAATAGCTCTCCTCAACTACTCTATAAGGAGAAGGAACACAAGGATCACAATGTTTTGAATCCCCGGTACTTTCCAATAAGAAATCATCGCAGGGGGACTGGCTATGTGTAGGCTCATTCAAATCCCAATGATGGTGGCCTAATTTCTTTCCCGACTCCCCATTTCACTCATCATTACCTAATTGCCTATTTGGATAGTGGTTTGGACTCCCTACCTTTACAAAGTGGAGTTGTGCAAGCTGAGGTATGCAAGCATGGGCTGAAAGGAGGGGAGAGAGAGAGAGAGAGAAAGATAAGAGAAGCATTGTATACCCCCTACGAACCTACCATAGGACCCTAAACAGATCGTTGGACCATCACCATGGCTAGGTTTACGTTTGTGCGCTAGTCTCACAAGGTGCAATCCAAATTTGGCAATTCAAATTTGGCATGAGTTGGCACATGCATCATTGTTAATGGCTCACCCTAACCCTCCTTGAAACACATCCCATAAGAGATTATCTGGTGAATCACAACTGTCGTGAGGATCTTTCCAATGGATGAGCTCGTAACCCTCGAGGTCTCCAAGCTCTACAACTCCTTGAGAAGTAATTCCACAATGTCTCCCACGAGCGTTGTCACACTGCTGTGTTGCACTACATGTACTCGTCCCTCCTCTCACCTCACATCACTCACACACACTCACTAGCATGCATTAAAGAGAGAGATTAGCAAGAGGATTAGCAAGAATAAGACTCTATTGCACAATCGGAGAGTATCCTTGTATTATGAGAGATATTCACTTATATACATGGCCATAAATGTTCACACACTTAAATTGTGGCTAGCCAAGAACTTTAGGCTCATAAGAGGCCTAATGCTATTACAATGACTACTCTCATAATATATCCATGAAGTACATCACTTCGGACATCCTAACTTGCTACCACACGCTCTTGAAGCGGGAATCGCCATAAGTATTCCATCACACCCTTACGGGCGCCCGTCCAAGTTGTAGATTTGGACACCATTGCTTCATATCTTGAATGTATGACCTTTTGGTGCATCTACCTTGACTCCTTGATGTAAGATAATGGTGGTAGCTCTTGTTAATCCTAGGAATGGGTTAACAATTGTTCTGTATGGTGGACGAGGTTAATTCAGCCAGTTGTCCTATCTTTCATCAAGGTATTTAAACTCAAATTGTCACCATCCACGTGGCAAGGTTGGTATTTTTTGGCAGCCACATGTCACCGAAAACCCGCCACGCAGCACTCCCCGGCACGCGCCCCTTGCCCAGGTTTACCTTTTTTGTAAGCCCAAGCCAAATGTCATGTGGAGGGCCACGATCACCTCTTTTATCATGCCCCAATTCTGCACTATTGATCCCTTCATCTTGTGCATTAAAGGCGGTGTGGAGATAGTTGTGAGGGCAAACTCTCGACCGTGTATATATATATGTATACTACTATACCTACTATAACTCTATGCCCCCCCCACACACACACACACACAAAACCCTGAATGGATGGGCTTTACTCATGCCTCTCCCACAAAGCCTGAATGGATGGATGGGCTTTCCTCATGCCCACCACACGGCACTTTGGACTTCGAATGTCATGGCCCTCATTGAACACCTAATTCGGACTCCAAACTTCCAATGTCATGGCCTCCATTGAACACCTAATTTTCTTTGGATAGTCTTACAAGACTTTGCAAGTGTGGCTGAAAATGCCCAAACTTACTTCAAAACCAACCAATAGGAAAAGAGCATATAATTCACCTCCTTTATTGTTCATTTTAACCTAGTCTACATGCAATGCATCCCTAATAGCTTGCATGGGCTGTGTCAGGTCTAGGTAACTCTTCCACAATCAATGTGTGGTATGTGCAAAATGACGCATGATGATTTGCTATTAATGGTAGTCACACGAAAGACCCTAGTTTTGACCATAGTTTTTGGTCCCATTTGGGTGCCTATTTTGTCCCCACAACCTCAAAGCCCTTCTTGGCCATGACAACATCCCATGTGGATACAAGGATGCCAAGCATAACCATGGCTACTCTTTATGATGGGGGGAGCACAATATAAGGGTGGAGAATTGATATCCAACAAAGATAGCTTGGTCTAGTGATGTAATGGAGTCTAACCTCTTATGTTGAAACTCTAAACGAGTCTACCATGACACGCACAATGAGATTTCATTAGATCTAAGGGATTTATGCTGTGTGGGAGACATAGTATAATTGTGAATTTCTAGTCATAGATGCACTACGTAAATTTAACTCTTGCTATCCTCTATGGTTTTGTGAGTTATAGTTGGGTGGTTATTAGATTAATCCACACCATGTGCCACTAACTTACTAGAATTTTATCATTAGATTGCAATAAAAAGAGATCTCATTTGATTAGTTGGGAAGCTATACACCTTGCTATCATTTGAAAGAAGAGTGTGCTCAATTATGGGTGTTAACATGCATCTCATGCATCCAAATGTAACTTAGCGAGTCAAGGTGCCTAATCACAAAATGTCATAAAGATCCTTAGCCCCATGGATGAGCTTTTATAATGCATATCCACTCGTCCATGGTGAGTTATAGTACTCACACAAATTCTAACTCACGTGAGGGGTTATTAACCACTTCATAGGTTAACATGATTTCACTCACCGACCTATCATAGGAAGGTGCTTTGCCATTCTACCTACCTGGAAGAGCACCTGTCTTTTATAAGACAACGCTCGAATTTATAAAGTGGCCTTACCCCATGAGCTTAATGTCAAATAGGGAAGTTTGAGGGAATTAAGATCTTCATGTACATACTTGCTTAAGACTAGTAATAGTGGCCGAACCATTTTTCCTTTTTGGCTAGTGTGAAAATTAGTCACTTGTGTATAAGTCAATTTGACAATAAGCAATGATAGTACTATGAGATTTTCTCTACTCTACTCTTGCAATGATAGTACTATGAGATTTTCTCTACTCTACTCTTGCAATAGAATACTCATGACCTATTCTCTTCTCTACTCATGACCTATTCTCTTTACTCTTGTAATAGAATACTTATGAGCTCTTCTCTTCTCTACTTTTACTTTCTTGTGCTCTATTCGGTTCTTGTATGCTAAATGGTGGCCTGCTTAAATGGGTTTGATTATAGGTTACTCCTAATAATTTGCTTGTGCTCTATTGGGTTCTTGTATGCTAGATGGTTGCTTGATTGAATAGGTTTGATTGTAGGTTACTCCCAATCATTTTCTTCTTTGTCATCTTCTCTTGAATAGGTTGCTTGCTTCATTAGATTTGATTGTAGGTTGCTTCCTCTCATTAGCTTCTTCTTCATTTTCTTTTGTGAGAGAGAACCATCGTGAAGGCCAAATTAATTTATGTTCATGCATTATTGGAATTGGTAGCTTAGAAGCATGCAAAATCGACCAAAAATAATATAAAAGCACTTAATGACTTACACAACTACTATTAATTAGAATTAGGAACCCCACTAAGTAAAAAAACTTAAAAGACATGGTGTGAGCTTAAGCTTGTCAATGATTAAATGAATCACACAATGGAGATGATTATCACATAAGCAAACTCACACCAATAAAGCAACACATGCAACCACTTAGATTAAGATGAGATATGACCAATGAGCAAAGGAATGTGCTCAAGAGTCACCACTATAAGTATAACATAAACACATGCTAATGCAATGCCAAAGAAGAGAGTATTTCCACAAAAGACCACTTAGTATATCAACCACTAAGCAAGTACACAAAACATGGACTCTACTCTCTCCACTTAGCTCTCTAGAGAATGAGTAGAATGCCCTATTTATATAGACTCATGAGAGGGGAGTGCCTAGAGCCCTTGAATCTCTCCACCTCTTTTAGATTTCTCGCCTCACTCACCTAAAAGGTGATGCCTATATCAAGGGGATATATCTACTATACCTACACTCAGTTACTCTAGTAAATAAGCATTCTAACCTTAGAACAAGGCATTCTAAGGTACCACTAAGAGTTTCACGCTAAGGATGGATGCTAGATCACATATTTTCAAGCACCCTCCCTTGATCAAGCATCTATACCATGCAGGGTGTGTGCTTGGATCAAGTCTACCATGCAGGGTGTGTGCTTAGATCAAGTCTACCACTAAGATAAAAAAAATCACTATGACATCCCTAAGATAAAAATGCCCCATGTGCTATAAAATGTCATATATAACAACTACTAGAATAATTTGTCAAAAAAGTTGGCCACCTCCTTCTCTGGTTGCTTTCGCTTGCCCTTCTCTTTTTCGTCTTCATCTTTCTTTCTTTTGACGTAATCGTATGATGTTTCCCTTGTTTTTGCAATAGTAGCAGGTCTGAGGAGCCTTGGTCTTCTTCTATTTGTCCTTAATTGTGGCGGAATAGGCATGCTCCACTAGAACTTATGTTGAAGAAGAAGAAACCTTGGAACCCTCCATGTGGGTTTTCTCTGAAATGAGGGCAGAAGTTGCTAAGGTAAGAGTCTGATTTGTTTAATTTTCTATCACTGAAACACACTAGTTCAGTGCTCTTTAACAAGGAGACATGCTAGAGAGTAACACATAGATGGCCTCCTCTTTATCAAAGGCAACACTTACACCACTTACTTGACCAATCATACATCTAATATCATTAAAATGAGAAGCAACACTGGTTTTGTCATCCTTTTTCATCCTATAAAGTTTCTTAGTAGTTGCATTCAAGGAAAAAAATGAGGGCTAATCTTCACCAATTGGCTATTTTTTAGGGTTTTTCCCAAAATAAATTCACCAGGCATCTTAAAACATTCACCCAAATTTTGGCCATTTTGAAGGGTTTTATAAAATATTCGCCCAATTTTAGACATTTCAGGGCATTTTTTGACATTTTTTGAAAATATTCGCCCCATTTTCTATAATTTTAGATATATATAGGAGGAATAATTGCCAACCTACCTACACGTATATATTCATGAAGGCAACTTTTTTTTTAGCTCGGTTGCATTGGTTTGTCCAAAATGGAGGCATCTTATTTTTTAGCCTGGTTGCATTGGTTTGCCCAAAAATGGATTTGAGCCTAAGCCACGCTTCATTAGGAGCCTTTGCTAAGCTCACTTGATGGATTTGGCTATCACTAGCCCACAAATGATGAGGGTTAAAGCTTTGGAGTCTAGATTGGTCCATTTAGTAATGAGATCTGGATCTTTATTTGGCCTCTTTTCAGTGCCATTGACCACTTCCCACATGTCTTTCTCTATGAGACACATTTGCATTTTGATGCACCAAGTATGGTACTTAGATCCATCAAATTTATATGTTTTATCAAACAATTTTCCCACCATATTTGCCATGGTACTCAACCTTACACACACACACTTCCAAAATTACACAAATAGGGAAGTTCTTTATAGCTCTAGGACTTTACAATGGAGTTGGGTGCCACTATAAGAATATGGCACAGCGGAAAGAGATAGCAAGACAAAGCACAATAGACAATGCAATAGATACACAATGGAGAGAATTTAAAATTCTGATTATACCAAAGAGGTATAAGTGATGGTGTTGTCCACCCATGCGCTCTCAAGTAGAGCTTAGATGGCGATCTAGATAGACTCTAGATGGAGTATGTACGAGGTGTAGAAGGGGGACAAGCATTGGATACCTTAGCTCATGGCAACCATGTACATATATAGTACTATAAGCCGGTGTGGTAGACGCGTATACAACGAGGGCGGTTACAGTACATAGACACGGTCACCGCCCGCGTATTAAGAACGCGGCCCACCGACCACCGCCCACTAATGATGGACCTAGTATCCAAGGAAATATTTTAGGGAATATTCCTCATACCATTGCCAAGGGGGCTGATAGCCCCATTAGGAATATTCCTCATACCGAACCCCTGCCAAGGGGGCTGATAGCCCCATTGGGACCCCCTAGCCGGGGCGATGCCCCAGACCCCAGCTACCGTTCGTACCCCTGACCATCTCCTAAACCATCATCAATGGTCACAATTGTTGAGATATTGAGCTCGTCTAGTGAGGCGGTTGACACTGATGACCCGCTTGGGGGATAGGCCCCACACTTACACCACTGGCATGGTTGGTGAGATCATGGGTAATATGCGGCCAGTGGGATGACAGGTTGTGTGACAGCCATTCTGGCATAGTTATAGCGCCAGCTCATTTAGTTGGGTTTACACTATAGAGGACCCGTGTATGTATTGGTTGAGTACCCTTCATATTGTGTGTACTCTTATCTTGTATATGGTGTGTTGAGTGTTGTGTGAACAAGAAGAAGATTTCCAGCCTCTCACCTTGTGTGTTCTCTATTAGGGTTTTGTGAGTGTGTGTGTGTGCTTGCAAGAGCTCAAGCTCTCTTCCCCCCTGCATCTTTTCATGGTATCAAAGCAGCCTGGTTCGTGCTAAGGGCTGAGTTGCAAGCAAGAGAACCACAGGAAGCAGTACGAGGGTAAGAGCTTCAACTACTCTTCCCTATTTGTGTTGGTGACTACACCCTTGTCGGGAGCTCTACGGGAGGCACCGACAAACGATCTCTAATTGAGGAGCTTTCTTCGTGGGAGTAAAGCTATAGGGCAACTATACTGTCCTATCGGACAATATTTTTCTGGGCCGAAAACGTGTTTCGGGCACGTCTGGACCTCCGTTTTTCATAAAGCAGGCGATTTCGAGCACTGCGGGTAAGTCATCAATTCTCTGCAGAACTCTGTTTTAAGAACTGCAGGAAGACAGATTGACTATGCAGACACTATGGGTGCTGCAAAGAGGTCAACAATTGCCATTGGGTGTATGTATGCACATTGAAGTCACTGGTTTGTGACATTTGAGAGTACTACAGTACCGCTGCAGAAAATACATCAGTTTGTGCAGGACAAACCAGAGTGCTATTTCTAGTAAAATTGTGTGTCTGGCAAGATGTCAAATGATGGCATAACCTAGATTGTGGCTGAGAAGCTTGATAAGAATAACTTCCATGCTTGGAGGTTCAGGTTGACGAATTTCCTGATGGGAAAGGGCTATTGGGACTACATAGAAGGTGAGCATGAAGAGGCACCGGAGATACCGGACATAAATCCGATTGCTGTAGATGTGAAAGAGTTTAAAGACTGGAACCAAGGAGCCAGAAAAGTTATGTATTGGCTCTCCATTAGTATATAAGACACCATGATTGGGCACATTCAGGATGCCAAGTCCCCCAAGGAGGCGTGGGACACCTTAGTTAAACTCTATGAAACAAATACCAAGGCACACAAGATACAGTTAAAGAACGAACTTCATACTGTGGAGAAAAAGAGCATGTCTGTGAATGACTATGCATTGAAGATAAAGGGTACTGTGGAATCCCTTGCATCTATTGGTGTGTTAGTAGATGATGATGATAAGGTGAAAGTCTGTCTACGTGGTCTCGAGCCACAATACAAGGCATTCAAGACGTCTATTCAGACTCGGAAAAACATTCTCAACTTTACAGATTTGGTGTCTATGCTGATTATAGAAGAGAAGAGCTTGGATGAAGACCAACAGTCTTCACAAAACAAAAATAGTTCAGAGCAACAGGCCTTCTACACAAGTTCAGGAAGAGGACGAGGTAGAGGAGGCCGTGGATGCGGTCAAGGAGGTGGCCGAACAGGTAATCAGAATTATGGCCAACAACAGCAATAACAACAGTCCCAGAATACACAACAACAACAACAACAACAACACGCAGGTGGAAGAGTCAAATTCAGAGGCAGGGGGAGTCAAAGAGGTCATGGAAATTGGCAAAGGCAGTATAATGATGCACGTGAATGCTATTATTATGGTAAGCCTGGACATGTGCAGGCAGAATGTTATAAGAAGCAGGCTGACATGCAAAATGGGAAAGTGCAGCAGAACAACTATGCATCCTCAAGCAGAAACAATGAGGATAATGAAAGGTTGTTTGTTATGCAGCATGTCGTGAATGCCATGTCTGAAAATGTTGAAGCAGCACAAAAAGATGATGTATGGTATATGGATTCAGGGGCTTCAAACCACATGACAAGTCATGGGAAGTGGTTCAAGGAGATGAAAAACCTTGAAAGACCAGGTTTTCTGGAAACAGGGGATGACACTGCTCATCCAATTGCCCATGTTGGAGATGTGCCATTGTCTATGCAAGATGGCAAAGTGAAGTATCTTGCAGATGTACTTCACGTTCCGAACATAATAAAGAATCTGGTTTCAGTTGGCCAGATGATTGAGCAAGGTTTGCAGGTTCGGTTTAACCCTGATGGTTGTTATGTTGAAGACTTTAAAGACAAGTGCAGGTTGGTTGCAAAAGGCAACAGAGTGGGCAGAATGTTTACATTGAATGTAGACATGCCTGAAATGAGTGCTGCGATGTTTGCAAGTGGTTCAGGAATTGTTGCAGACACAGACATTTGGCATAAAAGAATTGGACATGTAAATGTGCAGCGAATGAAGTCTATGCAGACTAAAGAATTGTGACAGGGCTGCCAAAGTTTAAAGTGGAAGATATGCAGAGAATATGTGAAGCATGCCAATTTGGAAAGCAAACAAAGCATGTATTTCCACGTAATAGATATGTGAGCAGAAATGCACTAGATGTTGTGCATTCAGATGTATGGGGTCCTACGAAGACCATGTCTATGGGAGGCTACAGATATTATGTGACATTTATTGATGACCACACAAGGAAAGTGTGGGTATATTTCATGAAGGAGAAGAGTGAGGTGTTCACTCACTTTCAGAATTTTAGAGTTTTGGTTGAAAAGCAAACAGGGAAATATGTAAAGTGCCTAAGGTCAGATGGAGGGGGAGAGTACTTCTCCAATGAGTTCTCTAAATTTTTGAAGAAGAATGGTATTCGGAGATAGTTTACATGCAGATACACTCCGTAGCAAAATGGAGTTGCTGAGCAGAAAAACAGGCACATTGCTGAGATTGCGCGAGCATTGATGGAAGAGAAGAATATGCCGCATAGCTATTGATGGAAGAGAAGAATATGCCGCATAGCTATTGGGCTGAGGCTGTTTCTACAGCAGTATACATCATGAACAGGACTCCAACTGTAGCCATACATGATGTAACTCTAGAGGAGAGGTTTATTGGCAGAAAACCAGATTTGTCTCATCTGAAAGTCTTTGGATGCATTGCATTATTCATGTGCCAGATGAGCTGAGAACTAAGCTGAATCCGAAAGCTGAAAAATGTGTGTTTATTGGATATTCCCTTGAGCAAAAGAGATACAGGTGTTATAACCCTGCTACACGTGAGTTGAGGGTAAGCAGGGATGTTGTCTTTGATGAGATGAGCAGCTGGTATGCTGCTGAAAAAGAAGCTATTGGGGCTGATGTGAGTGGAAGTGTGGTTGCACAGAATGCAGGTCAGCAATCACAGTCTTTGAGTGGACCAGGAGAGTCCTCATCTAGTGGGTCTGTTGATAGACCATGGAGTGGCAGACTACATCATAATACCAGTCGTGCAAATGTGATTAGTACATCACGTAAAGGAAAAGAGAAAGTGGTTGAACCCCTTGGTATGCCTGACATTTCTGCACAGGGCATTCTCATGTTGATGGAGTCTAGTGGCTCAGATATGAGCCTTGATGAGGAGCTTGGGATCCCAGCTATGAGAACACCTGGTGTAAAGAAGGCTATGGAAGCCATGAATGAAAAGATGCGAAGATCTGGGAGAGTGAAAAATCTTGTGCAGAGATTTACCTATGATGGTTATGTGGCACATCACTATGCATATATGGCAAAAATTGTGCAGGTTGTTGAGCCCACATGCATTGATGAGGCTGTTGGAAATGTGTGTTGGGAGAAGGCTATGGATGAGGAGATGAATGCACTATATGGAAATGAAACTTGGGACTTAGTGCAATTGCCTGAAGGCAAGAAAGCCATTAGATGCAAGTGGGTGTACAAAGTAAAACATAACAATGATGGAAGCATAAACAGGTATAAGGCTAGGTTGGTAGCCAAAGGGTATGCGCAGACATATGGCATTGATTATGAGGAAAATTTCAGCCCAGTTGCCAAGATGGCAACAATGAGAGTTGTGATAGCAGTGGCTGCATCAAAGCAATGGTCTTTACATCAGATGGATGTAAAGAATGCATTCTTGCATGGGGATTTGCAAGAAGAGGTGTATATGTTGCAGCCACCTGGTTATGAGGATGTGAGTCACCCCGAGCATGTTTGCAGGTTGAAGAAAGCCTTGTATGGCTTAAAGCAAGCACCAAGAGCATGGTCTGACAAGATTTTTGAATATCTTGTCACTATTGGCTTTCATGTAGCCAATGCAGATTTCTCGCTGTATGTGAGACATGGTGATAGAGGGGTTGTGCTTGTTGTCATCTATGTAGATGACTTGATCATTACGGGGGACCATGATGCAGAGATCTTTGATGTAAAGATCTTGCTTAGACAGAAGTTTGAGATAAAGGATCTGAGGGAGCTCAGATATTTCTTGGGCATTGAGGTGATTAGGTCACCACATGGTATTGGATTACTGTAGAGACAGTATGGCTTGGACATGTTGTCCAAGTATGGTATGACAGGCTGTAAGCCTATCTCAGTGTCATTAGATCAGAATGGCAAGTTGAGTGCAGATTCAGGAGAGATTTTGGAGGATCCTACTATGTATAGGCGCATAGTAGGAAGCTTGATATACATGACGATCACCATGCCATATTTGAGCTATGCTGTTGGGTTGGTGAGTCAGTTTATGCAGGTTCCACGGAAACCACATTTGGATGCATTGAGACGCATACTGAGGTATGTGAGGTCTACTTTGCATTGTGGACTATTCTATGAGACTGGGACAGAGATATGTGTACATGGGTACACAGATGCTGATTGGGCTGGTAGTATCTCAGATAGAAGATCTACCAGTGGATTCATGTTTTCTTTGGGGAGTGCTGCTGTGACTTGGAGCAGCAAGAAGCAAGCCTACGATTGCTCTATCCAGTACAGAGGCCGAGTACAGAGGAGCTGCTATGGCAGCATGTGAGGTAGCTTGGTTGAGAAAGCTACTTGCAGATTTGGGTCTATCAGCGGATAGACAAGTTGTCATTTTTTGTGACAACATTAGCAATATACAGTTGGCCAGGAACCCAATTTTTCATGCTCGCACGAAGCATATAGAGATACACTACCATTTCGTCAGAGAGAAGGTCTTGGCAGGATACCTTGACCTTGTTTATGTCAGCACAGAGGATCAGGTAGCTGACATCTTCACCAAAGCATTGGGTACAAAGAAGCTCCGCACATTCAGGGCTTCGCTTGGTGTACATGAGATGGAGTTGAGCTCGAGGGGGAGTGTTAAGATATCAAGCTCGTCTAGTGAGGCGGTGGACACTGATGACCCGCCTGGGGGATAGGCCCCACACTTACACCACTGGCATGGTTGGTGAGATCATGGGTGATATGCGGCCAATGGGATGGCAGGCTGTGTGACAGCCATTCTAGAGACTGGCATAGTTATAGCGCCAGCTCATTTAGTTGGGTTCACACTATAGAGAACCCGAGCTGGCATAGTTATAGCGCCATCTCATTTAGTTGGGTTCACACTATAGAGAACCCGTGTATGTATTGGTTGAGTACCCTTCATATTGTGTGTACTCTTATCTTGTATATGGTGTGTTGAGTGTTGTGTGAAGAAGAAGAAGATTTCCAGCAGCCTCTCACCTTGTGTGTTCTCTATTAGGGTTTTGTGAGTGTGTGTGTGCTTGCAAGAGCTCAAGCTCTCTTCCCCCCTACATCTTTTCAACAATAATGGACCCATCGGCGTCTAATCCGGGGTTCCCACTAAAGACATATGCACCATGGCTACTCCTCTCATAATGGCAAATGTGCATTATACATCAAAGTGAGATACATGCTGAGAGGCGGGCATTGAGTGTATACTAATAGTCACAACAAAGAACTTCACTCAAGAATCCCTTCACCAAAAAGATGAAGATGTGTGCACATAAACTTTGACCACTCTAGGTAACTTGTCATGGATTTAACCTTGAATATTTTCTTGGATTGAATGATTTGTTTTAACTTTCACACTTGGGCTTTGGTTTTGGTTTTGATGAATCTAGGCATGATGTCTAGCACATGGATTACACATACTATGAACCTTTGCCCCCTTTTTCACTGAGAAATCCAAAAATGATGCAATGTGCTCTTTATATCTCTAGAGCATGTACATTATGCTTGTCACAAAGAATGCATGTGTTGCTTGTCCTCACAAATGATAATTTAATATGCCAAAAGTCACAAAGGTTTGAAGGTTAAAAAACCACTAAGGTTTAAAGATAGGAAGCGTTTGATTTGAATTTTTTAAAACGTTTTCCCTCTTCTCAAGGAGAGAAACAAGGAGAATTCCCTTGAATTTTTCACCAACATCAAAAGTTAGCTCCTTGCACACCTTCCTCAAAATCAGCACCTTGGTGCACCGAATGGAAGAGATAACCGGCTTGATTACAGTGACTAAGGCGCTCATTACTGTTGTAGAAGCTTTCTATGAGCTTCAAGCTTCGAGCTTCGAGCTCAAGGCTAAACTAGCTCACATAGAGCTCGTTGAGGTTGAGATTAGTGCATACACTATTACTCACCCAGTCACACAAACTTGGCTCTTGTAGAGCAGCACGTGCGACTCCACTTCGACGATGTGGCTGGCCACCAGTGTCGAGCTACCTCTAGGATCACTCTCTCTCTCTCTCTCTTTCTTCCAAGTATCAAGAAGTTCTCTCACTCTCAGCTCTACTCTCTTACTTAGAAATGCAAAGATTACTCACAAAGAATTACAATGTTCTTATACTCCCTCCCTCACTCTCAAGATGAGATAAAGAAGTCTCATACAGAAAATATTTCTCACACAGAGATGTTCACAAGATGGAAAGAATCACTCTCTCAATCTCTCAATTTATCACTCACTAAGGGAACGAAAATGCCATCACATAGATTTTCTAGATGCACTTAAAGAGTTTTATGGATTGTTTTGTAACATATTTTTAACTCTCTCTACTATGCTCCAAGGTTCCACTCCATGAAGCAATAAGACTATTCCCCTCCCACAAACTAGTGTATGTCACTCACAAAGCAAGGTTCACATAGAAGCTCACAAAGAGATTTGAACGTTGGCTCTCTTAATGCTCAAAATGCCACTCAATTGAAGCAAGGAAACAACTCTCAAATGCAACAAATGCAACCAATGAGTCTCTCGCCAAAAATGCCACTTAATGATAAGGGCAAATGCTTGTGAACAAATCACACATGCACCCACACACTTCTCACATAGAGAAAGCTCCCAAGAAGGGTAGCTTTGATACCATGCTAAAAGACATGGTGTGAGCTTAATCTTGGCAATGATTAAATGAATCACACAATGGAGATGATTATCACATAAGCAAACTCACACCAATGAAGCAACACATGCAACCAATTAGATTAATATGAGATATGACCAACGAGAAATGGAATGTGCTCAAGAGTCACCACTAAGCATAACATAAACACATGCTCATGAAATGCCAAAGAAGAGAGTATTTCCACAAAGGACCACTTAGTATATTAACCACTAATCAAGTACACAAAGCATGGACTCTACTCTCTCCACTTAGCTCTCTAGAGAATGAGTAGAATGCCCTATTTATATAGGCTCATGAGAGGGGGCACCTAGAGCCCTTAAATCTCTCCACCTTCCTTAGATTTCTCACCTGACTCACCTAAAAGGTGATGCCTAAATCATGGGGATGTATCTACTAGACTCTAGTAAATGAGCCTTCTAACCTTAGAACAAGGATCTCACACTGTTAACCACCTTGTTAACCACCTTGGTTAACATGGTTTCGGACACCACTCGTCGGCAGTGACAAACATGCAGTATGCTCAGCTTCACGAAGTTTGACCGCCCAATCCGATGGCACCCGATGCCTTTCTATGGTCATAAGTGACATGTTCGCAAGAGGAGACAAGAGCTTCCGAGGATAAATAATGAAGAATGTATTATGAGAAGTGTATTTGCATATTGTATAAGACCAAATTATGAGCCAAGCATTGCATATTGCATTGGGCATCTTGAGTGGACACACTTTGAGTGACTGTGAACACTATTGCCTTGTATATATATCAAATTTCTATCATAATTGAGCACTCTCCCCATTTTAATCTATTACTATTGAAGAGCCTCTTTTGATTAGCTAATTAGTAAGCTTGTGATTATCTAATTAGTGAGTGTGACAGGTGAGGAAGAGTGATTATCTCAAGGCTACCCTTGTTTGCTGATGAGGAGAGGAGAAGGAGCCAAGCTTCCCCTCTCAACGGAAGTAGCAACCTATGATTCTAGCTGGTGGCAAGTCCCCAAACAACAAATAAAGTAAGCCCCGAGAACACGGATGATGAGCCTTAACATGGCACCGCTACCAAGGATTAGCCCCTAGCTGTGTGTTCTTTCTCTTAATTAGTTTTGAGAGACTATTTATCGTTCACTAAAAGAAGGTTGTTTGCTTAATTTTTTATCAATTTGTGGTTTTTGTTACGATTTGATTGATTATGAGTGACTCTTTAGCATTCACATACATGTTTATAAGGTTAGGCTGCATTTATTTCATCAATTTTTGCATTAGGAAGTAAATTAGTATTTTCTTTTGTGCATAAACATAGGATTAAATGCCTTAATTTTTACTTTTTGAGTGGTTTTTGTTGCGTTTATTTGCATTACAATGTTAGCAATAGAATTAAGCACCCTAAACACACAAAAAAAAATCAAAAAAACCACTTGATATTCACTAATTTCTTTTAATGGACTGGTTTTTCCACTAAGAGAGTGATTAGTGAACTAAAAGTGAGTTTAAAAACCCAAAAATGAGCTAAAATGTGTATCTATGAGTGCAAGGATGATTCTTTGATCAATTTGGAGTGATTCTACACATCCACACATCGTCTTAACTCAAAGATCAATAAAAAATATGGATTTAAGCTTCATTAAGCTTGATTTGGTGTTGCAAATTTAAGTACTAAATTAATCCTATGTTTTTTATTAACGTATTTGCAAATGAGTACTTGAATTGTTAGCAATTCTGTGAGGAATTCATTAATATGCTCATTTGCATGCGTTTATTAATCAACCAAGATTAATTAAAGTTCAGAAATTGCATCACAAAAATTAGTGGAAGGATTAATAAAAAGGATTAATTTTTATTAATCCTTAATTGCTTAATTACATAACTCATTAGAAGTTAAAGGCATTCAATGAGAAGAATCCTAGTGGGGCATGTGTAAGACTTTGGTGGACAAAATCCAAGGAAAAGGAGAAGGGAGTGTCATAAGCATTTAGGAGGGGGTGTTGACCTTTGTCACTTGCACCTTTGCTATTGAAAAATACACCCTCCACACATTATTTTCAGTGAAAATTAGCTTTCCCTCCTTTTTCCCCCTCTCGTCTCTATTTAAGCTTCTCTTTTGAAATTACTATTAAAAAATTCCCCTCTACTTCTTTATTTTTTTTTTCAATTTGTAAAAATATAAAAAGTACTTTTCATATTTTTTAAAAATATCAAAAAAAAGATCTAGTTTTGATTTGTATTTTGATAATTAATGTTTTTTTTAAACAACTCATCTACATCACTACTCTTTTTTATCCTTTTTTTAAAGATAAGTTTAAAAAATAATAATAATATTTAAAAAAAACTACTTACATATATTTATATATTAGCTCTTTCACTTATATATATATATATATATATATATATATTAAATATATACATATACATATACATACATACATACATACATATATATATGTAATTATTTAATTTTAAAAATCCTCTCTTTTTCTCTCTTCCCCTCCCTTTTTTATTTTTATATTAAAATTTTAAAAAAATCAAATTATAAATTTTATTTCTTTTTCTTTGTTTCTCTCTCTCTCTCTTACTTTTTCTCTCTCCTCTCCTCTCTCTTTTGTTTCTTTTTCTTCCTTACTTTTTTCCTCTTTTTCTCTCCTCTCTCTCTCTCTCTCTCTCTCTCTCTCTCTCTCTCTCTCTCTCCTCTCTCTCTCTCTTTCTTTTCTCTCCTCTCTCCCTCTCTTTTCTTTCTTTTTCTTCCTTACTCTCTCTCTCTCTCTCTCTCTCTCTCTTCTTTTTCTTTATGCTCTCTCTTTTTTCTTTCTTTTTCTTCCTCTCTCTCTCTCTCTCTCTCTCTCTCTCTCTCTCTCTCTCTCTCTCTCTCTCTCTCTCTCTCTCTCTCGGAGCGGCACTGAGCACGCGACTTGCAAAAAAGAGGTTAGTTCAATTTTTTTAAAAAGAAACGAAAAACTTACTTGACCCCGTCGACACCCGCGTGCTCACGACTCCTTCCCACGGTTGCTGACTCGCTCCACTTGCGCACACACACACACACACACATACACTACTAACACATATAATTACTAATCAATTAATATAATTAATTACTAATTAATTAATATAATTACATAATTTAAAAAATATATATTAACTATAAATTAATATAATAGTTAATTAATATACTTATATTTTTAATTAATATAATAAATTAATTAATTTAATCAATGACATAAATTAATTAAATATTTTTAACTACATAATTCATTAAGAAATTTAAAAAAAAGAAATTATTAATTAACTAATTAATCATTTTAATTTTTTAAATAGATCAATTAATTTATAAAATTTAATTAATTACTTAATAATAAATAATAAATAAGTGAAAAACAAAAAATAAACTATATATAAAATAATTATATTAAATTTTAAATTATTTTTAAATTAATCAATTAACTCTATTTTTAATTAATTTATTTATTAGATTAATTAACTCAAAGTTTATTAATCAACTAACTAATTTTGTTAATTTTTTTATTTATATATAATTTAAAAAACATAAATTTTTTTGGTGGACAAAATCCAAGGAAAAGGAGAAGGGAGTGTCATAAGCATTTAGAAGGGGGTGTTGACCTTTGTCACTTGCACCTTTGCTATTAAAAAATACACCCTCCACACATTATTTTGAGTGAAACTTAGCTTTCACTCCTTTTTTTCCCCTCTCATCTCTATTTAAGCTTTTCTTTTGAAATTGCTATTAAAAAAATTCCCCCCTGCTTCTTTTTTTTTCCAATTTGTAAAAATATAAAAAAGTAATTGATATATATATATTTTTTAAAAATATCCAAAATTTTTGATCTAGTTTTTATTTTTATTTTGAGAATTATTGTTTTTTTTAAACAACTCACCCACATCACTACACTTTTTTCTCCTTTTTTTAAAGATAAGTTTAAAAAATAATAATATTATTTAAAAAACTACTTACATATATTTATATATTAGCTCTTTCACTTTTATATATATATATATATAAAATATATATATACATACATATATATATATATATAAATCCCTCTCTTTTTTTTAAAGAGAATGTGGGGGAGAGGGAGAGCTTAGCAAGCAAACACACACGAGAGAGATGGATAGCTGAATTTTCTTTGATCTTCTTCTTCTCTACTAAACCAACATAACATAAAGATAAGAGTACACACTATATGAGTTAGTACTCAACTACTACAACATACAAGGGTCGGTCGATAATGTGAACCCGACTAAATGAGCTGGCGCTATAACTATGCCAGTCTCTAGTAATCCAAAATGGCTGTCATACAGCCTGTCATCCCACTGGCCGCATATCACCCATAATCTCATCAACTATGCCAGTTTCTAGTAATCCAAAATGGCTGTCACACAGCCTGTCATCCCACTGGCCGCATATCACCCATAATCTCATCAACCATGCTAGTGGTGTAGATGCGGAAGCTTTCACCCAAGCGGATCATCAATGTCCACCGTAGCACTAGTTGAGCTCGATATCTGAACACTCTCCCTCGAGCTCAACTCCCCGCACTGCACTCCAAGTAAGCTCCTAAACCTGTGAAGCTTCTCCGTGCCCAATGCCTTCATGAAGATGTCAGCTACCCGATCCTCTGTGCTGACATATACCAGATCTACATCTCCTACTAGAACCTTTTTCCTTACAAAGTGATAATGCACCTCAATGTGCTTCGTTCTAGCATGATATATTGAGTTACTGGCCAACTATATGCTGCTCATGTTGTCACAATTTATGACAACTGCCCTATCCATGGGCTCTCCCATGTCACCAAGTAGCTTTTGAAACCAAGCTACCTCTCTTTTTCTTACAAATATGCTAATTCTCTCTTTGGGGCTGCATTTGGCTCTTGTTATGGGGATAGTTTTCCACATAGGCTGTAGACAACCAACCATGAATGGCAACCTTATTATGCTTCCACATGATGGGCTGGGTCCTATGTCTAAGTGATATTCTGGCTAATATGATTTTATTTCTTGAAAATGATTGTAAGTAGATCGCCTTTGCCTAGATAATGCCAGTTGTCCGCTAAAACAACCTTGTTGTATGGCACTGTTACTTAGTGTTTGGATTATCTAGGGTTGCTAATTGGGCTGGTCCCATTTGTTCTGATTATTACAGTCTTACTATGATTTGAGAGTTTGCTTCAAAATAGTAACATCTTATTGAAACCTACAGGGTTTGGTTCTAGGGGTGCTGCTCCTTAGAAATTATATACAGGTTTGCTAGTTAAATAGCAATGGATACTTGGCTATCTTAAGCTCACTTGGTCTACTCTTACTGAGAAGCAGTACACTCCCCTTTCACCTATCTAATCTGGTTCTATTTAAGTCTCCCTTCTATGTTTGTAGCAAGATTTCATGAATGATAGAGACACATGATGGCTCATAAAAAATTCATAATATTTGTAAGATATTAATGAACTTGCTAAATGGAGGTTCTTTCGAACATAAATTTGATGGTGACTGTTGGATAAACACACAACCACTGGGTGTATCAAAACATGCGGTGTTACGTGCTACTTGGACTTACATGATTTAGCTTGGTTAGGCTTTTTTGTTTTTAACTTGTGAGGTAGGGTGACATCTATAACATGTGGATAGGTCCACTGACACCTGTAATATGCATTCAGGCTAACAAATTGTTTTTTCTATTTGTATGGATGCAAGTAACCAGACCTACCTTCTCTTCTCTTATGGTTAATTTCAAACAAGCTTCCCTTGCTATTTTAATTTTATTTCCACTAGATGCAACTTGTCATCATTGACCCTAAAGTGTATATGACTCATAGTTGAACTTGTTTCATGTATAACATTTCTTTGAATCAAGATGGTATGGCTTCATGAATTGTTTTGTCTATTCATCTATGGATATTGTATATGTTTTAAATTAGAAACACACACACACACACACACACACACACACACACACACACTTACCTAGGCATTGACAGGTAAACCCAGGCATTGACCACTAAATCATCTACACACACACACACACACACACACACACACACACACACACCTAGTTTAGTTTTAAAGCTATAACCAATTGGCCTTCAATTTCAAACTTTTAAAGCTATAACCGATTGGCCTTCAATTTCAAACTTTTAAAGCTATAACCGATTGGCCTTCAATTTCAAACTTTTAAAGCTATAACCAATTGGCCTTCAATTTCAAACTAAGGATTGTAGCTCAAATCAGAAATCTGCATGTTGACTCCTACACAACTTACAACACGTAAGCCCAGGCACTTACAGGAGGTAAACCCAGGCATAAACTATGCAAAAACAGCATATGCAACACTCTGTGGCAAACAGTCCAAGGGAACATGTGTGTCCATGTGTGTCCTTGGGGAGTGTATCTTGGCAAATAGACAAATAGCTGATGTGTAGAAAGTTTGTTGTATTTCAGAAAAAAGTACGATTATAGGAGGACAAAGTGTGTTTACAAGACAAAAAGTAATCCCTTTGACAAAAAGTTCTCCCCATCATACAAGACAAAAAGTAATCCCTTTGATAACTGGTCAATTTTCCAACACCTCTAGAACCCAAGCTTTAAGTTCCATAAGTAGCATTTGCAAACCAATCATGCCTAGGCTGCAAAAGCAACATGAGTCTTAGAAGCAAATGATGAGACATCATTTCACACACCATCTATGCAACATGATTGTAGCATGGTTGCTTACCCATGCTTTTGGCATCTTCCTAGCATAGGCATCCTCCACCAAAGGTTTAATGGCCACCATCACGTAGAACCCACAATCAACGGCATTGGGCTGCTGGGGCCCCGTAATACTTATGAACTCGAAGCCCGTCTTTGGTGTAGTTAACAAACGTGCAAGTGATGGCTCCGAACATGTGGGGCCATGCTTTGCATGAGATTGCACCACAACAAAGATAAGCATGTTAAAAGCACACAATTAAACCCGTGTAGGCGATGCTTTTGGAGGACGAAGACGCTTACCAGTACACCTAGGGGAGACAATCCAAGTGGTCCACAAGGTGCAAGGAGTCAAAGAATAATATGCTCAGTTTTGCATTCGGCAGTCGGGATACCCTCTTATGGCCATTGTTATATAAAACAAACAAGCACCAATGACCACTAAATTCACACACAACGAAGTATAAGTTGAATGCGACTTCTAATTAGGCAACTCGAATGAGAAAGGGAAATTTACCAGATCACTATGGTAGGAAGACAAACATAACTGACATGAAATCAATGCTAGCCACCATTGGCATGGGAGACTTCTTTCTTGCATTTGAGCAGTATGGCATGCTATACCACAAGGAATCGACGAATGCAACCACTTCCCACGGGCCAACAGCTTGTCCAACACCGGCACTATCTCCTTCCCCTTCCCTTTAGGTGACACTTTTGATGAAGGCCCTTCATCATGGGGTGGGGCTTCTTTCACAAAAGCCTATTTCGTAGACCTCCCCAGCACTATCACTTCTTGTTTACTCTTTCCACCTGCAGCCTACAACAACAGAAGGAGAACCCAACATCAATTACAAACATGCAGGTGTTTCAAGTTCGGGTTGGGCACACATAGACAGGTAAACCTAGGCACACACAAGTAAACCTAAGCACACACAAGTAAACTCGGGCACACAAACTCAGCGTGTAGGGTGAGCTTTTGTGACACATGCATCTTTGCCTTCCCACTTCCCACGGGCCAACAGCTTGTCCAACACCGGCACTATCTCCTTTCCCTTCCCTTTAGGCGACACTTTTGATGAAGGTCCTTCATCATGGGGTGGGGCTTCTTTCACAAAAGCCTATTTCGTAGACCCCCCCAGCACTATCACTTCTTGTTTACTCTTTCCACCTGCAGCCTACAACAACAGAAGGAGAACCCAACATCAATTACAAACATGCAGGTGTTTCAAGTTCGGGTTGGGCACACATAGACAGGTAAACCTAGGCACACACAAGTAAACTCGGGCACACACAGGTAAAATAAGGCACCTCTCTAGAGAGGTGGTAGCATGTATGCAATAGCTATGTGGTTGCTTTTAAATAAAGGCATGTACAAATAAACCTGCACAGATGCAGGTAACCAAATACTTACTTTGCTTTTGTGGTCCGTTGTCTCTGCGGAATGCCCCGTGCTTTTCCTACTACCCATGTCACCCTTGATCTTTGAAAGAGCGGTAGAGACCTTCATCTTTTTATGATTATCCTTCTCATCAATACGCTTACTTGTCGTTGTGATAGTAGTTGTCGTCGATGTAGGGTCCTCCGTCCTTTTGCAACTCCAATCTTGGAAGTGGTAGAGCCCTTTCCCTTGGTACCCTTTGTTGGCGTAGAATCCCCCACTTGCACCCCTTGACATGGTCAACCTCCTTCCCACGGGCGGTAGACACCTTTCCCTTGCCACACGAGCGGTAGAGTCCTTTCCCTTGCCACCCTTTTCCGGTGTGGACTTCCCCAACTGCACCCCTCGGCCATGGTCAACCTCCCTATAGGCGGTAGAGGCCTTTCCCTTGCCATCCTTTCCCCACTTACACCCCCGCAATGGTCAACCTCCTTCTCGCAGGTGGTAGACACCTTTCCCTTGCCACCCTTTTCCTTCCCCACCTGCACCCACCTGCCATGAGGATGGTGAACCTCTTTACCCTGGGCAGTAGAGTCCTTTCCCTTGACAGCCTTGGCTGATGTAAAATCGCCACTTGCACCCCCCCAAATATAAAAAAAGGCACTGCACCCTATCATAAATATTGGTAAACGTAAACCCGGGCAAGGCCCACAATCATAGAAAACACTTACCATGCTTGCAGAATCACCCATTTGGGCCATGGCCTTTGCTTTCCTCTTTCCTCTACCAATAGGCCGCTTGCGTTCAAGTGGCTCCTCCTGCAATCCCACCCCTTCTTCCAGTGTATACTTTCCACTTGCACCCCCCGCTATTGTCAAACTCCTTCCCCTGGGAAGAAGAGTCCTTTCCTCTTTCCTCTACCAATAGGTTGCTTGCGTTTAGGTGGCTCCTCCTGCAATCCCACCCCTTCTTCCAGTGTATACTTTCCACTTGCACCCCCCAGCCATTGTCAAACTTCTTCCCCCGGGAAGAAGAGTCCTTCCCCTTAACACCCTTTGCGGGTGTAGATATCGCCACATGCACCCCCCCAAAACATGCAGCCAACCTTGTCATAAATACAGGGTGACCATTGGCACAAGCTCAGGGCATATGCATAGTGAACACATACCTTGTAGGAGGGTCATCCGCCTTCCATGTGGCCTCCGGGTTTCTCCTTCCTCTGTGTTGAGCTCGCTTGCAAGGAGGTGGCTGCTGCAATCCCTCCTCTCTTTCTCGGGCGGCTTTGTATAGCCCCCTCACGCGTTTTTTCTTGCTCGGGTTTTCAGACATGCTACGCGCACACAAGCAGACATTGCTATACGGCTCTGCAGACCCACCCTAAACCCTACACACAGAGTGAAGAAAAGATTGACCATCTAAACCCTAACGTGCACACACGTCAAGAAGCCCTCAAAAGCCACAGAGTGAAGAAAAGATTGACCCTTTAAACCCTAACGCGCACACGTAGTCAAGCACACACAGTCAAGAAGCCCTCATGCACAGTATGAAGCCTAAACCCAGGCGTACCTAAGGTAGATTTTCGCAAAATCACGATGGCCAGTTGACCACCATGTGGCACTCCCCAGTGAGTGCGCGTCCCCTACCTGGGTTTACCTTTTTTGTAAACCCAAGCGAAATGCCACGTGAAGGGCCGCGATGTCTCTTTTATCGTGCCCCAATTCTAAGTTCTTGATCCTTTCGATAGTCCTGCGGGGAGTTCGCGGAGGATAGTGGGTAGGACTTGCCGGCATGTAAAAATATAAGATAAGTATTAAGTACAGTAAAAATATAAGATAAGTATTAAGTACAGTATATGTAGCGTTAGTCTTCGCATGAGTCTGCACGTAGTCATTGCAAGCAGCTACTGTTGCTCTTTTGATGAAGCGCTCTGATCTCCAAATGGACCCATAGCAGAAGGAGACTCTCTGCAAAGGGCTTCATGCCAGAATGGAGCACTTCAACAACAGGAAGACTGGCAGGTACTTTTCCGTTGCATGTTTGCAAAAAAGTCAACCGGTAGGAAATTGAATGCAATTTGCTGGGCAAGGAATATGATTCTCCTCAAAAATGAGGATCGCCCTTTTGATTTAGGCTATCTAAACCTTGGATTAAGTTAATCCAAAGACAGATCAGACCTAATCTAGGGTTAGTTAACCCGTAATTGTTGATTGCCTCGAAACAATTAAGGGTTTGCCTCTGCCTTACAGAAACAATCTAGGCTTAGTTTCAATTCGATCAGAACAGAAAACGATTACAGGATCAGCTCTGCGCACGTGTGACAATTAGGGTTTAGCTCTGTTCATACGTGTGACAACCTGGGGTTAGCTCTGCACATACCCGTGACAATCTCTGGTTAACTTTGCAGAAGAAAAACAACCTTTTGGGCTACATCTGCAGTACTTAAGTTGGAATTTTAGGGTTAACAGCAATCAGAAACAATTAAGGGTTAGCTAGTATAGGTTATTCTCTCCATCCGTTGGCAGTGGCGACTCTCAATGGCCTGTTGCGGATCCGGGACTAGAGGGGACAACTCCCTCCATAATATCATGCAGTAACAATCTAGGATTGCCTCTGCACCGGAGCAATAATTTAGGGCTACTTGTACTTCTACAGCAATCTTGGGTGCTTGTGCAAACCTGACCCGTTAGCTATTCATCGAGTGTTATTGTGGCCCAAGTGACCTCATCCTGCACCTCTATCCCTCTCAGCTTGCTTATCAACCTTGCCCATGGGACAATTAGGACTACAAAAAATAGCAATCAAATTATTCTTTATATTTTTAGTTATCACTCTTAGGGTGAGGATATAATTGAAATTTTAGACCTTAGTGGCCCCTTGCCTTTCCGTAAGGTGAGAATAGCTATGGTAATTTGACTCTATGGTCAAGATGGTAGTGGTGGTTGGTTGAAACAAATTTGCGGTGTCAATAGGAGGCTGGTTGTTGAAGGTATTAGGGTTAGAGAGCTGCATAGCAGGTTACGGGGGATATAAGGTGACCATAATGTGGGTGTAGAGAGAAAGAGTGAGAATATGCTCGATGCACAGATAATTTGCAGGACTCAATAATGATTCTATTGATTGATGTTGAAAACTTCAATGAGTCGAGTGCTTTTATAGGCTTATAGCCTTATCTTTTGACATATCACACATAGTGGGGCAATGACACATGGCTAAACATATGAGTCTAGAAACCAACCACACAAGTGAGAAAAAAAAATTCTTTCTTTTTTTCTCGTTTTTTGGCTAAATCTTCACACTTGAAGAAGGCTCCGATACCAATGTAACATGTGGAAGCTCGGTGGAAGAATTGGTAACTTGAATGCTCAGAATTCAGCAATCATTCGTGACGAAAATAACGCACAACATAGAAGAAGATGTGCAGAAAGAGAGAGAGAGAGAGAGAGAGAGAGAGAGAGAGAGAGAGAGAGATTAAACGTCTACTAAAGACCCAATGGGCCTATGAGACCAAAGTGATACAATAATGTCCATGGCATATCTCATCATGGAATGGAAAATAAAACAGAAAGAAAACATAAATATAGCTATCTCACTGGGGTGATACAAAAGTGTCCATGGAATACTAAGAACATAAAAAACATGGGAGAGAGAGAGAGAGAGAGAGAGAGAGAGAGAGAGAGAGAGAGAGTATTGGGTCCTGAATACCCTCTGTAGGGGCCCCCACCACGAATGGTGTATTTGCTTTATTAGAATGATGTAAATCTGTAAATAAAGACTGGTTCTTTACCTGCATTCTTCACCTTGGCTGGAGCACTTCCCCTTGGCTGTCCTGGCCCTTGGAACACACCTGCCCTTTTTGAATTATGAGATAGAAGGACTGAATTCTACCTTGGATATTTATACCCCTTTCATATGCTGGTCAGCTGATTCTTCAAGGGTCGGCTTGTTTGCTGAAAACCCCACGACCTCTTTTTATGCCATCTTTTCACACTGCTGCCCTAGTCGCCTTGTGCATGCACCTGGGCCTGGCCGGGTTGGCCCATAGGGCCTGTCGGCTGCCTGGCCAGGCCCCTTGGCTAGCCGACAGCCTGCCCAGCCCTTCTATGGGCTGGTGGGCAAGGCTTGGGGCCTTCCTGGCCCCTCTTGGGTAGCCTAAGCATACCTAATGCCCACATCAAGAGCATAATACTCTCTTCTGGGGTAGCCCTATGAGCTGGACCCCATCTACATGCAATCCTACATGCTTCTACAGACGCATGGTGTCCGGTTGCAAATCCAACACATAGATCATTTGACATCATTCGAGAGGGAGACTCAGAGGACGGACTGGCATTGCTTCATGTGCAAGACACTGCACACTTGACCTTGGACGCGTAGAGTGGAACCTTGGCCGACTCGTCGCTGCGGACTGGTCTCACCTGGGACCAGTTTTCCACTCTAGGTCCTGCACTGTCTTGTTCAGATATGCCCATTGCCCACGTGGCATCCAAGTGCGGGATGCACGTGACACAAATACTCATGCTTGCTGGGGGGAGCGGAGGGGGGGGTGGGGGCGGGCGGGAGGGGAGCTTCAGTGGGTATTTGGGACCCAATACTGTGTCTTTTGCTTTCTCTTCTCTCTCTCGCACTCTTGCCTACCCAGAGGTTGACAAGGAAGCCTACATCCAGTCCAAAGCAGCGTTGAAGATTAACCTAAGGTGTTCTCAGCCTGTGGCAGAAAAATGCAAGCGATAGGGCAGAGCTATCCAGCAGATGCAGTCCAAGGCAGCTAGCATTCAACCCTTTTCTTCTGTGAATCTGCAAGTCTTTGGACAGTACGGAAGAGTTTTCAGCCCTAAGGTCAGTTGTTTACATTCTCATACAGCAAAACAAGCAAATACAGACGTAAGGTCAGTCCTTTACATTCTCATACAGCAATACAAGCAAATACACCTATGGTTGGGGGCCGTTCTGAGGGTTATTAGGACCCAACACACACTCTCTCTCTCTCTCTCTCTCTCTCTCTCTCTCTCTGCACCTACCTGTGCCCTCTGCCCGCCATCTGCTCTGTCGGCCGCTGCCCTCTCTCGTCTTGTTCGTGCATGTGCCCTCTGCCCGCCATCTGCTCTGTCCACCGCCGCTCTCTCCCGTTTCCGCCTATGCTCTCTGTGCCTTCCGTTTCCGCGCCCGCCCTCTGTTCTGTTTGCCCCCGCTCAGGCCCCCAATAATGTAGAATGTCCCTACCCCAGACCAATGGTTGAACCCTCAACCTGAAGCCACTCCCGCCCTTACCATCACGCATCGGGCTGGCTCCCGTCTTCTCCCGTGTCCTTGACCACAGCTTGAGTTGGGTGATTGTGACAAGGGTGCTCCCTCTTGAAGATAGAGTGAACAAGATCGAAGAAAGGCTCAGAAGGCGCTTTCAGACCGAAAGAAGCTGATAGACAAGACATTGAACCAGCATTAAAAGGAGATTCATGCTGTCAGGACTGAGATCCAAGGCAAAGACAACCGGGTATTGGAAATGTACAAACAGCTACAAGATGAGATGTGACAAGTTGGAAGGAAGCATGCCTGGCTGCATGCATGGAATTATGCAAGGAAGAGATGCACAAGTATGGCAAAGAGGAAGGAGAGCTAGCCACACAAGAAGCCCTTGCTCTAGGGATTTCCCAATTGCGAGATGCAAATGCCAAACTTGAGGCAGAACTAGAGAAGGCTAAGAAGGCAATCACAACAGAGATTCAAGAGGCCAAATCAGGATTCCGAGAGGAGCATGCAGGCCTCCGAAAAGACATGGAAGCAACCAAAGAAGAGGTTAGAGAAACTTCCAAATGGATTGAGGTTGTGAAAAAGCAAAAAACAGTCCACACCCCAAATGCCACATCCATCATGACGACCACGCTTGAGGAAGAGAGGCGTCGCCAATCTAGGGCTCTACATGGGCGAGTAACAAGCTTGCAAGCGGGCAACTCACCAAAAGAAGATGGTGAGACTTTATGCAGATAGATGGGCCGGAGTCCCGTTTGGCATTCTTGAAGAAGAGGGCCACCCTCCGTGTTGCGTGCGCGGAAGCCTTGCTTTATTGATCCACAACCCTAAGCATACTTAAGAACATTGATGCTAATTAACTTATGATTGAGACAGAGAGGAGAGAAGAAGAGAGAGATTAGGTGTCAGGTTTTCTTTATTCATATGGTACAAAAAGGCAACTTAATGCTTGTACATGATGTAGGCCTATGGTCAGCCCCATAGGGGTGACCTAGGCCCCTTCTACATGAGTCTTGATGATTCTAGATTATTGAATGTTGAGCTAATGAATGATGATCTGCTGAATTATGAGTTATGCTTATATATATGGATAGGACAACAATCGGCTTGCTGGACAATCCCATAAATGTTTATACTAACATATAATGCTAGGCGTGATGGCATAAAATGCTGGCCCACTGAATCTGGTTGCTATTTGATGCTAGCTGACTGATGCTAGGAGATGTCCACATGTTGCCGACTATGAACTGGTGCTGTAGATGATGATGGTCCTGACGATGACGACTCTGATGCTGATGAAGATGCTTCTGATGTTGATGTTAATGCTTCTGGTACTGATGGTGACCTAAATGCTTATCTTAACTGCTGCACTAATTGGGGATTAAGCCAGTTCATGCTGAAGATTAGCCATGGCACGAGGTTGCACGGGACATTCGCTTCTGCTAGACTTGATGACGGGGTGGAGACTCTGTCATCCTTCCTCCATGGACTTCTTCTGTCCTTTAACTGCTACTACTTTACTGACTTTGACTTCTACTAATTGACTGATATTTTTGGTCTGATAACCTTCACTCTGATCTCCACTTCCAAGTCTTGATGAAGAACTAAGCATGTGTTCACTGCTGTCCCCACACCTGCTTTCCCTTACCCTTGACACAGCGTCGGGTCGCCTCCGGAACTGATCGTGCTTGTTGCTAGGCCTTTGGAACTGATTTGAGGGCTTACTTAGGTACTGGGTATGTGTACCTACCCTTAGGACTACTTCCTCTAGCTTTGCCTGTTGCAGACCACTACATCTGCTATCCTACTGCATCCTTCCTGTTGGAACTTTGGACCTTCCTTGGGACATAGCTTAGTGGGCTGAGCTTGAATGCTTTGATACCAATGTTGCATGCGCAGAAGCCTTGCTGTACTGATCCAGAGCCCTAAGCATACTTAAGAACATTGATGCTAATTAACTTATGATTAAGACAGAGAGGAAAGAGAAAAAGAGAGATATTAAGTGTCAGGTTTTCTTTATTCATATGGTACAAAAAGGTAACTTAATGCTTGTACATGATGTAGGGCTAGCCCCATAGGGGTGACCTAGGCCCCTTCTACGTGAGTCTTGTTGATTCTAGATGATTGAATGTTGAGCTAATGAATGATGATCTGCTGAATTATGAGTTATGCTTATATATATGGATAGGACAATAGTTGGCCAGCTGTAAAGCTGTCGGCCTCATGTACAGTCCCATAAATGCTTATACTAACATATAATGCTAGGCATGATGGCATAAAATGCTGGATCTCCATAATATGCTGGCCGACTAGTTCTGGTTGCTATTTGATGCTGGCGGACTGATGCTAGGAGATGTCCACATGCTGCCGATTATGAACTGGTGTGCTGTAGATGATGATGGTCCTGACAATTATGACTTTGATGTTGATGTTAATGCTTCTGCTTTCTACTGATGGTGACCTAAATGCTTATCTTAACTGCCACACTAATCAGGGATTAAGCCAGTCATGCTGAAGATTAGCCATGGCATAGGTGTGCACGTGACACTCCGAACCACCAAAATATACCTTGGAGATGACCTCACCCCCCTACAGGTGGAACATAGGAAAGCCGGGATGGTTCAGGTTATGGAAGCCTGCAAGGCAGGAAAATGGGCTGTTTATCATGATGACCGAGTCATCATCATGGATAAACGCCCCACATGATGGTGTGAGACCACAGATGCGTTGAGGATGGGAGTATGGAATTGCAATGGAACTCTATGGTCAGCTACAAGAGGCTTCACAGAGACTTACACAGATAGGGATATTATCTTCTACACAGAAACGCATCAAAGCCCTGAGAGAGGGCTACCCAAAGTGGAGGGTTACACATGGGAGTCAGCTTTCAGAGGACAAACACGCACTACTAGGGGGTGCGTGGCTCGGGAGGAGTGGTATGCTTGTTTCGCCCTCGCTTGAGTGTCATGCTCACAATAGTTAGACACGATGAGGAGGCTCGCTTTATGTGGATGCGATTAGCCAGGCCTGGCTTGAGAGTGATGCATGCAGCATATTGCAGTATGCTACTGCCCACCAGAGAAATCAGAATATGCATGCAGGTTGACAGAGAAAGGCGAGACTCCATATGTGCGGTTATTTGCACACATTGCAGAGTTCTCCCAACTAGGAGAGGTCCTCCTATTAGGAGACTTTAATGCACGGACAAAAGGGGAACAAGTGCAGACATATGACTTCCAAGGAGATGCCACTATGTTGTCAGAAATTGACTTGGTTGAGATGGGCCTCCAGAGGGCCAACCAGGATATGGGGAATGTAACACCATATGGTAGACACTTCTTGGAGATGGGGGCTATGCATCAGCTGGTTATATATAATGGGCTGTCCAGATGGCCACAATGAGACAGCCTTATATATCTTTTCCGCATGGGGGAGGCACTAGTACGGTGGATTACCTCATGGGGTCTCCCACTCTTATACCACACATCCCAGAGTTCACCATCCCTCCTCCCTCCATACTAGCTGACCACACAATACTTTCTTTCATGATCTCATGCCCCACCTTACCGCCCACACCCACACCCACACCCACACCCCCTACCACCACCTTCATTTCCATCATGATCTTGACCACATCTATGAGGAGGACATCTCCCACCACATTTCAGCTCTTGACTTATCCCTCCCTATCTCCACCATTACATCCCAGCTTTCCTCCATCATCCATGACTCCGCCCACGCCAGCTTCCCCTACACCACATGCTCCACAACAAGTTTGCCAGTGGGATCCCAACCCCAGAATGGATGGTATGATGAAGAGTGCAAAACCACCAGGCTTCGCCTCTTACATGAGAGGGAACATGGGCTGATTTCAACACATAAGATGCAACACATCTTCCGTACATTAACTCGCCGAAAGACATGGGCATATCTCGCTAGACGAGAACAAGAGTTATACTAGCTCTTTTAGAGCGAGGACAACTCAGAAGCTTGGCGCATTCTTAAAGAAAAAAGAGCACCTACACTATCATAGATCCTAGCCTTTGGGAAGCCTATGCACGACAGTTGTATGATGTGCCAAACCAACCTATACCACAAGTGTCACACATCCTTCGGCCTACATCATCTTCTCTTTGATACCCCCAATGTCACTAGGGCTCTTAAAAAGCTGCATAACGGGAGAGCAATTTGCGCGCGGGACATTTTGCCCACGAGCACCACGTATTGGCTCCCATTCTTGCTAGTCTTTTTAACAGAGCACTCTGTGAAGGCTTCCCACCCTCCTGGACTACCAACACCATTGTCCCCATCCACAAAGCAGGAGACTCCACGGACCCAGGTAACTATAAGACTATCATGATTGGTCACACAATGACCAAAATCTATGGGGCAGTACTAGAGGACATGATGAACTCTATGGCAGAGGATGGGAAATAGAGCATCAGGCCAGGCAGGCTTCAGGAGAAACTTCTCCACGCTGGACCATATCTTTACTTTACGGGCTATCATAGAGGAGGCGAGGTCCTCAAAGAGACATGTGTATTACTACTTTGTGGATTTCCGCAAAGCCTTTGACTCCATCCCTCGATCCCGTCTCATAGGACGCTTGCAGCAGCTCTAGTTCTAACATGAGATGATATGGGGTGTGAAAGCACTATATGAGGTAGTACTCAGCCGAGTACGTGCATCTGGTGGGACCTCGGGAGATATATGTAGCACTATTGGGGTTAAGCAGGGCTGCCCACTCTCACCTACACTCTTTGGCCTATACATTGATGAGATCGCAATATTTGTGGATAGTTTCGGAGGTAGAGGTTCACCACCACTGGCTCAGACAGTAGTGCCCATATTGCTATATGGTGACAACATTGTCTTGATCTTAGATTTAGCCGAGGGTTTACAGAAACACTTAAATGCATTGGACGGATTTTGCAGGGAGAGAGACCTTAACGGTCAATTTGGGCAAAACCAAGGTTATGGTCTTGAACACATCTTATGCAGTCGCGTCACGGTTTTCTTTCATATACAGAGATGCCCAAGTGGAGATTGTGTAGAAGTATGTGTATCTAGGAGTCACTTTTACAGGCCCTTTGTTCTGCATGACCACAATTGCCACTGACCGACTTGCGAGGGGCATGCCTCCCTAGCCCGTATGGAGAGACTGTTTTTCCAGGCACATTTCCAAGAACCTTGCACTAAGTGCTGGCTCTTTGCTACTCTAGTATGACCAATGGCTATGTATGGTGCAGCCTTTTGGGGGCTAGGCCTAGGGAAGGATCACGGGAGGAGCATAGAGAGGCTACAGGTGATGATGTTGTCACGCATGATCAGGAGTAAGCCATCTGTACCACATGACATTCTACATGCAGAGTTTGAGGTGGCCCCACTGGTTATAGATGCCCTTTTTCAGACTGCCACTTATATTCAGCATGTATACATGCTTGACAGAGATCGCTTCCCATGACTAGCACTAGAGTCCTCTATGCAATTATATTGCGAGAGGGAGAGGGAGCGATTGAGATGAGCTGGACTGCACTGCTCCTCAGCGACACGACCACCACCGTTACTGACACATGCATGGTACTCTGAGGTAGTTGAGTGGTTTCATGCACATGGCATATAGATGGACCGTCTCCCCCCGTTTCAGTATAGCATGGATTCCCCCTACCTTAATCTCTCACGACATGAGATCAACCGGATCATCCGGTTAGATCTACTTGTGCTTGTCACCAATTGGCCGACCATTTGGTCCATCTCTAGATTTGTGTCTCGTTCACTTGAGGCCAGGCTGGTGTCTCATGTGAAGAGGCCAGTATTTTTGCTTGACATGGACAGGAGCCAGACTGGTGCCACCCGTGTGTTAGCAGGATGGTGTCGTATGGACGGGAGCCAGACTGGTGCCACCCGTGTATGACCTGGACTGTGTTTTATCCATGGGATTGTCACGCCATGGAAGAGCCAGTATTCGTGCCGTGTCTTGCCTATGGGACTGTCACTCCATAGGGAGGCTCGTGCCTGGAACTGTGTTTTACCTATGGGACTGTCACTCCATAGAAAGACCAGGATTTATGTTTTATGTCGTGCCATTTTTGTGCCCGACAGATATTTTTTACTTGTTCCATGAACCGGAGATATGTCCATGATACTATTTGCACATGCACTCATGTTTTGCATGTTTGAAACTGTTTTCGCATGACTTGTATTTTTGTGTTTGCCTGCTTGACGTCACTTACTGAGCGGGGACGCTTGCCAGTGAGTCATGAAGTTTGCTCAATGCTGCATGTGAACAGGTGGGAAGTGTATTGCACTTGTTGGTGTAATAGTTTTAATTCTAACCTTTTGTTTTATAAGGTTGTATATTCACATTCACTTAAAAGTGGGCACCCACTATGGGCACCCACATAGGGGCCAAGGTGGGGAGCCACACTTAACCTTTGTGTGTGTGGGGGTGGGTGCATGGTCACCTACCCACACCACCATGAAGCTGGCCGCCCCCATGCAAACGTGGGGAGCCGGCCAGCTGTGGTTGTTTACTTCTCTCCATCCTCTACAAAAGAATCGTGTATCCTATTGTATCTCTACAATAGGATACACGATTCGGTGCGCCTCCTCCACTTCAGGCTGCGCTTCTGCTCCTCTCAGGTTGGGCA
Source organism: Cibotium barometz (assembly GCF_041138505.1). NCBI lineage: Eukaryota > Viridiplantae > Streptophyta > Polypodiopsida > Cyatheales > Cibotiaceae > Cibotium > Cibotium barometz. The sequence goes on along the minus strand of NC_141057.1, from coordinate 29,636,195 downwards.
TGCCACCTCCAGTAGGCTGCTGCGCTTCTGCATATAGGCGGCGGCTGTGCCCTACATACAGGCGGTGATTATCCACTTCAGGCTGCGCTCCACTACCACACAAGCTGCGCTGCCTACTCTGCAGGCGGCTGTGTGAGCATCTTCAGTCAGGCGACCATACAGGCTGCCCCTTCTCCACTGCAGCCAGGCGACTGTGCGCTTCATCCCTAGCGGCTGTGTGACCAACTTTAGCGGGCTGTTCTCTCTGCTCTACAGGCAGCGCAGGCTGCAGCCAGGCACCTCCTATCCATCAGGCGGCTACACCACAGGTTGAAGGCGTTGCTTCTCCTACTCTGCAGGCATCTCCATACAGGCTGCGCTGCCCCTTCTGTGTGTTCTCTCCAGCAGGCTGTGCTCTGCAGCCAGGCGGCTCCTCTTCAGATAGGCTACTACTACTCCTCTTCCACAAGAAGGCGGCTGTGTCTTGCACAGCAGGTGGTGGTTCTCCTTTGCAGGCAGTTGCGCCTCCTTTACATAGGCGGCATCTCCTTTCTTCAGGTGGCTACACCTTCTACACATGTAGCTACTCCTCTTTCTCCTCGACATGCTGCTGCACCGTGGTGTCCCTCTCAAGTAGCTGCACACAGACACCATGGGTATTGGTCTTCCATCTGAAAGCTACAAGTAAGTGAATTCAGATTTAAGTTAAGAATTGTGTTGTAAATCTGATAAAGGATTCTCTCTCTACGGCTAACACCCGTTTGGTGCCGGGTAGTCCAAGCTTTTGGAGAACCACGGTCCAAAACTGAACCAATCCGTCGTGTAATACGAAATGGTCCACGGTATCTAGGGGATAATTTCGGAGATCTACCTGTCCGTAAAGTCTCGGAATCTTTCGGAACTCGCAAATACACCATCGTTTCTTCAGAGAACTCTCTGGGTGAACGATGTCTATTAGAATAAAACCTGTCTCGGTCTTGAGCACTTCTAATAGATTCCTTCGCAACTTGTAACATTTCCTGCATATCTTGCAAAAAATTACGTGCTGCATCATGCTGAAGTCGTGAGAATCCTACTGTGACAGGTGATCAAGGTTGAAAACCATACATAAGCATGAAAGGACTAAAACCTGTATTCGTATGCTTAGTACTGTTATATGCAAATTCTAACATAGAAAGATAATCCTCCCATGAACTCTGTCTTTTGGATACATATGCTCGAAGCATATCCTCCAAAATCTGATTCACTCTTTCAGTCTGGCCATCAGATTGAGGATGATCTGAGGAACTCAAATTCAAAGTTGTTTCCAACTTTTTAAAAACAAGTTTCCAAAAATCACTCGTAAACTTAGAGTCCCTATCATTGACTATGTCCTGCGGTAACCCGTACAATCTAAACAATTGCTCGATAAACTGCCGTGCTAATTGCGTAGCTGTAATAGTCTTCCGGGTCGGTAAAAATCCAGCCATTTTTGTCAAGCGATCTACGACAACCCAAATAGAATCGTGGCCTTGATGTGTTCTTGGCAATCCGGTAATAAAATCCATGGAAATACTTTCCCATTTATTACCTGGGATTTGCAAAGGATGCAACAACCCAGCCTGTCTAAAGCGTTCAGCTTTGTTTGCCTGACAAATCTGACACTTGAGAACATAATCTTCTACATACCCTTTCATCTTTGGCCAATAAAAAGTGTGTTTCACTAACGATAGTGTCATGTGTACCCCAGGGTGTCCAGCAGAAGGGGCGTCGTGACACTCCTTAAGAATCTTGGACCTAATGTCCGGGATCTGTGGTACACAAATTTTGTCATTACGGAATAGTAAACCATTCCGAATCATCCACCGGCCTCCTGCAGCCTGAATGGTAGACTACTCAGTCATTGAGTCTTGGTCAATCAATGAGCTCCCGTCCTGGATCTTCTGCCAAAATGGACCAAAATAACTATCAGTCCTGCGAAGTCCTCTCAATGACTGAAATAAGTCAGTAGAAATCTCGGTGAACGACAAAGTATTCACCTCTCTAATTCGACTAAGCGCATCTGCAACACTATTCATGGACCCGTTCCGATAACGGATCTCAAAATCAAAATCTTGCATTAACTCCGCCCAACGAGCTTTCCTTCCTCTCAAATCATCCGCATCACATATATACTTGATTGACTGATGATCAGTCAATACCACAAACTTGGAGCCATATAAATAATGTCTCCAAACCTTGAGAGCGTGAATCACAGCATAAAGCTCCTTCTTAAGGGTTGGCCAACGAGATTGAGTGTCGTCTAGCTTTTTACTTTCAAAAGCAACTGGTCTACCATCTTGAAATAGAGCATAGTCACTGGCATCAGTTTCAAGAACATAAGGCCGACTAGGATCAGGTAATGCTAAGATAGGTGCTTCCTTGACTTTATCTTTCAAAAGTCTGAAGGCCATATCCAAATCGTTATTCCAAGTGATAGGCTGATTTGACTTACGTCCACGACCTTTCAATAAGTCGGTCATCGGTGAGAGTACTCCCGTACAGATTTACGAAGAAAAACAACAAAATCGAGAAAAGAATGAAGTTGTTTCACTGTTCGCGGTATAGGCCAGTCCAGAACCTTCTGAACTCGGTCATAGTCAATCCATCTCGAGTGATCTTGTGTCCCAAGTAAATGATGTTGGTCATAAAGAACTCACATTTACTTAACTTAGCATATAGTCGATTCTGTCTTAAAATAGATAAGACAATCGTGAGGTGTCTGACATGATCCTCAAGAGTACGACTATATATCAAAATATCATCCAGGAACACCACCACAAATTTTCCCAAATGTTCACGAAAAAGATCGTTCATCATTTGCTGGAAAGTGGCTGGAGCATTGGTTAACCCAAAAGGTAATACGAGAAACTCCTAATGGCCATACCTAGTCCGAAAGGCAGTTCTTTCGACATGCCTTTCATAAATATGTATCTGGTGATAGCCAGTACGTAAATCTATCTTCGTGGAATATTTCGCTCCTGCTAACCGGTCGATCAGGTCATCTGATCTAGGGAGAGGATAACGGTTCTTAATGGTCAGCTTGTTCAATCTCTTGTAATCTATACACATTCTCCAGGTGTTGCCTTCTTTCTCCTAAGCAACACAGGTGCACCCCAAGGTGATTTACTTGGACGGATCTGGCCCATCCTCAAATAATCTTTGAGTTGTTTAGCCAACTCATCTTCCTCAGCTTGGCTCATCCTGTAAGGTGGAATACTGACAGGATGAGCACCAGGGATCAAGTCAATACGATGGTCTACTGCCCGTTCAGGTGGTAAACCCGATGGCAGTTCCTTAGGAAATACATCTTGAAACGAATCAAGTATCTTCTGTAATTCTTTGCTTTCAAACACACTTAATTCATTTACATCCAAAGAGTCTATATTTTCTAGATGCATTACATAGCATTCCAGAGTATCTTTGTAGTCCTGAATCTGGATTGGAAGCATCTCCACCTTTCGATCCCAAACTTGCCTTCCCGCAGGTAGGCGTACCTCATAGGTATGATCGCTGGGTGTCGTATCAAGACTCAATTTTTGCACAAGTTTGTAGTTAACAAAGTTGTTTGAGCTGCCAGGGTCTAGAAGAATGTGAATCTTATGGCCATTCACGTCTCCATAAACTCGGAGAAGATCATGCAAGCCAAATACTTTAGAATTGAACAGACAATCAGAACAAGTACTAGGGCGAGAAAGTACATAATTGACGTACCTATCAAAGACAACTGATTAGCTGCTTTTGGCTTGGGTCCTGCGTTTGTCTTTGCATCCTTTTGCTTCGGGCACTCGTTACGCATGTGTCTTTTTTCTTCGCAGATAAAACAACGTCCTTCCTTCTTGAGCTTTAAAGCAGAGTCACATGGGGACGGGGGACGGGGACGGGGACGGGGAAGTGCTGTCCCGGGGACGGGGTCGGGAACGGCAAAAGAAAACCTCTTTTTTAAAAGCAATTTAGGAGTTGTATGCATGACATACATATAGAGACACACTTTGAACAAAATTTTACACCGAATAGACAAAAAAACAAGAGTCATTTTGAGCAAAATGCGCTAATAAAACATCGATGGCACACTGATTATGTGATTGATAGTCTGATAGATACAAAGAGATAAGTACATGCCTCATGGGTAGTGAGGGTTACAAAAAAGAGTGGGTACAAAATAGGGATACTAGATAGATCACAATAGATCATGGCCATTGGCAGTGGGCACAAAAAAGGTGAGATGGCTCAAGGCTCAAGAGTCAAGCCTCAAGCTCCTGAAGTGCTAGCCTTGTGGGAGGCTTGGAAGTCTAAGTCGTCGATGCCATTTGAAGCCTCCTCCTCCCCCTCAGGCTGTAGCTCCTCCTCTACCTCCTCAAGATGCTCCTGAGCTGCAGGATCCTGCTGTGCCATCTCCCATTCGGTGAAGGGATCCGCCTTCCCTGTTGCTGTCGCACATAGCATGCGCAAGTTAGCGCTCACAAAAACCAAATCACTTGCCCTTTGCACTTCAAGGCAGTTCCTCTTCTTAGAGGCAATGTGACTGTAAACGCTCCAAAGTTGCTCCAAGCAACTAGAGCTCACAGCCTGGCTAAGGATGCGAATAGCCAAGCGCTGCAACTCCGGCCCATCTGATCCGTAATCCTCCCACCAAAGAGGAGACCCAATCTTGAGGCGGTCAAGCTGTGCATCTAAACATCCAAAAGATCCCTGCTGCGTCGTGTACTGAGATAGCTGGTCTCTGATCTTCCGCCTGATGGTAGGGTCGGGCTCTAAGCGCTCCAAAATGATCCGCCATCCCCTGCTTACTTCCTTGTCGGCCTCTTGCTTTCTGCCCTGGAACTCTGGATCAACCACAAAGGCAGCCGCATGAAGAGGGGAGTAGTAGGAGTTCCACCTGGACTCACATAATGAGTGGATCTCCTCAAACTCGGCCCTGTCTGGCACAAGCTGCTGGAGTGACTCGATCATGCGATCCATGGCCTCATAGACCTTGCCGATACATGGTTCACGGCTGTCAATGACTCGTAGAAGGTGAACAATAGGCTTGACCAAGGCATCGAGTGTTTTCACCTTCTCCCACCAAGCGGCATCATCGGCGCGATCTCGGCACGTTCTCCCTGTTGCCGATTTTGACTGCGGCATGGTAGAAAATTCATCACTAAGGAAAAGCCCTCTTAGGGCTCCGCCACATGTAGACAAGCGGCCTAGCATGAGGAAGTTGTATGCAAACCTTGTCTCAGAATACTTGAGGAGGGAAAGAGTGCTCCTTTTAGAGAACTCATGTCGCAGCCTTTGGTGGTTGAGGACAAAGGATACAAGCTGGTTAGCCTCCTCAATGGTGGGTGCAATCCATGGCAAGGCACCTATGTCTTTGAGGAGGTTGTTGAGACAATGGGGCATGCAAAAAGAAACTGTGATGGATGGATACATTGACTCAATAATGGTCCCGGCTGCCCTATTTGACGCCTCTCCATCTGCCACCATGCCGACCACAAGCTCCGGCCCAATGACCTCGATCGTGGATGCCCGTTCCGCGGCAAGCACATCCACGGCCTTCCCAGTGCCACTCGCATCATGTGACTCGATGAAGTACACTTTGCCCCTTGAGTAGGCCACCACTCCATGGATGGAGCGCTTGCGCGTGTCACTCCATCCGTCTACAATGAGAGAGACTCTGTTAGTCTCCCACGTTGCCTTTGTATCCGCCGCCGCGTGCTCAACGGCCAACTTCTCCCTATCAAGCAAAGTGGTGCGAATCTTTTCCGATGAAGGTGGCACATAAGAGGGGCCATATTCCCCGATCTTTGTGGCCATCTCACGGAAGTAAGGAGACCTATTTCAAGTAAGGAAAACCATGTAGCATGTTAGCTTTTTTTGGCAATATGACAAATGCTTTGAAGCATGAGACATTAAAAAAAAAAAGAGTGAAGAGAATTGAGTCTCGACTCTCACCGTGCCGCTTGAAACGCAATGTGGTCGTGGTAGAAGAACCTAGCCACCGACCTATCCACCTCAGCCTTCAATTTTGGGTTCCAATTCTCGTTAAGAGTGGATTGACGGCGGATGGGAATGGAGGCACCCGATGTGGATGGAGTGGACTTGAATGGTTGAAAGCTTGAAGCAAGATTTGGGTTCCTCTCCACCTCCATTCGCGTCGGTTGCTCTCGTGCTCTCACCACATCATGAGGATCAACGGCAACATGTCGCCCTCTCTTTGCCGCCTCGGCCGCCTCATAAACCTTGAGCTTCTCAAGAAGCTCCGCTCGCTTCTCAAGAGTAACGCGTGCGTAAAATTGCACTTGATGACCGGCCTCGTGCAAAAAGTGAGCTCGCACTTTGTTGGCGCCGCCACTTCTCTTGTAGGAACAAAGCTTGCAATTCCATGCCCTTGAACCACCGCCCACTCCACGACTAGTGTAGTGGACCTCATCCCACCATGACCATGTGTGCACCGCCGGCCTCCTTCGTGAAGAGCCCGCAACGGAAGATGTGGCGGCGGCGCCTTCACCTTGAGATGCCATGAATGATGATAGTGTGAGAGAGAGGGAAGAAGGGTGCAATAGAGAGTTGCAAGTTGCCGCTTGACTCTTGAGGCTTGCAAGTCTCAAGAGGGATGGATCATGGAACTTGGAGAGAGAGAGAGAGAGAGAGAGAGAGAGAGAGAGAGAGAGATGGCTTGGAGAGAGAGAGAGAGAGAGAGAGAGAGAGAGAGAGATGGCTTGGAAGTTGGCACAACTTGGAACTTTGAAGTTTGGATTCTGGAAGCTTAAGGCTTGAGAAATGAGTGTGGAGAAAAGTTCTAGAGTGTGCCTTTTTTTATAGCTGGAAATCTGCCCGTTTCTGCCCGTTTTTGGCCGTTTTCTGCCCGTTTCTGGCCGTTGGAGGCGTCCCCTGCCCGTCCCGCGTTTCGGGAATGCGTCCCCAGGACGACCTCATGCGTCCCCGTGTTGCACGGCGTCCCCTGCGCGTCCCACCCGTCCCCGGCCATCCTCGTCTTCGCGTCCCGCGTCCCTAAGGCCCGTCCCCGCGTCCCCGTGTGACTCTGCTTTAAAGCCCTAAGAAGTCGTTTCTTCTTCGCTGGTGTCGAACTGGAATTCTTCGGAGTTTGGTCCGAAGACTTTCCTTCTGTCGTGTTAGCCATAGGTGCGGAGAACTTTCTTTTATGCTTGTTCCCGTGCTCAGTAACGGGTTTCGACTTGGAAGAGACCATTGTATCATCATAGATACGAGTTGAATGAATGGCCTCGTCCAATGTTTTGCATTTGTTATTTTTAACATGTAAACGGTATGAGTCTAGTAAACCAGCTACGAAGAATCCCAAAAGAGTAGTGGGATCCATCTTTGTAGCTTTCATCTGCAAGTCCCTAAACTTCTGGAGGTAGACCTCATAAGTGAGGTGCTGCGAGGTCATGGTCAAAGCTGAAAACCGGGCAACAACATCATAATCATCCTCTTTCTTGAGGAATTCCTTCTTGAAGACGTCTTCAAATTGTGCCCAAGTCGTTGGCTTAGGGTTGAGTTCCTTCCACCAAAGCAAAGCTTTTGCCGGACAGGAATCGTGCTGCTAACTGGATCTTTTTTCCATCATCATATGGATGAAACTGAAAGTGAACTTGCCACTTATGTAGCCACGTGTCCACGATCTCCTTAGTGCGCCGCCCCCGAACGGTTCTGGAGTAATGTTGGGGCCTAAAGCAGAGGCCAAGGTATCCATACCTGATAGAGTAGAGAGGGTAGTGGTCAATAGAGCGATGGAGTTCTGCAAAGCTTGCATCTGGGCTGCGATTTGTGTCTGACGTTCCGACGAAGAAGCTTCGAGAGCTACTTGGAACTCTTGGAAATCTGATTTTGACTCAAAATCGTCAAAAAGATCGGCATCGGTACCTTCCGTAGCCGGCAAGCCTTCGCATTCCACAAGGGGCTCCAACTCTGATTCTTGGGTCGACATCGTGAAGAGGGTAAGGGGAGAGAAAATTCGATCTTTGCACAACAAAAGTGCAAGGGAACTTGAGAGCTTGAAGCCTTGAGAGCTTGAAAACTTGAGAGATGTGTGGCAAGAAGCCCAATTAAGGGGGTTTATAAAGGTTTCCACAAAAACTAAAAGCCCCCAAAAGCTATCTTTGGCTTTTGCTTTTGTGTTTATATATATATATATATATATATATATATATATATATATATATATATATGGATATATATATATTCAATTTTCTTTTTAAAAAAAACACGTTGAACCTTAGGGACCCTTAACTTTTTGTAAAAAAAAAGTTCAATAAAAAACAAAGTGCCGAATCGGGCTGGCGCATGCGTTCATTGTTTTTGTTTTTTTTTTCTCTGTCCCGTCGGAAATAGTGCCGTCGCTTGGACGTTTGCGTCGACTGGGCTTTGTCGACTAGGCTGCGTGTGGACTGGGCTACGTCGCCTAGGCTTGGGCGCCTGCCACGTAGGCCTGGCCGCCTATGGCCGGTTGCCAGTATAGACCTGGGCGTCAGCCTTCGCAGGCCCTGGCGTTGGCCTGCCTGGCCAAGGCGCCAGCCTTCGTAGGCCCTGGTGCCGGCCTATGTAGGCCTGGCCGACTGTGAACTCGCCTGCCAACGAAGCTGAACGCAAGCAAGATGCAAGAGGACACGTAGTCTAATAAGCCTAATGTGCATGCAGTTCCTGATATGCAGGGTAGTGTTGATCATGCTGGCAAAGAGGAATATTTCATCCCTATTGTATCACACATCCATATTAATAAAGCAATAAAGGAAAATTTGGTAGCAGATGCATTGTCGAGGAGGCCATATGTGGCTGCAGTTACAGTGACCTCTCATAGGAGATTTATCTGCTATGCAAGATATCTCATTTCATTTCATTTCAAATTTCAATTGTTATTAAGTTGTCCATTTCAAATTGTGATATTAAGTTGTGCTATTACGCGTGTGGGTGTCCAACGGAGTCTATTCCCACGTGATGGGATCGGTTTCAGTGCTACACATACATCAGACATGGGTGTCTCTGACAGAGATTGGTGAGAAGTATGAGTTCTACGGAGATCACTTCTTGAGACTCTCCGAGGATGGATTCTTTGAGATCCTGGGATACATACAGGTACACATGTCACATGCTATGCGTATCATGATCGGCCAGCTCAGGGTATCCTCCCACCACCTTAGAGTAGAGACTGGCAAAGTTGAGGATATCCCACATGAGGAGAGGACATGCATAGGATGCATCACAGGAGCAATAGAGGACGAGGCCCATTATATGTTCAGTTGCCCGGCTTACTATGAGATACGGGGGAGATTCCACTGCCTCTCTCTCGAGGAATTCAGACCACCCACACGGGTGATACAGTGTGAGGATCAGAGGTGCTTGGGCATGCACTTGATGGCGCTTAGACGACACAGGGATGTTGTGTTGAGGCAGCATGCTGAGAGACACCACCGGCTTTGACAGAACACCTCACAGAGAGCCATCATAGATTTCTTTGTGGTACACACATCCACATCGGAATCCACTGCCCACAACAGTTCCTCTACTATGATATCAGAGCCCACCACCCATACCCTCGCTCCATCTCCATGTCCCAAAGGAGTTCTTAGTGAGAGAGCTTGATCCATTCTAAGAGCCAGACGCCCCCGACCCAGAGCATCAGGACCCTTCACCACATAGAGACAGATTTGTGAGGTTCTCCGTCGACATGACATGCGAGGCCTGACATTCACTCCATCAGATCGGTTCTGGCTGAGGCGGGTATCGTCATTAACTGATCATAGCATATCTCACTCTACACAAGATCATCTGTTGATCACATGTACTGTTAGATGTTTTCATTTTACATTTTCTTTCAGTTTTCCATGGCTCAGTATATCCATGGTACCATTGTATTACTTTTGGTCTCGTAGGCCCTTGGGGTCTTCCGTAGATGTTAATATAACTTTCTTTCTTTCTTTCTTTCTACTCAATGAATTTGGCAAAAATGTTCTTTGGTTTGGAGAAACAAAGAAGAAAAGACGATGAAAGATGTGAAGAAGCAAGAAGAAAAGTTGAAGAAGAAAAAAAGAAAGAAGAACAGAGACGTGCGGAGGAACAAAGGGATAAGGAAAATATGAGGAAGACTAGTGACATCGAGAAGAAGCCGACTGAGAGTTCCAACAAAGACTCAATTGGTAGGCTATGCAAATCCAGCATCAGTAGACCATGGCACAGATTCTGGCATCCCTCCCCAAGATGGTTCCAAATCCCTCGTTCTCCACCACCCCAACCACCATCGTCATCCGAACTTCACCAAACTTTAGTGAGTAGTATGATGGTAAGTGCAATCATGCTGCTGTTACTCAGTTTATTCATCAGTTTGAAGCACATTTTCCTTTAGCTAAAATCAACACAAAGTCCATGTGGCAGCACCCCAACCCACTGGGGAAGCTGTTATTTGGTGGCAACATTGGTCTCAACTTCACATAGACCCATTAACATGCCAATTTCAATTTGATTGGGCTTTTTTTGTGCTGACCTCAAGGCCCGTTTTCTTCCACCACAGTATATGACCAATCTTGAGGACAAGTTTTACAAACTCACTCAGAATGGTTCCCCTGTTTCGACCTATTCCAACAAGGTCATTACCATGGCCCAACAATTGGGTATATCGGAAGAAGACAAGCTAAACATTTCATTAGAGGTTTAGACAAAAAAATTAGGTACCCAATCAAGAATTTTGAGCCTCATACTTATGCACGGGCATTGACCCTTGCTTTGAATTAGGAACTGATGCTGAACGGAGGTAAGCCCAAGTAGGTATAGTCTAGTCCTAAGCCCCACTATAGTAGTCATCTACCCAACAGTCATCTAACCAGGGTAGGGGGGCTCAGAACATAAGAAAGATTCCATGCCCAAGAAGACTCATGAGGAAAAATCTATGGAGGACATCACTGGAGGTTATGGAACATACTCGATTTAAGGCAGAGAACCGTTGTTTCTTCTGCCACACTATGGGACACGGGAAGAAGGATTGTACTAAGTGGCAGGCCGAAAAGTTTGCCGAAAAGTCTGCCAAGGCACCCACTTCCACAGTAGTGACTGCAACCTCCACATCCACACCTCCACCATCTGCCTTCAATGCCATTTAGCTATTGCTTGCTTTGAATTTAGTGCCACCAGTGGTATTTGATGATAAGTAGGAGGGTGAGTGAAACCGATCCCGTCAAGTGGGAAGACTCTGTTGGACACCCACACGCTTAATAGCACAACTTTAAAACCACAAATTTGAAATGGACAACTTAATACAGCTTGAAATTGAAATGAAAATGAAATGGAAAGATGGACACCAGCACTGGGGCCGGAATGGGCCGACCCCCCCCTCAATATATGATATATTTATTGGGAGTATTTAATAAATACAATGCTCCATGGGTTCCAAGAACCAGATGATGTCCATGTACATATGAAAACAGTACCAAACAAATATGCTCGAAGTCGACGTTCGGAGTAGACACTCCAAGCAGAACGACCACTAGCGTGGTCCAGTCTCTACGGTCTTGTGCTTTCACTGGACTCCGCGGAGAGCGCCTCACTGGTGTTCCGAGACCACGCACAAACAGGCGCTCTCGTACTAACGCCTGGCTCTCTCGATCTCAGCACCTTTGGACCGAGGTTCTCCAATAAAGCTTGGACTACCCGGCACCGAACGGGTGTTGGCCGTATAGGGAGTCGGGTGTCATGACCCTATGTTTTTCTCTGGACAAGATGCAGGTGTGCACGGGGACATGGTGGACAGTGTGAATGGCATTAGGTGGGAGTGAAGAAGGGAGCCCATGTGTGGACAACCCCATGTGTGAAAGGGGGCAAAGAGATTTTAGTTTAAAAGGTTTAAAAACCTTTAAAAATTATTAAAAAGCCTTTCATTAAAGAAAAACGTGGCCCATATGCTATTTTGGGGCCACGTGTGAGCTTTTTGGTAAAAGAGGGGCTGTCGGGCAGAAAAAGCAGCAGGCGCCTATCTTTTGGTGTGGGTGTGCTTTTCCAGTCAGGAGGGCTGCTTATCTGGATATACAGGCGCCTATCACTCTTGAGAAAGTCGACGATGTGTCCCGGCAACGGAACCTTGTAAACCGGCCTTCAGAAACCAAAGGGCGGTGGAACAAACACTCGCACATAAAACACTTCAACGCCATTGAGGACCAAGAAAAGGAAAACAAACAGGGGGAGCTAGAGTGCTCCTGCAAAAAGTACACGGACACCGATTGGCCCCAAATCGCAGTGGCGTCCCTTGCGGTATTTCTTTAATTGATTAAAAGAGCTTTGATTACAATATAAGGCTGGTAACTCAGCCGTCCCAGTAGAACTCCTGAAGCCTGCAAAGAACCTGCATCTGGCTTCTTGTCCACACGGCATCCACAAATGAATCCAGCCATTGTTCACATCGAAAGACTCTCACACATTGAGTCTGCATATAGAAGCTTTCTCCCATGATCAAGGCTGCCACAACCATCCATAGCCTCTCACACTATGAACAGCATCACAGCCTGACACATCCAGTGCTTCTGCATCTCAACACAGACTCCCAAACTGTCCGTCAGGCCGGTTTACAAGGTTCCGTTGTCGGGACACATCGTCGACTTTCTCAAGGAGGCGAGTCCGTGGTTGCTTTGGTCGGGACAATCGCCAACTTTCCTAAGGGGGTGAGCTCGTGGTTGTCTCATGAGAGTCACATCAAAAGCTTCAACATGAGGAAAGTGAAAAGGAAGTGCAGGACACAGTACAGGATTTTGTGTCTTTGCCTATATGAGGTGAAGAGTAAGAGCTGAAGATGAAGCTCAGGAGAAAAGATACCAAGGACAAGAAGTAGTCGGCCAGGAACAAGAAGCAGTTGAAGTGTTATGGTGCAGGAGATGCGTTGAAGGCTATGGCTTTCGACAGTTTGTCACCAGTGGTATCTTCATAGAGGCTTCATGGGTTCGGAAGACAGTTTGTGGTGATCTACTATGCTTCATCGGGGACTTCTGCTTACCACTTGGGTGGAGTGCAAGCAGGTTTTTGTGGCTTGGATGGCAGTCCTGAGTTGGGAGGAGGCTCTATCTTCTGGCCGACTGTACCTGCAAGTACCCGACTTCAGTTCTGTGTTGGCCGACTCAGGACAGCTGGCTGACTGGTATATGTGGCTGGTCGTGGAGATTCAAAGCCTGTCGGCTGCTTCTGCTGTAGGCCGACTGCTGTATGTGGGCCATATAAAATGGCCCCACAGCCCTTGCAACATTGTGTATCATATTCAGGATCTTCTTTGTGTATATAGAGCAGAGTTACACGCCTCTATCTCTCTCTCTCTCTTGTGCTGTTTTTTTCCTGCATTGCATTTGCTCTCGTGTTCCCAGATTTGGTCATCATTTCCGCTGCGCATTGTGACAATTCCCAAGATAGCCCAGGAAATCCGCTCATTTGTGGGTCTTTGTTAGGCCTGCAGCACGCATACGGACAAGTTTTGTGACCTTGCAGCACCTCTCACAGGACGTTGATAGGTTTTTTTGTGCTCAAACATTAATGCCCAACAGATGTGCCTACCCCAAATCCAGAAATGAAAATAAACACGCTGGATATGTTTAGGACCTTAGGGAATAAGGCTGTTGCATGGCCACCTACAACTAGTGGACTGATGTTATTAGCTGCAGTGAAGTGAAGAATAGAACTGTTGCATGTGAAGTGAAAGACTTGCAGTGTGGCTGCTGAGTTCATTGTTGCTGGTTCTTGTGATATTGAAGGTACATGCTTGAAGAGCTTGGCTTAGATCATTTGTGCTGGATCCCTTTGTTCCGTTGGTGTTTTCCCTTATCTGTTTAATTCCCAAGTCTCAGGATTGTTGAGACAGGCTCTTTATCATCTATATGCATCTGTAGTTCTGATTGATGAGTTGTTTATACTCTGAGATATGTTGATTGGTTTGAGGTTGTTATAAGAATTCATGTGTGAGTGAGGATCTGAGGTCTGCTAAACCAAGTCTGTCAGAAAGCTTGTTTTGGAGTTAGCAGGGTCTGATTGTGTCAGCTTGTGTCAGTTGTGTACTTGGTTTTGTCAGCTGATGTTGAGGGGTATCTCTTGTCTTGTTTGAAGCCTGTGAAGCTTGGTCTAACAATCTGAGCATAGGAGGAAGTTAGTCTGACAGCTTGATAGGGTTTTGGGTTGGATGTTGGTCTGTGTTAGCTGAGGGAGTTTTTTGATCAGAAAAGTGTTAGCTAGGTTCAACTGAATATCAATAGGAATCAGTTGAAGGTTTTGAAGGGTAGATATGTCTTCTTTGGGTTGAAGTCTTGGGCTTTGGTTTGACTGTCATAATTTCAATCAGCAGTCTATCAGAATTGCAGAATTTGAAGGGGGAAGCATTCCAAAGTTAGCAAGCAGTCAGCTGCTGTCAGCCATGAGTGTGTGAAGTTGAGTCTTGTTATGATTTGGGGTCTTTGAGGGATTGGAAGTGCTAGAGGACTCTGGGGTGTTCAGATCTGACTCAGAATTGAGTCAGTTGGGATAGTTTGGTTAGATAGGTGAAAATCCAATCAGCAGAAGGTCAGCACAGAGAGTCAGCTGAGGGTGTTTTTGGTCAGCTGTGGTCAGCATAGGGGTTAGGGAAGGAGATCTAAGCTGTAGTCAGTAGAAGGCTTGAGGACATCAACTGAGTGGATTAGTTCCTTGGATTGGTGTTTTTGCTGGGGTTTTGGTGCTGATTTGCTAGTATCCTCCTCACGGTGGTGTGTTCGAACGAGCTATAGAGGTAGGTTCCCCTGACGCATCAACGTGAAGACTCGTCGCTAGAAAGTGTCCGATACGGGCAAGGCTTAGAGGCATTCCAGGCATTAAAGAAATTTGCCGCTGAGTCACTAGTCTTAAAGTTGGCATCATGGGACGATCCTTTCGAGGTGATTACTGATGCTAGTAACCTAGCCATTGGAGCTGTTGTATAGCAAGATGGTAGGCCAGTGGCTTATTATAGCCGCAAGTTGAATACAGCCAAAAAGAACTATTCAGTATATGAGAGAGCTTTTGAGGGTGATGACAACGCTTAAACATTGGAAACATTTCCGTTACAGGAGAGATTTCACAGTTAAGACCGATCACGAGGCATAGGCATGGTTGCAAACCATGCCCATGCCTAATGGATGACGTGCAATCTAGATGGAGTCATTGTTCCAATAGTTTGGGGGAATGATTGAACACCTCCTTGGTAAGAATAATCCCATTGCTGATGCTCTCAGTCGTAGAGGCACGATTCAAACATTGCAGGAGTCCACTGTGCTGGAAATTCAAGGAAAAGACATGGAAAGCATGAGGCACAATATCCGGATTCGGAAGAATTCGGGACTCAGTATCAGTTGGTCCTCAGTTTAGAACCAGGTCACTACTGTATATAGGATGGATGGTTGTTTTTTAAGAACCGCCTATCTGTACCTAAAGAAAAGCGCCAAGTCCTTCTCCATGATGCCCATGATTCTCTTGTCGGAGGTCATAGAGGTATCAACAGTACACTGGAGAAGTTAGAGCGGTCATTTTATTGGCCCAAAATGCAACGGATGTCTACCAACACGTCCAAGCATGCCAAATATGTCAAAAGTGAAAGTTCCGCATAAGAAACATACAAGATTACGCGAGTCTTTGCCTATTTTAGTGACACCTTTTCACGACGCCAGTATGGACTTCGTAGACTCTCTTCTCGCATCATCTGGATCTAGAAACACATAGTACATAACTATTGTGGATAGATTCAGTAAGTTCTGCATGCTCATTCCATGCAAGCAGATAGCCACAACTAAGGACATAGCTTGCTTATTCATTCGGTTTTGGTACCCCATTGGTGGTGTGCCACGTACAATCACATTAGACAGAGATCCGAAGTTCACGTTCCATTTTTGGAGAGCGTTGTTTGACGACTTTGGGACGAAGTTGTAGGTGTCCAATGATTCCGTCCATAGACAGATGGCCAAACAGAGATGTATAATCAATTGGGCTTTGATGTTCTCAAATCATACTGCCATGACTAGCAGTCGAAATGGGAACAATATCTTCCGTTGGTATAAGCAATCGTGGATGATTCTCTCTCATCGAGTATTGGTCGGAAATGGGAACAATATCTTCCGTTGGTATAGGCAATCGTGAATGATTCTCACTCATCGAGTATTGGTCGGACGTTGTATGAGGTCGCATTTGGTCGCCGATTCTCATCTCTTTTGATGAGACAGGTATCACCATCCCTAGAGGCCAACAAGACTACCGAAACATTCTCGAAAATCATTGAGTCATTTAAGGAGCGCCTTGCCAAAGCTTAGGAAGCTTATACTCGACAAGCCAACAAATCCAAGAGAGATGTCAACTTTAAGGAAGGGGATTGGGTATATCTCTGGATCATGAAGCAACGGTTGAAGCAAGCGGGCAAGTGTTGTCTCAAGAGAGATGTCAACTTTAAGGAAGGGGATTGGGTATATCTCTGGATCATGAAGCAACGGTTGAAGCAAGCGGGCAAGTGTTGTCCCAAGCTTTCATTCCGTAGTTTTGGCCCTTTTCTAGTGATTCAGAAGTTAAGTGATGTCTCTTTGAAGTTAAAGTTGCTGGAAAGTTGGAATATACACAATGTCTTTCATGTTTCTTGGTTGAAGCAATATGTAGATCTAGCATTGCAGGATGTATCAGAAGAGCAGTAATCAGATATGATTGACGAAGTAGAAGTCATAGAGCCAGAACAAATTCTTCTCCACAAATGGAAGCATGGTTTTGGTTGACAAATCAGATAGTTTTATATGAAGTTCAAAGATCGAGGAACTCATGAAGCAGAATGGCTGGATGAAGAGTTCTTTCAGGAGTACCCCCAGTTATTGGTGGACTACATGGAAGCCTTGAACCTGCCGCCAAGCTAAGCAAGAGGGAATGCCATGTGCACCGTGCGTTGGGGTACACAGTGACACACTGGCATCATCATCAATGCAACATTTGTACCGGAATAATGCCTTTTTAGGAATATTTGTCATACGCCATGACCCCATTGTGAGCCCTTAGTCCAGGGACAGTCAGGCACGAGCTACATAGGTTAGTCTCCGAGCCATAGAGGTCAGTCTGGAGTCGGTCCTCTTAACCCACTTGGAGAACCCCATCAGATAAGTGCATGTAGTAGTCAGCCTTAGCATGAGGTTTGCATCAGAAGCATCATTAGCATGTAGGCAATTCATGGGCATGAATACAAAGTTGTATTTGCAGCCCTGCATTGTGCTATGTGCAGCCCATGCCTCATGGGTACTCTTGGGCAGCCCATGCAACAGCCTAACATGGCTGTAAGGCACAGTCGGCAGCACCTAGTGGGCATAAAGGACTGGCCGACAGCATCATTGAGGCAGCAGAAGTATGGGCAGCATTAAATGCTTATTTTGGCATTTTTTTTTTGTCCAATAGGAACTGGCCGACAGCATGAACTGGCTGACCAGCAGCAGCAAGTGTTCATATATAAGCAAGCGCTTGTATTCAGCACTAATCGTTCATCATAATCAAGTCTATCAAGCAGAATTCAGGCATCAAGTCAGCCTACAGTCTCCTTCCTCTCTAGGCAAAACCCTGAAGTCCTCTTAGCATTCAGCCAGCATATGTGCAGTCCTACAGCTATCCTGGACTTGCATAAGTGGCCCAGAAGAGTCTTCTACAGTGCCCTTGGATTGGTGGATTCTCAGCCGACGTACGTTCTTCCTCGTCCTTGCGTTGGGAAGTCTTAGATCTTGTTCTAAAGCATTGTATAGCAGTTCTCCAAAGAAGTAATATAAGCAAATACTCTTGCTTGCGCCGCATGGGGGGGAGGGGTGCTTCAGTGGGTATTTGAGACCCAATACTATGTCGTGTACTTTCTCTTCTCTCTCTCTCTCTACTAAGTGAATGGATGCTAAAGATCTCACCAAAGTAAAGGTTTAAAGAAGGCTGCTTGTGCATTACCACGATCAACCTTAGTGCATGTAACAAAGTATATGCTTGGGTTTCTGAAGCTGATGGTAGGATAATGGATATTGTACTGTGTTCATAATGCTTGTTTGAAGCTGTTGTAATTGGGATTAATCATTGTGGGTGCATTTTGGTTTCTTCAGCAGGTATATAGACGGCCTGCACACAGACTATGAGCCAGCAGGTGCATACAAGCAGCGACACAGTGCTTTCGCTTCTGAAAGGACCTACTCATTATCAGAGTCTGTGAGAAAGGGATCCGAAGGTCTCCGAAGCATTGGGAAATCACTACGGACGGGAGTGTCCAAGGTCTTTGCAGAGGACCATAAGGCCTCTAAAAAAATAGTATTAGATCCCAACAGCAATTTTGTGCAGCAATGGAACAAAATATTTCTGGTCTCATGCGTAGTGGCCTTGTTTCTGGATCCCTTATTCTTCCTCTTGCCTGCTATGGGTAAGGACAACTGCATCAAGATACAGAGGTCATTGGAAGTGGTGGTAACAGTACTCCGTACCATAACAGATACCTTTTATCTTTTTCATATGGCCCTCCAGTTTCGAACTGCTTATGTAGCACCGTCGTCCCGGGTGTTTGGTAGAGGAGTTCTTGTTGTTGATCCTAAGTTGATTGCAAAGCGCTACTTATTGAGAGACTTCTGGCTGGATCTCATTGCAGTCCTCCCCATTCCACAGGTAATTTTCTATTGTTTTAAGCTGATGATACCCATTTATACCCCAACACTAGACATCCATATTGAGTTACTTGTGTTAGTATTTGTTTTCAAGCAATTTTGACTTGAGTGAAAGAGTTTATTAGTTTTAAGTTCATCTGGCATAGCAGCTGGTGTTATATGTCCTATATTCTCAGAAAGGGCAGATGTGCAATTAGGGAATCACCGCGCACCCTCGCATTACCAGCAGTCTCCTTGCAATCATGCGCGTGTACCCTGATGATGTTGGACACATAATTGATGGTCACGCAGGCGCTGTTGGCGATATGGATGTTTTGACCCCGCCTGTGGATGGTTTTGTAGCTGTTCATAAGAAGCTCCTGCTCCAGCACGTTGTTCATGGTGGAAGTGAAGGTGATTCACAATGACTCGGTCTGAACGACAGCATCGCGCAGCGTGCCAGGCTTCAGGTTGACGGTGTTGTCTCTGAAGGCATGAAATCCTCCTCGGTCCACACCTGCTCATTAACTTATAATCCGTCAAGTCCAGTGAAGTTAGGGCCACATCCTTGACTGTTGGAATGAGAGGACAATCAACCCTAAGGGTGGTGAGATTCCTCTAGGTGCCAAGTTGGTCATTGCCTTCAAAAGAGCAGTTGATCATGACGGGGCAAGTACCCAGGACACTCTAGAGAGCAGTGCTGTACTTGTTGCTGCACTGTGGTAACTGCCAGGTTCTTTGATAATTGAGCAGTGCCTAATGTTGTGCTTTTACTTGTCAAATGGGGGTTCTTTCCTCAAAAATCTCAACATATTGTGTACCTTGAAGGGTCCAGTTTTGTAATTATGTGGCCATATGCAGATGTTGTTGATCGATCTTAGTAGCAAGTTTGTGGCTATGCAATTTAAAAGTTTCCTGCTTGCGGCGTCAATAAAGCATTGAAAGATGGTATAAGACCCCAAGGCACACCTGCCCTCCCACACACAAACCAAGTTGCTAATTAGTTGTTTTTTGTTGTAGGTGGTTATTTGGATAATCGTTCCATATTCAAGGGGGCCAACTGCATATCAAACAAAGAATGCCCTCCGTTTCATAGTGTTTCTCCAGTATATTCCAAGGTTGTATTTGATCTTTCCATTGATATCACAAATTGTGAAGACCACGGGTGTGGTCACAGAAACCGCTTGGGCAGGTGCTGCATACAATCTGGTCCTTTACATTCTTGCTAGCCATGTAAGTTCTCTCATGTTTGTGCCATGGATGGTTCATTTCATTGGTTTCTAAAAATGCAAGCTTTCTCATAGAGTTTCAAACATGTGAAAGTTTTTCAAGAAAGAAAAACCAGGAGGAAGGGGGGAGAGGAGGGGGGGGGGGGGGGGGGGGCAGCGGACGACATACTTGTGCAACATGGATGAATGAAATCAGTCCTAATTGCGCTTATCCTAAGTACACATAATTCCACACCCGTATCCCACATTTGAGGACTATCTTCACAATGCTTGTAATCCTTGATCAAGGCTACTGGTCGGGGGAAGGTGTTAACAAAGATGATTAATGCAGTGCAAGGCTTAACAGAAACATAAGCACACACCAATAACCGTCAACTACTTCCACTATAACTCTATCACTAAACAAAGCAAACAATGTATGTACATAGCGTGTCAAATGACTCAAGGCTGAAGGGCACTACCACGCCAGCTGCTGAGTCCATGAGGAGCATATGGACGGACATCATACACACCCTCTTTGGCCAGCGGGAGAAGCTTTGAGGCAGCTATGAGTGTATGCAAAAGTGCTGAGAGGATTTTCTGCAGATTTGGAGCAGTGGTCCTTTCCTCTTAGGGTGAGAGAAGGTTACTTGGCATTACAGGCCACCTGTTTGGCTGTTCCCCCCTCCCCCCATTATATGAGATAGCCTTCCCCGGAGAGGGTCTAGCAAGCAAAGAAGAGCTCCTCTCAATCTCCAGTTGTTTTTCTTGTCTCCCATGATTGAGACTGGGTCATGTACTTAGCCGATTCCGCTGCATTTTTGGTAACTAATGGAAAGATATTTTCTTTTGTTTTTGTTTTTTTTGTTTTTTTTGTTTTTTTGTTTTGTTTTGTTTTGTTTTGTTTTTTTGGTCTCTAGGAGTGGCAAAAGACTGTCTATTGGCATTGCCCCTATTTCCTAATGAGCCTTGTGACATGTGATGTGGCCTCTGCTTTAAAGCTGAAGAAGTTTAAAAAATACTTCTCATTGTGTGTCAGGGTGTGCATGTACGTGTGTGTGTGCAAGCAAGCATGCACATGCTCATGTAGGTATCTGCATGGTTGTGTGTGTGCGTGCTCATGTGTTTTGCTGATCTCTTTTGAAATATCTCTATTACTGATCTCTTGAATTGTGCTGACATTTTTATTTTGAACAGTTTATTGGAGCATGTTGGTATTTGTTGGCAATCGAACGCAAAGATACATGTTGGCGTGAGCAGTGTAAAAACAATAGTGCCACACCAGGAAACCTAAACTGCAATTATGACTATCTTTATTGTGATGCTGCACAAGCTTCTCAAAGACAAGCTTGGTATAAGATCACGGACGTCTTTACAAATTGTGATGGCTCCTCAATTTTTAATTTTGGAATCTACGAGGTTGCATATGATAAAAACATCGTTGCCTCCAAGTTTATGAACAAGTACGTGTTTTGTCTGTGGTTTGGTCTGCAGCAGTTGAGGTAAGAAAAGCTGCCTGCTTTGCAAAAATTAAAGCTAAATACCATGCCATAGATTGCTGACCTATGTTTAGGTCCTGCTTTTGTAAAAAGGCAGGTCTTAGCAGTTTATCATATTTTCTTAGCAAAAAATCTATAGAAGTTAGATTATTATTATTATTCTTTTTTTTTTCGTGAAATGGTGTTTTATATTATATGTAAAAATGTACATCAGCCACATGGCTCACACAGAACCTATGGCCCCAAAAAAAACCCCCACAAAAGATCCTCTAAAGGATCATGATCATGCAAACCTGTACACTAATAAGAAAGCCTCCTAGCCAAATAAGCATCCCAAATAAAAGCATCAAAGATGAGCCAGCCGAGCCG
This sequence comes from Cibotium barometz, assembly GCF_041138505.1. Lineage (NCBI taxonomy): Eukaryota > Viridiplantae > Streptophyta > Polypodiopsida > Cyatheales > Cibotiaceae > Cibotium > Cibotium barometz. Next base: position 29,614,529 of record NC_141057.1, on the reverse strand, counting down.
TCGTAGACCATAACGAAATAACATTTGCATCCAGTAGCTGAGCTGAGAGAAGAGAATAAAACTGCCAAAGCAACAAACCGCAGATACGTAGAATGTGCCCATGTATTCCAGACAAGGAATCAAAGATGAACCCATTCCGTGTAGTCCAAATATGCCAAAGTCCTGTCCATCTAAGGAAATGGAATGTCACAAGGTGACTGTCCGAAGTAATGACTTGAGGACAAATCCCAAATATCCACTGATGAGCCGAAACAGTAGACCTCTCTACTGCCTCCCAAACGCGAGAGACAAAAGACCAAATCTGACGGGCCACTGGACAACTCATGAACATATGCATAACTGTTTCAGTGCATGTCGTGCAGAAGAAGCAAGAGGCCAATGTAATTTTACGACGGCTGAGCTGATCCCGTGTAGGTAACCCTCCCACCAACATCCTCCAAATGAAAACCTTACCTTGGTAAGGGAGTTTTCTGCCAACCACGCATAAGAGTATTCTCTCTCTCTCTCTCTCTCTCTCTCTCTCTCTCTCTCTCTCTCTCTCTCCGATATAGTGGATCTTGTGGACCCTCCACGAGCTGCTTTGGATCTACCTCGCCCGAGAGAAGTTACCTCGGACCGAGTCCCGCACTCCAGCGTGCCGACGCCCCGGCTCCCCTGTCGGCCACGATCACCTCATCAGCTCCAGATCCAGGACATGCTCCACCGCCATCGAGCTACCTTTCCACATGACAAAGCTGAGGGAGACCTCTCGGCCATACTCATTAGCCCCATGCTTGATATTTTGGAGAGTGGTATACCATCTACTCGGAGGTGATGTTGCTCTCATGTTTCTATGTTCTTAGTATTCCATGATGAGTTTCCATGGACAGTTTTGTATCACCCCAATGAGATAGCTATGTTTATGTTTTCTTTCTATTTTATTTTCCATTCCATGATGAGATATGCCATGGACATTATTGTATCACTTTGGTCTCGTAGGCCCATTGGGTCTTTAGTAGACGCTTAATATATCTTTCTTTCTTTCTTTCCAGGCTTTCCGTGGACGATAATACATCATCATCATCACACACACACACATGCACTTACATCATCATCATCATCATCATCATCATCACATGACACACACACATTTTGTGTTTTAGTGAAACCACTGTCTCATTAGAAAAAACAACATCCAGACTTGTCCCAAAGTGGGGCAGCTACTACTTAGTTCAGAAACAGTGGGAAAACTCTTCTAGTTGCTGCTGAAAGGAAAGCTCTTTGATTTCACGAGAATCTCGGAGGGATTGTAAAAGGGCTCTCTGGGAGTAAGCAAAGAGTTGAACAGAATCTCTAGAGAAGAGTAGCTGATTCTGAGCATTGATAGATGGTCCACAATGCCTAGAAACTAGTCCAATCAAGAAAGTCTCTATAAGCTGGTAGTGGAGGAGAAAGGCAACCAAAAAGCCAAAACATTTGTCCGAAATGCCTCCAAGGAAAACCAGCCTAGAGTGTTAGAATGATCATCTCTAGCCCAGTTTGATCCCTTTTATGCCCTCCTTAAGAGTCCTTAGAGGGAGGTGCAACACCTTTGCCTTTGTTAAGCAGCCCCCCTCTCTGTCCTGATCAATGACTATAGGCACTAGCTCATCCTAGGTAATGGTTTCTGTCCGTCCTGAGTTAAGAAGTGAAGAATAGAAGCTCTCAAATTTTGGGGGCAATTGAGCAAGTAGCGGGATGGCCATATCCTCAGCGGAAATCTCCTTCCCGCACCCGAAAATCTCGGATCACAATGATCCCAGTTTGTTGATGTGATCCTGCATGAAAGTGGAATCAGTGGGTGAAAGCTTCAACATTTGAAGCTCTAGGGAAACTCTTTTCATGGGTGTCTTCAGGTCGTAGATGTCAGAGAGTTTCTTCCAAGCAACATGTGCATGGGTATCTTGTTTGATGTGAGTGATGATTGAGGGTTGAGAGTTCAGAAGGATGAATGACCGAGCACAGGCATTAAGCCGATCCCATGTGTAAGGGTAGCCCTCGTTTTGTCAGAATATGCAGCGGAGATGAAGACAAAATCTGAAAACTCAAGAGCAAGTGCACTGCAGAAAAACACAGCAATAGAGAAGGAGAGAGAGAGGCATGTAACTCTGCTATATATACACAAGAAAATCCCGGGAACTGAATACAACATGTGTGGGGGCAAGGGGCCATTTTATATGGCCCCTATGAGCCATTCGGCCAGCCCAAAAAGCAGCCGACAGGAGCAAAAAAACTCACGACCTGCTCATGTCTCCAATCGGCCAGAAAAGACTCAATCGGCTAGCACACAGATGGAGACGTGGACCAGCAGGGGCAGTTAGCCAGCATCCAGGACACCCAGACCAGCAGTCGGCCAGTGTCTGGATCAGCCAGGAGCCATAGAACAGCCTGTCACACCTAGTAAAAATAGGGAAAAATATGGAGAGTGGGGAAAAATGAGAAAACACCTAAATCGGGCGGGCACACCCACAACAGAGGCCCTGGTGTAAATATACAGACAGGAGATGACTGCTAACACCCCCTCTCAGCTCTTGGATGTGGAACCAACCCCAGGGAGCTAGAGTGCCGCCGGAGCATAGCCTGAGGTAGAGACTTCGTGAAGAGGTCCGCCACATTGTCCTCTGTCGAACAATAAAGAAGCAAGATGTCACCAGCCAAGATCTTTTCACGTACAAAGTGATATTGTATCTCTATGTGCTTGGTCTGGGCATGGAAGACCGGGTTCCGAGCAATAGCTATACAGCTGTGGTTATCGCACTGGATGACTGTGGGCTCCTTCTGTGGAAACCCAATCTCGCCAAGCAACCTCCGTAGCCACACAACCTCGCAAGCAGCACCACAAGCAGCCCGGTACTCTGCATCTGTCGATGATAAGGCAATAGTTGGTTGCCTCTTATTGCTCCATGAAACCGCTCTTGAGCCGAGGGTAAAACTGTAGCCTGATGTAGATCTCCTCGTGTCTGGATCTCCTCCCCAATCTGAGTCACTCCATGCGTGGAGTCTGACTCCATCCATCAATTCCCCTCCTGTGTAAAAGAGTCCAAGATCCTTCGCATGCTGCAGATACCACAAGATACGCAATCTTGCCTCCCAAAGAGTCCTCTGCAAACATGAGCTCAACAACCTCATCAGGAAGCTTCTGTCCAATCTGGTATGCATCAACCAAATCAATGAACCATTTTGCTTCCGAGTCAAGGAGGCATCATACTGCTCACAAGGATCAACAACTGTTACGGTGGGATGCCAAGTTCTGGAAACCTGCTGAAGACCACTCAAGGCCTTCGGAAACCTGTAACCAACCCCCTTTGAATCTAGAACCACAAAGCCGGGAGAATGTGCAACATCCACCTCCTTCTGCAAGTAATCAACTGTCACCTGCCTAGCCTTCCGATAGGTCCCCGTGGAAAGAACTTCCTCAACTACAAGAGTTTCTCTATCCCGAATGCTACGAGACATCAGAGCATAGGTTACCTGTAAAGTTTCCTTTGACTGACGAACACAAGAACTACCAACATCTGTACTGGAAAGTTCCTGCCAACTGCTGCCATCAATTGGTAAGCTATCCACCATCTGGTCCCGAAAAGCCTGCACCTGCAGCGCATCCACACTTAAGTGGCCATTACCAGACTGCCACTCATCACAAAACTGAGGACCTGGGAGAGAGAGTGCTGAAAGTTTGTAACCTCCATCCTCCACTCCGCCTTCCCAAACTATCTGCCTGTTGCCTTGTCCTGGAGAGCAACAAAATGCTCATCAAACTCCACCCGTACGCGAGTGTTGCAAACCTAATGCATTGACAACAGATGAAAACCAAGTGATGGAACATACAACACTTCGGAGGAATGCTTCCCCCCTCTGCCATTGGGAACTATCTCCAACTTGCCCTCACTATGAACTGGAATAGTGGATGTATCCCCAGTAAGAATGTGACCAGAATACCTACAGAGATCCTGTACAGCCGAACGAGGAGGAGTCATGTGCCTGGAAGCACCACTGTCTAGAATCCACTCCCGAGTATCCGTAGCGGAGAGTCTTTCAACCTCCTCCCTGCACGAAGAAAATGAAACATCGGTGTCCATCACCTCCAGGTGCACAAAAAGCTGGAGTCTTCACGGTTGCTACTGAGGATTCTGCACCCTTCTCGGTGCTCTGCTTGGGACACTGCCTCCAATAGTGGCCTTTCTTGCCATAATCATTACAGGTCCTCTTTGCCTTGAGTTTCTCGCGGTCTGAGTCGGACTTCTTCTCAGAAGACTTCTCTGGTGAAGCCTTCCCTTTGCCCTTGTTGTTACGGCCTTTCAACCGTTGACCAGTTAAGGCCTCCGAACCTCCGCCTTGTGGAGGGTTCGAGAATCTTTCCTCACGGTCCAAGACCATGGGCACAAGCTCCTCCCATGTGATGGTGGTGAGCCTGCCACTGGTAATCAACGAAGAGTAAAATGCTGAGTACTGAGAGGGCAAATGTAACAGCAACGATATCTCTCCCAGCCTGGAGAACTTCCTGCTGAAGAGCCTGTAGCTTGTTGATGTGCTCTTGCATCGTCAACGACTTTGCAGGATTCATCACCCGCATCTGTACTTCCAAGGAGATCCTCTTCATGGGCGATACCCTGTTATATAGAGAAGCCAAATGCTGCCATATACCTTTGGCCAGCGTCATATGCGTGATATGATTGATTACCAACGGTGTGCAGTTGAGGAAAATGAAAGAACAGACCCTGGCATTGACACGATCCCACAACTGTGTTTGTGCCTTACGTTCCTTCCGAATCGAGGGTGACTCCCCTTCCTCTGGCTTTGGAACCCCAACAACAATGAAATCAGCAAGGTCGTAAGACTCCAAAATAGATTCCATCATTACCTTCCATATGCCGTAGTTGTTCCCGTCCAACTGACGGTCCACTGGGAACGTGGGGAGTGTCGGGATCTTCACGTGCCTCTGAGCCATCTCAAGTAAATCTGCCATTGCGAGGGTGTAACTGAAAAAGGGTGGGTGGGTGGTAAAAAAGAAGAACTTAAACCTACAAGTGGCTGTCCAGCAAATCAGCCCCCTTCCTCTTGCTTCTCCTCTCCACCAATCAGCAACACAACAGCCCCACAACAGAGGCCCTGGTGTAAATATACAGACAGGAGATGACTGCTAACAGTTTCCTCATCCTCTTCGGTGTTCAGGTTAGGCCGGAGGACTGGGCGAGTGATGAACTCCAGAAGATTGTATATCTCCAAGACCGCTTCCACCATGGCTTTCATGTCGTAGTTTGTGCCATCCAACTTTGCATCTGTAGGAAAAGTCGAAAGGTGGGTATTTGAACTGCCAGAGGTTGAATGAGTGCCTTGATGTACCCCCTTTGAAAAACATAGACACCAAAACAGCCCCCGAGCGGCTCTCTGCACTTGTAGGGAGGGTGGGCGGGATATAATGTGAGTAGAGAGGAAAAAAAAATGCATATCTGCCCCTATGTCTGTCAATGTATTGTTGCCACTGGTGTACTATCAACCTTTCGCATGTGAATCGTGCGGACGAGACGGATTGTATGCTCAAAAAAGGGGATGTCGGGGGAATCCTTATGGGCGAAGGGATCGTGCCACTCAACTTGCTTGGATCCCACTGCAATCAGCGGTGGTATAATCTCTCTCTGGCCACTTTGGCCCAGGGAGGGTTGACATACCTTCTGTGGTCGTGAAATCCCATCACTCTCACTCTCTATAAAGGGTAGTTGATTGAGGTACTCTATCGAGAGAGGGGGGGCGGGGGCCATGGGAAAGGGGAGGGGGGGGAGCTCAATCTATCCTCTGCATAGTTGTTTGCGGGACACGTACCGCACCATAGGCATGTTAAAAAACGACACGAAGCGAAATGAGAAGCATAGGACGAGACCGAAACATTTTTCTTTTCAAGGTCTTTTCGCACCAGCCGTACGAAACTCTACGGACGTTTCGTATCGTTCGGCACAATACGTTTCCAAAACGTTTTTGTCGAAAAAAACTAACCATTTTTCTGCCCTTTTTTTATTTTGGCTATTTTTTCTAGCTGTTTGGGGCGTGGGCCTTGGCTCCCTTATATAAGCTGTCTCTCAAGCTCTAGTGACTAGTCTCTCTCAAGCTCTCTCTCTCTCTCTCTCTCAACTTTCAAGCTCTAGTCTCTCCCTCTCTCAAGCTCTCCATCCCAAGTCCCACCCTCTAGGACCTAGGCTCTCCCGATCTCTCTCTCTCTCTCTATTTGGCAATAAGGTCCGGAGGAAAGGAAACGCATGAGGCTTTTGCCTTATATTCCACCACAAGCGAGAAACCTATCGGTAATTCCGGGTCATGGAAATGGACGTGCAACTTTTGCGGGAAGAGTTACACAAGTAGTGCCATGAGGCTCCTTGCACACGTGTCCAAGTTTGGGGGGGAAGTTGCGCTGTGCAAGGAGATTCCTCAAGAAATTGCGGATGGTATAGTGAAGAAGTACTCGCTCATCCGCAACCAAGGCAAATGTGGACGTGGAGGAGCTTCCATGTCCAGTACCTCCGCGTTTGTGAGTCCTTGCCTGCTGCATCCGGCTCTAGCTCCGGCTCCACCTCGGCCGGTTCCAACTTCCAATCAAAGAGTGCAAGGGGAGAGAGCTCTCCGTCAATGATGCAAACCGCAATCGGTACAATTATAAACAACCTCACATATGTGAAGGCAAAGATGAAAGCTGTGAATGAGGAGATTGCGCGCACGGTCATTGATTGCAATCTCTCCTTCCATGTGCTTAAGGTCCCACAATGGCACAAGATGGTGAAGGCCATTGCGGAGGTGGGGCCATCCCATGGCGATTGACATGGTATCATCTACCATGAGATGCACACCATTGCGTTTGATGACGAGAGGCAAAGGATCAATGACAAACTCACACTCGTGTGCGAAGGATGGGCGGAGTATGGTTGCTTTATTCTCTCTCCGATGGATGGAGTGATCAGAAGAAGAGGGGTATCATGAATATCCTTGTTTCATGCACTCTCGGCACATACTTCTTATGTGCCATGGATACCGGAAAGGCGAGGCAAAGAACATTGGGCGACTTTATCTATCATCATATCCGGCAAGCCATCATAGAGGTGAAATTTGAATGACGAGTCTGTGCATTCCGATTTAAGTTTTAACTCTCGAGTCTCTAGTATCTATGTTCAAGCTTCTAAAGAATATCATGACTCATTGCATTTGTCATTGTGTTACATGTAGGTCGGGCACGAAAATGTCATTCAAGTCATCATAGACAATGCATCCGATTGCCGCAAAATGGGACACTTGGTAGAGGCGGAGTTCCCATCCATTGTATGGACTCCTTGCACCTCCCATTGTCTAGACCTACTCATGGAGGATGTAGAGTGGGTGAAGAGGGTGGCCGCACAAGGCCTATCAATTGTGAATTTCTTCACAAAGAAGGTGAAGGTACTCGCTATGTTTTGCGAGCAAAGTCCCTTGGAGCTTAAGAAGCCCTCTTCCACGTGGTTTGCCTACATGTGGCTTCTCTTGGAGCGGCTATATGACGTGCAACTGAAGCTCCAGATGACCATGGTCTCCCTAGATTTCATCGCATGGCTAAGAGAAGAGACGAGGACTAGTGCGGATGAGGCCGGAGCTATGCATGAGAGAGTCCTTTTGGCGTGATGCGCATGCCATTGTCATTGTAGTGTCTCCCTTGTATAGGGGTTTTGCGCATGACCAACATGGAGGGCTCCACATTGGGGCTACTCACCCACTTCATGCGAGAGGCCCTAGTTGAGATTCGTGCAACCATCGTGCTTGATGAGGAGGACCCCGACATTCCTATGGAGGGGATTAGGTAAACCCAGGCCCCATGGGCCATCTCGATTCTCCTCTTGCTCTTTCTTTTTTCTCATTGTCAAATCTCTTTCTTTTTCCTTAATACTTAATACTTGTTAACCTTAAAGTGGCCTTTTTGCATTCTAGGAATCCCACTAAGCCTCCACCTACTCCATGACGCGATTCACTTGTGGTGCTTGTGGAGAGGAGGTAGCGGTGGATGCATAGACCTATCCTTGGTCTTGCGGCCTTGTTGTATCCTGCCTACAAAGTACCAAGGCTCTTCTTTGATGAGGAGCTACTTTTCGATCGAGATGTCTACTTGCCAACAAAGAGACTTTCCGTTCGCGAGCAAAGAGAGTTCCTCCAAGAACTCATTCGGTACAATGTTCAGAGGGGAGCCGCTTTCACGAACCCACTTTATTGGAGTAGGGAGTCGATGATCTGGCCACTTTTCCATGGTCTTGCGGCCTTGTTGCATCCCGCCTACAAAGTACCGAGGCTCTTCGCTAATGAGAAGCTACTTTTCGATTGGGATGTCTACTTGCCAAAGATACTTTCCGTCCATGAGCAAAAAGAGTCCCTCCAAGAGCTCATTCGGTACAATGATCAGAATGGAGCCACTTTTATGAACCCACTTTGCTCGAGTATGGACTTTTTTGGTGGGAGTCATTTGGTTATCAAATGGCCCACGTACAAAAAGTGGCTTTGAGAGTCTCGTCACAGGTGACTATTGAATAGTCAAGAGTCAACTTTCAAGACTTTTAACTTTATACTTTAGATTAGTAACTAGTTCTTACATTCTAACTCTCTTATTTTCTCATAGGATTGCTCTTTGAGGGCTTGTGAGAGGAACTGGAGTTCCTTCTTACTCATATACACAAAGATACGCAATCGTTTGAGCACCATGCAGTTAGAGGGGCTTGTATATTGCCGCGCTAACATGTGCATGGTGGTGAAGATGCATGACATGGAGATCTCTAAACATGTAGAGATCTTCAAAGTTCAAAGTTCGATTTATGATTCATAGCATGTCGTGAGTGATGAGTCGTGACTAATAATTTATAAATGTTTGCTTTTAGGTGAATGTCGACTAGTTTAAGTTGACAGTGGACACTCTTCCTAAGAGTGTCCACAAGGAGCAAGGTCCAGATGAGGAGGCTATATATGTCGAGCTTTACAGGGAGCTAGAGGAGGTTGACCGTCGAGATTCTCGTACTCGTAGAGGTTGTGCAGTTAAAGGTGGCACACGAGTAGGAAGGCACAGATGCATTGTTCGGCGCCCTACTTCGACCAGTCCAATGGCTACATATGTGTAACACGCGGAAGCTCTGGGGGTCTTCTTTCAGCCCTAAACACCACTGAGAACATGTTGATGCAAAAACGCAGACAGAAGGGAGAGTAGAGAGAGAGAGAAATGCTGGAAATTCAGTATATTTCTGATGGCACAAAAAGGTACCTACAATCTAGAGCCCTTGGCTGCCTTCTTGAAAAGGTGAACATCACCAAAACTACTCCTAACATCGACCCAACTCCTAAAGAGTTGAATGATTACAATGGTGAGGAAACTTGCTATTTATAGGCTCTTTGGAACATTGGGATGCTGGCCGGCTGCTGGTCGGCCAGCCGACTGGCTTCTTTTTATCCATAATTCAGCGCCGTGTGGTCCTCATACAGCCGACAGCTGTTCTCTGCTCCTGACAGCCTCCAATGCAGCCGACAGTCTCTTGTCTCAGCCTCTCCAAGTCCAACACTGCCAAACAACACTCTGTGCTTCGTCTTTTGGTTCTAATGCTCTTTTTCTTGGCTGCCCCTTTTGGATTAGCTCTGAGAATGTCCATGGCATTTCATGCACATGACATCCCCCTTTGCTAAACTTGATGACGGGATTCCAACTTGTTCTTGGATGACTGTCATCATCCCACTCTATTCCGAAGTCCCTTTGTCATCCATCCATCTCTGGCAACCCTTTTCACTGAAAACCTGGCCCGGTCTCCAAAACCACTCTGATTCTGAACAATATCTATGCATCTGTTCCATCCAGTCCCCAATCCAATTTTGTCCTCCCTTGGGACCGTTGCCTGAGAACCTATTTGGCTCACAGGACTGCCATCCCCTTTGGCTTTGTGGAACACCACCAACACACCTCTTGGGAGCTCTTCCCGTTCCTGTGTTCCTTGCCTTGGGCTTCTTACCTTGGACTTGTACACCATCATATGGGAGTGAATCAGTGTTTAGCTTTGCTGAGCCTGATGCTTTGATACCAATGTAACACGCGGAAGCTCTGGGGGTCTTCTTTCAGCCCTAAACACCACTGAGAACATCTTGATGCAAAAACGCAGATAGAAGGGAGAGTAGAGAGAGAGAGAGAGAAATGTTGGAAATTCAATATATTTCTGATGGTACAAAAAGGTACCTACAATCTACAGCCCTTGGCTGCCTTCTTGAAAAGGTGAACATCACCAAAACTACTCCTAACTTGGACCCAACTTCTAAAGAGTTGAATGATTACAATGATGAGCAAACTTGCTATTTATAGGCTCTTTGAAACATTGGGATGCTGGCCGACTGGCTTCTTTTTATCCATAATTCAGAGCCGTTTGGTCCTCATGCAGCTGACGGTAGTTCTCTGCTCCCGACAGCCTCCAACGCAGCCGACAGTCTCTTGCTCAGCCTCTCCAAGTCCAACATTGCCAAACAGCACTCTGTGCTCCGTCTTCTGGTTCTCATGCTCTTTTTCTTGGCTGCCCCTTCTGGATTAGCTCTGAGAATGTCCGTGGCATTTTATGCACATGACAATATGTGAGGTGTGGCTCGACTTCGAGGAGCTCTTTCGCAACTGTTGCCGAAGAAGAGGATGCTCCTATTGCAGACATTAGAGAGCCCAACTACGATGACGAGAGAAATGTCCTTAGTAAGGGCAGTTTGGGGTTGGCCTTTGATGATGGGAGCACCTCTAGCGAGGGCATTCCTTCCTCTAGTGATTCCTTTGATGAGGAGGACTAAAGTCTAAGAGTCTAGACATTTTTGTACTTAGTGTTGTGACTAGTCACTACACTTTTTTGTATTTACTATTGTAGGCCGTGGGTCATAGCTCTTATTTATGGCATGCCGCACGCATATGTCCACCATTCATGACTCTTTGTACTAGTGTTTTAACTTGTTTCTAGTTTATGACAACTTCTCCAGACTTTGCACCTCTAAATGTGTACAAATATCTATTTTTCAAGTGTTTCAAAGTGGATCGTACCTCAATTGAACTTATTTTTTGAAAATTAAAAGTTTTGTACAGGTACCGTTTTTTCGTACCTTCGTTTCAGACTTGACAACAATGTTCTTGTGGCCCAATAGAAAAGCTCATAAGGGTGCCTTCATCTGAACTATGGACTGCTATCAGAATATCATGTCTAGTAAAAACCCCCACACACTCAAGGGGGATGCGGGTAGGGACTAGTGCGAGCCATTCCAGAGGGATGGAAGAGTCATGTTGAAGGTGAGCCTGTCTCTGCCTTAGATCCCAATGAGGCTCTGCTCTTGGGCATTTGGTGGGAGCTGCCTAGAGGTGAACCACTCTCCAAGAGACTGGGCCGGTCCCTCGCTCAATGCCCCCAAGAGATGTGAGGATAGGTACCTAGCATGTGGCCACTAGAAAGGGTAATCAAGGGGTTCCCTAAGCACTCACAATTTCTGCAAGTTGCTAGTTTTCCATAATCTTTTTTCTTCCAAGCTTATAGTGTAGTAAATCTAGAAGCTTTTTTTTTGTTTATTTAGTTAGATGGTTTATTTTTTCTATGATACAATTACTTTATGGATATATTGTAACATTTCTTCTCTCATAGACCCTTTGGCCTTTTGTAGACGTTTATATATGTGTGTTAACTATTTGATTAACATGGCTACATCGACCACTTCGTCGGCTTATCTTCGAACGACCTAGGGAAACTTAACACTCTTTCGTGTCTGCGAAGCTCGCACAGGAAGAGCCCTAGGCATCGATGGTTAGGGAAGTGGGCCAAAGCCCTCATGGAACAAACAATGAAACCTCTTGCGGATCTCATAGTATATTGGGCAAAGACATATGTAATGCTCCTTTGTCTCAACCTCTGTGGCATAATCGGCAGATCCTTTCCTCCTTGGGTCTCCGTATGAGCTCCCTGGCTGTGAAGACACGCAACTCTCCTTGTCTCCACTCTGAGGTGGTGGGATGAAACTTGTATTTGGCCAATTGCAATCCGCATGACATGGGATGTGTGAACACTCAAGGAGCCCGGCTGCTGGATGAATCCATCCTCAGTGGGCTTGAAGAAGCAATCTAAGTAGAAATACATCTTCGATGGGAGCTCGGAAGGTGTGATCCATGTGCAGTGGGTGTAGAGGCTGAGAAGATCTAACTAGATAACCTGGTGGTGTCCTCATGAGAGAGCTAGACTAAAGGGGTGGGAGGTGGTCCATGTGGAGCCCATATCCTGAGAACCAAGTGGAAACTCGGGCATACCATACTCCAAGGTGGTCCTCTAGTGCCGGCTGTCTCGAGGGCTCCAAGGCAAGCCTTGGGTACTTGTGGGGATCCATATGACTGATGCAATGGAGATATGTGACTGTCTAGAAGAGTGCATCCACTACCATCAGGGTTGCAGCAAACTCTACCTGGATGTGGGACTGATGGTTTGGTGCGAATCATACGGGAAAACATCATGACCTGGGGTCTCTCAACTTGTTGCCAATCCTCATCGGATAAGTCTAGCAACCAGAAGGTTGCTCCATACATCAAGGCTGGTGTGATGAGGGTGTCAAAAAGCCAACCCTTTGTCTTGGGCTCCTGGAAATATGCCTAGAAGTACTACTGCTTGAGTAAGCCTAAGACTGCAGACCCCCATGTCATTTTGGCATGTGCTACGGGAACCATGGTGAAGTGTGGGCCACTGAAAGTGACACCAAGGTAGACATAGGATTAGACAATCTTCACAGGATCCCCTTTGTATGTGAAGCTCAATCTGAATGTGAAGGGGCGGGAGGTATTGAAGACCATTACCTCGGTTTTACCAGGGTTAACAAGGTCCCGCTGAGTGCAAAAAACCTGTAAGGCATCCAAATGTCTTTGAAGCCCCTCGACTGAATTTGAAAGGACAATGTCATCTGCATAAAGTAGTAGGGGGATCAAAATGCCTGCCATTGTGGGACCAGCCCTGCCTAATCTGTCAATGAAGCTTGAGATCTCATCAATGTAGAGGCCAAAAAGAGTGGGTGATAGAGGGCAGCCTTGTTTCACCTCAATAGTGTTGAAAATCTCTTCCGATGTACCTCCTAGGACTCTCACTTGTGTGGTGACGGACTCATAGAGGGTGAAACCATGTTAGATGGGACTTCTATCTCCTGTAGACACTGTAGGAGGCGGGCTTGGGCTACAGTATTAAAAGCTTTGTGGAAATCTACAAAGCGGTAGTAAATCCTCTGATGTCGTGCTCTACCCTCCTCGATGATGGAACGAAGGGTGAAGATGTGGTCAAGGGTAGGGTAGCTCCTCCCAAAGCCTGCATGTCCTGAGGCTTTGCATCCTTGTCTCTCTACGAATGAATTGAGCTTTGCCTCTAGAACCGATCCATAGAGTTTGACCAACGTGTGGCCAATCATGATATCCTATAATCATTAGGATCAAGTGGGTCTCCGTCTTTGAGGACGGGGGTGATGGTGTAAGCGGATCAAGTGGGTGGAAATCCTTCACAAAGGGCTCTATTGAACATGTAGGCTAGTAAGGGCGCCAAGGTATGATCGGCAACTCGGCAGTGAGTCCCTTGTGATTCTGGGTTGTAGTCTACGGATGGCCTTGAGGAACATGCCCTTTGTGAAGAAGGTGGAAGTGATCTGGTGGTGGGGCTGATGGAAGCATGCATAGGAGTGCCATGTGTCCGGGTAGGTGATAGGTGTGTGGGGGGGGAGGGGGGGTGGGGGCAGTGTTCTTCCAAGCCTCGTTGCAGTTTGGCCCTAAGAAGAGTCGGTATACCTTATCCTATTTCTGAGCATAGAACTCCCGTTTCTTGCATTGGGTGAGGCGTAGATAAATCCGTTGCATTGGTGCTTCGTGATTTCCCCAATCTGTACCTCATGCTTAAGATGGGAGCGTGTGGCTCGGCATTTGTCATCATACCAACAGTACTGCGGCATGGAACCGCAAGGTGGCTGTGTGTTAGACCGCTGCCGTGTGCAGGTGAAAGAAGTGGTGGCAGATGTGTGGAGAATGGTAGTGAGCTGTGATGTGAGCACGGGTAGGGGGACAATAGGATGGAGGTGGCGGTAGATGTGGCCAAAGTAAACAGGATCAACAAGCTCCTGATCAAAATGAACCTAGGTGTAATGTGAGATGGGGGGTGGTGGCGGGACGGGGGGTCTGGTGCAAGTAAGAGTGAAAGAGAGGTCACAGTGCTGGTACCACTTGAGTAAGGGAAGGAGGTGAGGGCGTCGGAGGAGGGCTATCAGGACATCCAGCTATAGATAACAAGACCATGTGCAGCTCCCAGCTCTAGGAAATGTCTTCCATACACCTTGACGTCCTCTCAGTCCTGTGAGATGATCTCTGTAACCCCGTGCCAGTGATGTCCATAGCTCTTGTAGTCTGATAGGGTCGTTCAGATCAAGTAGTAGGACCTGGTGGCTCCCTGTTCTGGCGTTGAAGCCCCTGAGCAAGGCTTCTTTCCCCAGCTGTGAGAACCCCATAATATCGCCATATAATGGTAAGTACAGTGACTGGCTATGCTGTGCAGCGTAAGGGGGGTGGCTCGGTGCAAAATAACACACAACAATGTGGATGAGTGTCCGGGGTAAGTTGTAGCCACATCCAAATATACCATGCATCTTCGTCCTTCTGGACAATGCTAAGAATTTGTCGGATGTGGGGTCTAAAAAGGACAGCTCCCCTCCTGAGCCACGTGCTCCTCCTGATGTGCGGGTTTCGCCTAAACCCGGCTATGTATGGCTTATAAGCTCCTCTCAGGACTCTGATGAGTCTTTGTATAGAAAATGACATCCTTGCCTGTGTGTGTGTGAGAGAGAGAGAGAGAGAGAGAGAGAGAGAGAGAGAGAGAGTGTGTGTGTAATATCAACCTCTACAAAAGACCAAAGGGTCTATGAGACCACAAAGTGATACTATACTACTAGTGTGTGTGATGGATATTCTCGATATTTTTAGATCTCAATTGCCCTAGAGGATCAGAGAAAAACCACCTTTATTACCCACTGGGGATGTTTTTCTTACAGGGTTATGACTTTTGGGCTGACAAATGCCCTTGCAACCTTTCAGAGGTTTACGAATCTGGTCTTTGAGCCCTATGTGGGATCTTTCAGAGTTTTTATTGATGATTTCTGTATTTATAGTGGTAGATGGATTCATTGTGAGAAGCTGGAGTTGGCTTTGAAGAGACTTGATGATTTGGGTGGCCAACTAAATCCAGATAAGTGTCATTTGGCTCAAGCTAAGGTAACTCTTCTTGGCCATATGGTATCGGAGAATGGGATTGAAGTTGATCTAGAGAAAGTGAAAGCTTTGTTGCTATTGGAGGCTCCTCAAGATGTGAAGCAGCCGCTGACTTTTACTCACAAGGTAAGATATCTTGCTAGGTTCATCTTTCTTTTGTCTAAGGCTTTATATCCATTGCTGGAGGCATCCCAAAGGGATCCATTTAGTTGGCAAGCCAAAGAGGAAGAGGTCTTTTTTGCAATTAAAGGAGATTTTGAGTACTTCATCGGTGGTCATACCTCCTGACTGGAGTAGAGAGTTCTTTGTGAACCCTAGTGTGGGTGAGGATGCTGTGGGTGCAATGCTGTTGCAGCAGGGGAAGGAACATCCTTTTTTTTTTTCTGGGAAAAAGATCCTTCAATTAGTTAAAAAGAAAACAACCAAATACCACCACGAAGGGCTAAATACAAACTCGCCTCATATAAGGGCGGGAAACAAGTGATCATAAGGGGGAGAGATTGTAACCAACCCGGCAAATGGGAGTAGACTCCGTTGGACACCCACACACGTAATAGCACAACTTAAATTTCACAATATGAATGGATCGCCAGCAGCTGCCCGATAATATGGGGAGCAAGAGTCGCCTGTTGAGTAGCTTGCTTGTGCGCAAGCAAGAGAGAAGGTCGCCTGTGAGCACAGCTGCCTGCGGGCAAGAGAAGGGAGACCTGTGCGCAGCCGCCTGCGGGCAAGAGAAGGGAGGCCTAGCGAAGGTGGCCGGGCCACATACAGCTGGCCGACTCACCCTTTGCATGGGGGGCGGCCAGTTTGAAGGCTTCCAAGGGGGGGGTGGTTAGGTGACCATGCACCACCACCACACATGGTTAAGGGAGGGCTTCTCTCCCCACCATGGCCCAAGTGTGGGTGCCCATAATGGGTGCCCACCCTAGAAAAGGGCAACATGAGGTATTGGGGAGGCCGCCCACTCATTAATGAGTGTGAACCTACAACCTTATAAAAGACAAAGGTTAGAAATAATGCCATAAAATAAACAAATGGAATACACTTACCACTTTTTCACACGCAACAAAACTCGTCAGAAGACAGAGAAAACTTCACGACTTACTGGCAGGCGTCCCTGCTCAAGTGGCACGTCAAACAGGCAAACACAAGAATACAAGTCACACGAAAACAGTTCCAAGCATGCAAAACATGAATTCATGTGCAAACTGTATCATGGACATATCTCCTGTTCATGGAACAAGTACTAGACATTCCTGTCGGGCACAATGATTGCACGACAGAAAGTATAAATCCCGGTCTTCCTATGGAGTGACAGTCCCATAGGTAAGACATAGATCCAGGCACGAGCCTCCCTATGGAGTGACAGTCCCATAGGCAAGACACGGCACAAATACTGGCTCTACCAGCGTGACAATCCCATGGATAGAACACAGTCCAGGTCATACACGGGTGGCACCAGTTTGGCTCCCGTCCATACGACACCATCCTGCTAACACACGGGTGGCACCAGTCTCACTTCTGTCCATGTTATGCAAAATACTGGCCCGTTCACATGAGACACCGGCCTGGCCTCAAGTGAACAAGACACATATCTGGAGATGGACCAAATGGTCGGCCAATTGGTGACATCCCCTCGGGCTTCTAAAGAGTTGTCCTCAACTGAAAAACCTCAAGATATGCCTGCAACAATTGTGGGTAGTCAACAAAATAATCCTGATTTACCCACTTTGCATCAATGGGCAAATAATTTTTGAACTTCACAAGGTATCTCCTGGAAAGCTTTCCTGCAAGTAGCCTTCTCTCCTTGTGAAAGACAATTTGCTTTGGCTGACATAACACTTCAACAAATCCAACACGGCTGAATTTGCAGATTCACTCTGGCCATCCGTTTGGGGATGATAAGCTGATGAAAATACAAGTTTAGTGCCCATGTTATCAAATAAAGCCCTCCAAAAGAGGCTCGTAGTCTTGGGATCTCTATCCCCAATAATGGACTTAGGCATACCATGATGCTTGAAGATGTTAGCAAGAAAAAGCTTGACCATATGTTAACTTTAATGGTTTTCTTGACGGGCAAGAAATGAGCTTGCTTGCCAAACCTGTCCACAATGGTCCAAATAGCATCATTCCCATGCTGGGATCTAGGCAAGTCCATAGTAATACTTTCCCATGGCTGCAAGGGAATAGGTAATGGCTGAAGCAAACCTGGAGGTTTTTGCCTGTCAAATTTCACTTTTTGGCAAGTAATACATGCACGTACATAGGCCTCAATGTCCTTTCGTATGCTTAGCCAAAAGAAGTATCTCTCAATCATGCGAGTTGTAGGCATGATACCACGATGATCAGCATAGGGTGCGGCATGACATTCCTTTAAAACCTTGGGACGCATGTCCTTCACCACACATAGGCAATTTTCATTCATGAGATAGCCCTCTTTGATCACATGAGAGGCATGAGTGTGACCTGCCATCAAATCAGCCCAAATATGACAAAAATCAGCATCCAAATGATACAAATCACGCATAGTAGTCAATTCCCCATGTGAGGCTACTGAAATTGCAGCCACATATGGCCTCCTGGACAATGCATCTGCTACCAAATTCTTCTTTATTGCTTTATTAATATGGATGTGTGATACAATAGGGATGGAATCTCCCTCTTTGCCAGCATGATCAACACTACCCTGCATTTCGGGAACTGCATGCACATTAGGCTTAGACTGCTTGTCCTCTTGCATCTTGCTTACGTTTGGAGCATTGCCGAAACATATGCTCCTTGCTTCCACATGCAACAATTTCAGGTCAAACCTTGTAGATCTGGAATTTGAAGTTGATTTGGGCAGTGCAGAGTAGGCACAATTGCAGGTACAACCGTCCGGTACAGGCACAGGTACGGACGTACGGCGGCGCAGTATGGCCGTACGGCACAGGCGCTCAGGGCAGTAGGTGGTGCATAGGCGGCTGAGGGCGGCGATGGCGTCGAGGCAGGTATGGGCGTAGACAAGTACTGTCGCAGCTGGCGCTGGGCGCCCAGATCTGAGGAGTAGTGGACGGGCGGCGCCAGATCTGAAGCGACGCAGGCAGCGCGAAGCAGATCTGGGACGGCCGGGTGTGATGGCGCACAGGGGCGGCGGCAAAGGCGACGCAGGTCGACGGCGACGGCGGTAGAGTCGACGGCGGCGGCAGATCTGGTGGCGCACGCAGAGGGCGGCGGCAAAAGAGCCGTACAGTACGGCGTACGGACAGCGTAGCGGGAGCGGGAACGGGAGCGTGCAGCGGCGGCAGGCAAAACCCTAACCCTAACCCTAATGCAACAAAACCCTAATTCCAGATGTGTGCAAAGCTCTGAGGGGCAGCAGGGAGCAAACCCTAATGCTAACCCTAGCCAAGCTCTGATACCAATGTTGGGTAGGAGGGAAGCTAGCCTGCACACACACACACAACCTCAAGCACAGAGAAACGTGAGACCGCTGGAAAAGATGTACTCAATAATGATAATGAAATGAAAGTACAAGTGAGTACTAAAAGACCTAGGGCAAAGTGCCCAACACACATAAGTGTGTGGACATGACCAACAGATTTTAGAGATCGGTTGTAGATCCCAAGCTGTATCTCTTTCGGGAACGCGGCACGGTTACGTTAATCATCCTTTATGTGGATGATCTCATTCCGCGGTCATGTGGAGCACATTGGAGTGACGAAGGTTGCCTTATCAAAGGAGTTTGAGATGACCGACTTAGGTTTACTCCACTTCTTCTTGGGATTGGAGATCTGGCAGACCCAAAGGGGGTTTTTTGTCTCTCAGCGGCGGTATGTTCATGAGTTGCTTGAGGCCTTTGGGATGGAGAACTGCAAGCCTATTACGTTGCCGATGGACCCAAACACAAAGTTAACAGTGAATGATCCTTGTGAGCCAATTGATGCCTCTCTGTATCGGAAGCTGGTTGGGTCATTGATCTGGTTGTTGAACACCAGATTAGACTTGAGCTTTTCCGTGGGGTTGTTGAGCTCATTCATGCAGACGCCGTTGAAGTCTCATTGGGACGCAGGATTGCAGATCTTGTGGTATCTACAAAGTACGAAGGATCTTGGACTCTTCTACATAGGGGGGGGATTGATGGATGGAGTCAGACTCCAAGGATGGAGTGACTCAGAGTGGGGAGGAGATCCACATCAGGCTACAGTTTTACCCTCGGCTCAGGAGTAGTTTCTTGGAGCAATAAGAGGCAGCCAACTATTGCCTTATCATCGACAGAGGCAGAGTACCGGGCTGCTTGTGGTGCTGCTTGCGAGGTTGTGGCTGCGGAGGCTGCTAGGCGAGATAGGGTTTCCATAGAAGGAGCCCACAGTCATCCAGTGCGATAACCAGAGCTGTATAGCTATTGCTCAGAACCCGGTCTTCCATGCCCGAACCAGGCACATTGAGATACAATATCACTTTGTACGTGAGAAGATCTTGGCTGGTGACATCTTGCTTCTTTATTGTTCGACGGAGGACAATGTGGCGGACCTCTTCACGAAGTCTCTACCTCAGGCTATGCTCCGGCAGCACTCCAGGTCCCTGGCGTTGGTTCCACATCCAGGAGCTGAGAGGGGGTGTTAGCAGTTGTCTCCTGTCTGTATATTTACACCAGGACCTCTGTTGTGGGTGTGCCCGCCCGATTTAGGTGTTTTCTCATTTTTCCCCACTCTCCATATTTTTATTTTTTTCCTATTTTTACCAGGTGTGGGAGGCTGTCTTGAGTGGCCTAGATGATAGCCGACTAGTTCTGCTGCCCTTATCTTTCTCTGTAGAGCTGGCTGACTTCACACGTGTGGTGGTTGACAGATTGGAGCTGGCCAATTGCCATTTATGCAAGTCGGGTGTTATTTTGCTACTGTCGGCTGTCCTTGCTGCAGGCCGACTGGACCATAGGGGCCATATATAAATGGCCCCTTGCCCCACACATGTATTCATTCAGTCACCGGGATTTTCTTGTGTATATATAGCAAAGTTACACGCCTCTCTCTCTCTCTCTCTCCTTCTCTATTGCTGTATTTTTTTGCAGTGCACTTGCTCTTGTGTTCTCAGATTGTCTTCACCTCCGCTGCATATTTTGACAGATCCGATGAGGAAAAATCAGCAGTGGTAGGGCTGATAAAAGAAAAAATTCAGCAATGGGAAAAGATGAAAATGGGGAGAAAAAGTGGGGGCTCGAGGCGAGTATCAGCCAATGCTATGAGAGGATAGGTAAACTCTTAGCGTTGCCATGATCAGTGGCATGTATGGCAAGTGTAAAGATGCATAATCCCACAATGAAAAATATATATGTGACATGTCAAAACCATGGGAGCAAGCCAACACTGGCGAAGTGTGTAAAAGGCACTCCCAATAAACATCACATGTGAGAAAGTGACAATGTCAACACTGTCCCGCTGCAAGGGAAAACAGTATAAAAGGCATCTCCAATAGACATCACATAAGAGAGAGCGTCTAGCATAGACCAGCATAAGGGTCAACAAGCATAAGTGACCATGAGGCATCACCAACTGCATGTGGGTAAGTAAAATCCCCCCCTGAAATGCATCTGCCAGACAATGCATACCATGGAGTACAAACTATATAGCATAGTCATCAAAAGCAACGGCATCAGAAGACATCTCTATAGGTGATGAAGATGTAAGGGTCAAGGCTGATAGATGTGTAGCCAAATTGGCCTGATCTGCACCTGTGGAAGAAGAGGCCGGGAGTGGACATGACTAACAAGGCAGAGCAAGTGATTGTGGCTGTTGTATTTGCTCTTAGAAAATTTAGATCCTATCTACTCCCAAAGCCTTTCATCATTCTGACCCATTATTCTCAGCTTCCTCATCTGATCCAGTCTAACATTCCTTCTAGGAGGTTATCCAAGTAGTTGGTGGAATTGCAGGAATTTCAGTGTACTTGTATGGTAGAAGATAGCACCAGAGCTACATTGGCTAACATTCTGACATATAGACAGAACCTTGTGGTGTTGAAGGAAGAGACAATAGCAAAGAAGAAGGTAACTAGATGGAAGGACTCAGAAGCAGGGCTGTCTGATGCTTATACTCTGTTCTTTGATGGGGCTTTCAAGAGAAGCTTAGGAATCGCAAGTGGAGGTATAGTCTTATTGGATCCAGAGGGAAAAGAAGCGTTCAAAGAAGGAATTAAGTTGTAAGTGTAGACAAGCAATGAGGCTCAGTATGCTACTTTGGAGTATGGACTTCAGCAGTGCATTAAGAAGGGAATTAGAAAGCTTATCAACAAAGGGGACAATTTGTTGGTCATTAGGCAGCTTCAAGCTGTTTGGAAGGCCAAAAATCCCAAATTGAAAGAACAGAATTTTCAGATAAAGAGGATGTTGCATAGATACTAGGAAGTCCAAATACAGCATGTGAAGAGGGAGTTGAATCAAGCTATTGATGCCCTGGCAAGAGGGGAGTTGGGCAGGGATTTGGATGTAGTCCATCCCAATTATGTTGGAAGAGAGAACTTGCAAGAGATTGAGGATTTTCTGCACACAAGTGCACCTTCAAATCTATCCAAGAGGTAGAAATATGGTTTCATTAGGAAAGCTTTGCAGTATATCATTGTGAATGATCAGCTGTATATGAAAGGCAAAGATTTAGTTTTGAGGAGAGTTCCCAGTAGGGAGGAGATATTTGCCGCCTCCTGCCATGAAGGTGTTTGTGGAGGACATTTTGCTCTGAAGCTGACACTGAGGAAAGTCTTGAGAAGAGATGTGTATCACTGGTGCAGGAGCTGTGAGCCCTATCAGAAGCAAGGTTGAAAGGTTTTACAATATGCATTGAGGAAGAGTCTTGTATCTTATGGAGCTTTTGAGAAGTGGGGACTGGATGCTATTGGTCCTTTGCTCACAACTGCTAGGGGCAATAAGACTTATATTCTGATTGGGGTAGACTATCTGACCAGGTGGGTTGAAGCTAGATGTGTCAGGAACATAACAGCTAAATAACTGGCCAAGTTTGTATTTGAAGACATATGTAGATTTGCCGTGCCTTTGGAGCTGTTGACTGATCAGGGGCCTGGGTTCAGGGGAGAAGTTGTACAAGAGTTGATGCAGAAGCTACATATTACACACAGGTACTCTACTCCATACTATCCTCAGTGTAATGGGCTAGTAGAGAGATTCAATGGGGAGCTATGCACCATGCTGACTAAGTGTTTAGAGGAACATCCCAAGCAATGGGATTTGCATGTTTCTTCAGTTTTATGGGCTGTAGGACAGCTGTTAGATAGCTACTGATTTTTCACCTTATCATCTTGTTTTTGGCAAAGAGGCCATGATGCCTATTGAGAAAGTCTTCTATGGTTTTGTTTGATGAGTTGTTTATGTTTTGAGATATGTGGTTTGGTTTGAGATAGCTAAGACAATGTGTATGAGTGAGGATCAATGATTTGCTGAATAAGGTCTGTGTCAGATAGCTTTGATTTGGAGTCAGCAGTATCTGACTAAGTCAGCTGGTGTCAACTGTGTGTCTTGATTGGTCAACTGATGTTGTTAAGGGGTCTTGTTTGGAGCTTGTGAAGCTTGGTCTGACAATCTGAGTTTAGTTGGAAGTCAGTTTGACAGTTTGATAGGGTGTGAGCTGATTGTTGGTCTGTGTCGGCTAAGGTTTGTTTGTAAACCAGAAAGGTGTCAGTTTGGGTCAGCAGAGCATCAATAGGAGTCAGCTGAAGGTTGTAAAGGGTAGATATATTCTTTTTGGGTTGAAGGGAGAAGATTTTGGGTTTCTGTTTGACTTTCAGAATTTCAGTCAGTCAGTTTCAGAATTGAAGGGGGGAAGGATCCCAGAGTCAGCAAGCAATCAGCTACTGTGAGCCTTGGGTGTGTGAAGTTGAATCTTGGTGTGATTTGTGGTTTTTGAGGGATTGGAAGTGCTAGAGGACTCTTGGGGTGGTCAGATCTGACTCAGAACTGAGTCAGCTGGGATAGTTGGGTCAGAAGTCAGCTGGGGAGTGCTGACAGGTTCTTTGAGGTTTTGAGGGAAGGATTTTGAAGGTAACTGATGTTGGAGGACTTTTTGGACACTTGGACTTTTTTCTGACTGGGGTCAACAGTCGTAATCTGAATCAGAATACAGTCAGAATTGATCAGCTCAGTGTCAGCTGGGGCTGTTTTTGGTCAGCTGGTTGTCAGCTATGGTCAGCAGAAGGGCTGAGGACATCACCTGGGTGGATTGGTTCCTTGGATTGGTGTTTTTTTTTTGGGGTTTTGGGTGCTGATTGATTAGTTTCCTCCTCACGGTGGTGTGTTCGGAGGAGCTATAGAGGCAGGTTCCCCTAACACATCACCGTCCCTCTGAAACTGTCAAGAAGTGTCTCTATAGAACTGGAGTTCCCTCCTAAGGTGTGGATGGAGATAAGGAATACGCATGTTTCATTCTCCTCCAAAAAGTAAGATAATGCTAATTTGTTTTCTTTATAATGCTTAAATATATATAAATAAAAGGCAGGTCTTATGAGAATCCTTCTGTTGTTCTTTTCATATGCTTGCATTTCCTTTCAAATTTAAGTTGAAGAGACTGATTAGTGGTTTTTAAAAGACCAAAAATATCGGGTTCATGATTTGGAGGTTTTTGCAGTTCTTTAGGGCAGAATCTTTCAACAAGCACATTCATTGGCGAGACAATATTTGCTATATTTATTGCCATTCTTGGCTTAGTGCTATTTGCACTTCTTATTGGCAATATGCAGGTAGGGAGCATCAAGAGTCTATTATACTCATATTTTTAACTGTCAAAGGTTAGGTGTATGATTTGGATTTATCATGTTTGTAGACGTATCTGCAATCTTTGGGGGTTCGGTTAGAGGAATGGAGAGTCAAGCAGAGTGACACCGAGGAGTGGATGCAGCACCGCCAGCTTCCACAAGAATTACGTGAACGAGTCCGTCGTTACAACCATTATAAGTGGGTGGCGACAAGAGGAGTCGATGAAGAGGGTTTACTACATAGCCTCCCACCTGATCTGCGCCGTGACATAAAGCGGCATCTGTGTTTGGATCTTGTCTTACAGGTTTTATTCTCAACTTAATTTTCAGGCAGTGTCTATTCACTGGCTATCTAAAGCACATTGTCCGTACTCCTGTTTGTGCTTTACGCATATGCGCACATGCACACAGCTGTGTGCACACTTGTGTATGCAAATACACGAGGGTGGGTGGAGTGGGGGCGGGGGTGCGTGCGCGCGTGTGTGCATGTGCATGTGCGCGCGTGTGGAAAAATGCATATTGTTGTAGTTTACAGTGGCTATTTCAAGTAAATTTTTGCTCCCAGTTATGTCAACCTCTCACCATCAAAATTGTCATCACCAACACACAGGTCCCATTTTTCAACGAAATGGATGATAGGCTGCTGGATGCCATCTGCGAGCGATTGAAACCCGTTTTATGCACAAAACACACCGTGATAATGAGGGAAGGCGATCCCGTCAATGAAATGCTCTTCATAATTCGAGGCGTTCTGGACAGCATAACAACGAATGGTGGCCGCACAGGTTTCTTCAATCAAACCAGACTCGAACCAGGCCACTTTTGTGGGGAGGAGCTTCTCACGTGGGTATTAAATCTAAAGCCAAGTATCAACTTGCCAACATCCACCAGGACAGTTCAGGCGGAAGGGGAGGTGGAGGCCTTTGCATTGACAGCAGAGGACTTGAAGTTTGTCGCAAACCAGTTCCGGCGGCTCCATAGCAAGAAGCTACAACAAACATTCAGGTTCTATTCGCACCAGTGGCGGACATGGGCAGCTTGTTTCATACAGACATCATGGAAACGGTACAAGAAGAGGAAATCTCTTGCTGAATTGTACAGTATGGAACAGATGGACCTCTTCAATCCAATGGATGATGACACAAACGAGGATCTGAATCCGAGTTTGGGTGTCACAATTTTTGCCTCACGTTTTGCCAGAAATGCGATGCGCGGAGTCCGCAAATTGAGAGAGGTCAACAGCAGCACAACAGGGGACCAATTTCTGAAGCTTCCAAAGCCAGAAGAGCCGGATTTCGATGCGGATCCAGAAGAAGCACAGGACCAAATTTGAGGCGCAGTGGACACAAGGATTGACTTGGGCTGCTCCCATTGAATCTGCAGTCCTTTTGGTGGTGGTGGGTACACTGCGCCCTTCAAAGTGAGAAGCTATTATGGTGCTTCAATCAGACAGCGTATGCATCATCTCTCACAAAGCAGCACCAAGCTTTTTGCAATGGTGGCTTCTCTGTGAGCGGCTCCATACAAACCCTTTTTTAGATATGGTGATACGTGAGTCTTTCATGAAAAGTAAGAGACATGGTCAACAACTGCTATCTAGGTCGACTAGTTCATTTATGCCACGTGTTCGTATTCATTAACAAGACACGTATAATCTCCCTCCCTCCCTCCCTCCCTCCCTCCTTGAAGATAAGGCTATCACAACATGTTTATGATAATTTTGATGATCATAAAATCATTAGGTACATACTTGCCATAGGGAGATGTGTGCCAACCAAAAATTTGTAAGTGGTTTCATTGAATCCTTAAGTTGTTTTGCCTTTCCATTTCTTCTTAGTTCGAAAATTGGACTTAAGCCACCCAGTGATTGAAGGCACTTGTGTCCCAGTGATTGAAGGCTCTTGTGTGGCTTAGTTGCACAATTAGTGTTGAAGGCGCTATGGCTCAAACCTCAAACAAGATTAGTTCTAAGGCATTTACCACTTGAACTGCTCGAACTAAAGCCTGCTAGCATGTTTTATAATTTTTGAAGAGATGAATAGTTGGTATGTCTTTAAGCATTTTATTACTTATCTATACATAGAAATGTAATGTAGAGGTTGAAGAAACAGTGAATCTCTTCCATCCCATGCTCTCTTACCCTCTTGCAAGCAACCCCAATTAGTGTGTCATTTTGACTAATAATTTCTTAATCATGGAAACTTTTTGATAATGTTGGATATCGTATAGACCTAGTGAATAGATCCTATATTTTCTCCTAACTTCTCTCCCTTTAAATATGTCCCTCCTTGTATTGGATATTATCCTAATCTCTATATCCATCTCCTTTCCTCTTTTTCTCTCTTCTTTATTTTCCCTTCCTCTTCCTAGCTACCTCACCTCTCTTGCATTGTCCCTTCTAAAACCTCACGAGGTTGGATTTTGTTTGTTGAAAGCAAGTGCTAGTGCCAAAGCCAATGGTTCCATATATTGTTGGATGTCATATAAGTTTTGAGGAATGTCAAACTCATCATTCATTCATAAAAGTTCATGCTATCCCACATACATATACGACTAATAATGTTCACTTGAGATGATGTAAATTCATATTAAAAATGTCAATTTTTAATTTTATATGTTTAGAACAAATTAGCCAATAATGAGTTAATAAAATATATTAACTTCTTTTCTTCAAATTGCATGTTTGTGGTATTGAGGCTTATGATACTCTAAAGTATTACTATATTTAAGGACAATCTTAGGAGAATACTTTATTCAATGTATATTATATACCACGAATTTCGTGATCACACTCATCATGTTGTCTTAATCATATATCAAGAAATACAAAAAATACCTTCTGATCAATTCAAAGTCATTAATTAATGGCAAACTCTTTACAAGGATAACATGTCCTCCTCCAAACTCAAAAGTTCATAAATATCTTCACTTTCATGAACTTAATATTAAATCCACGAACATTATTCATCATTGAGTGTGTCAACTTGATGACTTCTTTATGTTCATTTATATAACCATCAATATGGCATCAATTATCATATTTGTTTTTAAGTAAGCCAAAGATAATAATAGAGATAGAAAAAATGACGTTTGTAAATCCAAGAAAAATACAGTTGTAGATAAACTGATCATTAAAGATAAGGCCTTAACAATGATACTTATAAATTGCCATGACTATAAAGAATCAATGCTCATTTTAAGAAATAGATTGAATGAAACATAATGACAAATGATGGAAACTTAACAACGATAATACATTGCAATTAAAACTCATCGTCAATAAAGAGCTCATCTCTCGTCTTGAGGTTATATATAGATTCAACATAAACATATCCATGTTTAAGGTTATTGATTGACGTGTGAGTTTATGTATGTCAAGGTGAAAACGATGGAGAAAACACATATCTCACATTCTCTTTCTTACTGAAATCCCTACAACTATTTATGTAACTTATCACATTTCCATCTCAAACATTACTCACTCACGATATATACTCGATCCTATTCGACATAAACTGTTGGGTTCTCACGAATGGAGTACCTCTGGGGTGCATGGAACACAATACATTTCAGTCTCATCATGAAAAAATTTAGATCCACAGTAGTAATGTACAAGACTTCACCATTTTGAACTAGACAATGAGGTGGTTGTATTGTAAAACACAAAGTGATTATCCTTATCATTATTTCTATCGTAAAACGCAAAGCGGAGAAACATCAAATATCCTCACCGTTGAAAATAATAAAAAGTCATGATTATTAGTATTTGCACTAGGATAAACAATATAAAAGAACCTAATTAGTATTTGTACTTATGGTATACTTGGAGTTGTGATATGAAACCCCATAACTCCTATGATGAACCTTTTCTCATAACCTAGCTGTTCGTCGGCATAGTGCATTGCAACCATTTCATTTAGTTTTGACATTGGTGGTATATTTTTTCAATATCTTTAATTGTATAGTACTTAGAGACAATGGAGGAGAGTGCATTGTTCTTGAAAATATAACTTAAGAATCACAAGCACATGTTTAATACCACCTTGACATGAACTGATTACGTCATTTTTATCACATGCCGAATTTGCATCCCTTGGAATCATTGTTACGTAGCCCGTAGTGGCTATGTATGGGAGGCCCGACTGGCTCCAAGGAGTTCTTTTTCTCTCCCTTGGTCCACATCCTAGCGACCACGTCATAGCATGTCGCTCATCCCTTCGAGTAGTCTCACCCGTAGTGCGCAAGAGATTGGCATCGACACCACAGTGCATTGACCGCACATCGATATCAATGAATGAGACCGTGTCTCCGACGATAGCCGGCACACTCTATGGGACCTGGATAGCTAGTTCTAATTCTCACCGTCATTTATTTATTTATCGTATTTTATTATTTATATGTAAAATAGATAAAAAGAACAAGATTTGAAAAATTCGATTCTAACATAACTAGCGCGGGGGTAGTTCGTTGCCGTTAGGTGGATTAGGGGGGTTTTCTCATATGTTGTCTTCTGTGTCTGGCCTTTCCCAGGCTGAGCTTGACCTTATTCGTTAGGCCAGTGATTGCTCCTCGGCCAGACCAAGATGACGGGATCTCCTTCGGACTCACGAGGGGGATCGGGGATGTTCCCATTGACGTAGCTCCTAATGTTTCCCTGTCCGTAGATGACCTTGTAGGTCCATCCGTAGCAATGCACAAAATGGAATTAGTGGACGATCAGCCCTTCGGCTCTGGCGACACAAACGAGAATTACTCCGAGGTCGATCTTCTTGATGATGAGGACGCTTATGGAGATGATACTCGACCCACATATGTGGAGTTCGAGGCCAAGATGGATATCTCAAGGGGGTCCTTAGCCCAGCTGTTTGCAAGGACCAGCGCATTGGAGAGAAACCAGACTGAGATTTTGTCTGTGCTTAAGAGTATTCATGACTGTTTGGATGCTAGTTCTGCTACTCCTACAGGGAGTGTTGTTGCACCGAGATCTGCACACAGGAGGGTGCATTTTCCTCCTATCATGGATGTGGTGCCTCGAGTAGGATCGTGCGTTGGAGTGCTTGCAAAGTAGCTCGTAGTGATTGCTAATCTCCTCAAGGACCTCAAGCCACCAAGCTTTGGGGGAGAGGAGAAAGAACTCAACAAGGACTTGGTAAACATCTTTTTGCAGAAGTGATTGGATATTCACAACCTGAGGCAAGTGCTAGGGGAGGTGAGGCCCATAGAGGTGAGCCTGTTGTTTTATTGACATGCATAGCGTACAAATGGTGGATGAGTTTGGCTGAGAGTGCCAGACTTCCGAGAACCTGGGTAGAGTTCAAATTAATGTTTTAGAAAGACTTTTTTCCTGTGAATAAGTTGCAGAGGTCCTGGTGTGATTGGGATAAATGCTTAATGCAGGGTATCTCCCTCACACAGTACATCTCCAACTATTGCAAGATTGTGTTGTTGAAACTAAAGGGAATAGATTAATTCTAGACTTTATGCGGATACATGAGTGGCTTACACCCAGATTATGAGGCTTTTGTATAGCCTAAGCACTTGATAATTTTTGATGAGGCCATAAAGTGTGCAGAGATTTATGATGACATTTCATGTCACTCTAAATCCGGGTCTAGAAAGACAACTGAGGGTAAAGAGGACTTAAATTTTAAGAGGAAATTCTTTCAGGGCGACGGCTAGAGTGAGCAGCAGAGTGGGCATTGGACCATGCCGTTTTTGAGAGAAAAACCTAATTAAATCCTTTAAGAAGGAATAGTACGAGAAAGCTAGAAAGGAAAATCTATGCTTTAACAGTTTTGAGGCTGGACAGTAAGGTAGCATATCCAAAGCTAGGAGCTAGAGGTAGTTCCAGTGATGCTTCTAAGAAGGATATTAAATCCTCTCAGCAGTTGCATATTATCCACGGGTTACCTAGACTTAGTTCCACAGAGTTCAGAGAGGTAACTATCGGGCATACGAATAGTACCCACACTTGCTACGTTACAAAGGCGATGTGGTAGCCATCAATAGGACCACATGATTTGGTCCGCTTGTATGGAAGGTTAGGTGGTTGTAGAGTCATTGTTATGATTGATGATGGAGCCACTCACAACTTTCTTAACTACGCGTTAGTTAAGAAGTTATGATTGCCAGAGACTAAGAGAGAATATAATTACACTGTATCATTGGCTAATGGTCATGATAAAACTGTTTGGGACACAATGGTCTTAGGGGAACCTTTATCTATACAAGGATATGAGGCCAGTTTGGATTTCCAGGTCATGCACTTGGCTAGAGCCAATATATATCTAGGCAGGGAATGGTTGTATAACCTCAGTCCTACCCTGAGTCGTAGCTACTAGGACAATAGCCTGGAGTTTGTGCATGAGGAGAGAGTAGGAGGCTATAGGGTGAGCAAGAGGCTCCAGTTGCACCCATGATTTCGTCTCTACAGTTGTGTCGTGCCATTGACGTCGATGACATACAACAGGTATACGTTTGTACTCTCTTGCATCGGTTTGTTTCCATATATGAAATAAATGTGGTTGATAAAGTTTTCGTAGTTGAAACTTATTTAAGTTATGATAACTTAAATGTCCTTGGTCGAGACCACTTTTTTCCAAAACCTATTTTATCTTCTTTTGAACAAAATGTTAATACCAAGGCTAAAACCAAGACAATAAAACAAAAGTACACAATTGCTTTGAGTGATTTATTATTTAGGGATGTGTTTCCCGAATGATCTCCTAGATGGTGTTTCACCATCTAGGGAGCTTGACCATGGCAATGATGTGCTACTAGGGTCAAAACCTATAAGTAAACTTGCTTATAGGTTAACCCACTTTGAGGTAAAGGAAGTGGAATGGCAGTTAGCCGAGCATGTGAAGAAAGATTTTATATGCCCGAGTTCTTTGCCATGAGCGTCGCCCATTCTTTTGGTAAAAAGGAAAGATGGATCCATGCGGATGTGTGTAGACTATCGTGCTCTTAATGAGACAACGATTAAGAATAAGTATCTGATGCCCTGCATTAACGAGTTCTTTGATCAACTCAAGGGTGCGAACTATTTTTCTAAGATTGATCTTAGATCCGGGTATTACTAGGTCAAAATTAGGAAACACGATGTTCCCAAGACTGTGTTTAGGACATTACACGATGTTCCCAAGACTGTGTTTAGGATATTACGAGTTCCTTGTCATGTTGTTTAGCTTGATAAGTTCTCTAGCGACATTTATGACGTTAATGGACAAGGTTTTACGTCCATATTTGGAAAAATTTGTAGTAGTTTTGCTTGACAACATACTTATATATTGTAAGTCAAAAGAAGAACACTTACAACATTTACGCTCAGTGTTCAAACTCCTTAGGAAAAATGAGCTATTTGGGAAGGAATCCAAATGTGATTTTTTTGCTAAGGAAATCTATTATTTAGGCCATATTGTCTCCATAGAAGGTACACAGATGGATCCTGACAAGGTGGATGCTATTGTCAGATGGCTTGAACCTAGAAATCTTGAGGAACTACAAATTTTTCTAGTATTCACATCCAAAGTAACCATCTTGCCATTTCTGTTACCTTTTGCAACCAAACGACACTTATTTTTGAAGTCTTCCAAAAAACATCCTTGAGGATTAAACCTCACTTTGCAGACCCTGCTCAAACAACAGAAACCAGATTCCTTGTAATATTCGGAACATAAAGTACATCAGCCAAGTACTTCATTTTGCCATCTTGCAGAGACAATGGCACTTTACCAACATGCACAATGGGATGCGCAGTATCATCACCTATTTCTACATAACTTGGTTTTTTCATTTTCTGCATATCTCTAAACCACTCAGAGCATGACTGGTCATGTGGTTAGAGGCGCCAGAATCCACATATCATATGTCTTGAGATCCTGACACATCCCCTGTTATGAAACTAAGCATGTGCTGCATCACAAACAGTTGCTCACTTCTATCATCACCTCCATATTTACTAGATGATGCATAGTTGCCTTGCTCTGCAACTTTCCACTTTTAATGTCATTTTGCTTTTTGTAGCAGTCCTTTGCCATGTGTCCTGGTTTGCCACAGTAATAGCACTCTATGCTATTTGCATTTTGATTTCTTTGCCAGCCACCTCGGCCTCTTTGGCTCCCCCTGTCTCTAGACTAGCCTCTTCCACCTGTGTATGATTGGCTGATGTGAATAATGAGACTGTTGTTGTCCAGAATTCTGATTTCCTTGTTGGCCACCACCTTGGCCTTGACCACGGCCTCTGCCTCTGCCTCTACCTGAATTAGAGTAGAAGGCCTGTTCCGATGTGTTCTTGCTTTGTGAAGAAGAATCCTCACCTAAAGCCTTTTCTTCTATGATCAACATAGTTTCAAGAATGAAGAAAGACCTTCAAAGTTCTTTCTCGGAAACTCCGTTAGACCCAAGGGATTCAACAATTCCCTTGATCTTTAAGGCATATTCATTGATGGACATGCTTTTCTTTTCCACAATATGCAACTTGTGTTTTAATTGCAACTTCCTTGTCTTTGTGTTACTCTGGAATATCTAAATCAGATTTTGCCATGCAACTACTGGAGTGTTTGCATCCTGTATGTGTCCTATCATAGTGTTTGGTGACACTAATTGAAAGCCAGTACATGACTTTTCTTGCACTCTGATTCTAATCCTTGAATGCCTTTATATCTGCAGGAGTGGCATTCTCCTCAGATAACTCTGGAGGCTCCTCATTGTCTCCTTCTACATAATTCCAAAATCCTTTACCCACCATTAGGAAATTAGTCATTCTGAACTTCCAGGGATGGAAGTTATTCTTATTCAGCTTCTTACTAACAATGTGATTAATTCCGTCAGACATGTTTTCCTGTAGCAATCAAATAACCTGCAAACAGACAACTTCTATATGCAACCTATAATACAACAATATCTCCTGTAACTGCTGCCAGAGCACTAATACTTCAGCACAGCATGTGTGTCACCAAATGTGACCAGAGTATATGTACATACACCCAGTATCAACATTACATGTGCAAACTTTGTCTTGACTTCCAAAATGCATTGTTGCACTACAATAACCAGATTTCGAGTAGAAATATAGTTCTCGAGTAGAAATATAGTTCTCTACCAGAACTTCCAGAAAACTGTCGAAAATACCCAGTGACAAAATGGGACCTGTAACGCGCCCAAAACGCGAATCTGGCTGAAAAAACTTCGTCCAATAGAATAATAAACATGCCATGTAGCTCCTCTCCTGTGAAGACAGCTCCTCAATCGGAGACGTGTAGCTCCCAGCTACTACTGAGGGGGTGTTGTACCTAAACCAAGAAGGGAAAATAGATGATGGTGCTCTTACCCGTGTAGTACCGCATCCTTCCTTGCTTGTTCTTTTCTCTTGCTTACCTCCTTAGCTCTCACATGAACCAGGCTCTGATACCATAAAGAGAATGTGGGGGAGAGGGAGAGCTTCAAACCCTAGCAAGCAAACACACACACAAGAGAGAGAAAGACACAAGAGAGAGATGGATAGCTGAATATTCTTCTATCTTCTTCTTCTCTACTCAACCAACATAACATAAAGATAAGAGTACACACTATATGGGTTAGTACTCAACTACTACAACATACAAGGGTCGGTCCATAATATGGGTTAGTACTCAACTACTACAACATACAAGGGTCGGTCCATAATATGAATCCGACTAAATGAGCTAGTGCTATAACTATGCTAGTCTCTAGTAATCCAAAATGGTTGTCACATATCCTGTCATCCCACTGGCCGCATATCACCCATAATCTCACCAACCATGCCAGTGGTGTAGATACGGAAGCTATCACCCAGGCGGGTCATTAATGTCTGCCCCGTAGCACACTAGTTGAGCTCAATATCTCAACAATATGCATGGAGCATGTCTTCTAACACTTAATTGACTCTTTCTGACCATCAAACTACGAATGGTATGTTATACTCATGCTCGGATTAGTTTTCATCTTTTTGAAGACTTCTCTCCAAAAGTGGCTATCAAATTTCCTATCTCTATCAAAGACTATATTTGGGAGCAGGCCATATAGTTTGTAGAGATGTTCGATGAACAACCTAGCTAACTTAGGTGTGTTCACCATCTTTTTAGTAGGTATAAACTTGACCATCTTAGTCAATCTTTCAACCACTACCCAAACAAAATCATTCCCTTGATTTTTTCTAGGTAGACTAATGATAAAATCCATGGAAATACTTTCTGGGAATATCCAATGGATGAAGCAAACCTCCAACCTTGAGGCGCTCAAACCTAACACTTCTTTTATTTCAACACGAAGTCCTAGACGTCCTTGAATAATCTAGGCCAATAAAATTATCTTTTGACTAGTACATAGATCTTCTGTATCTTGAGATGACTGGCTCCCCCGATGAAGTTTATCACCCCCAAGTGAATTAGGATCAAATGGTTGTGAAGGGTCCACCCCCAAACTCTTCGGCTCAATATATAACCTAAGAGACTCGTCTAGTTGCTCCAGACTAGCGCTCGCTCTGCTTCCCTCAGAAACCTCAACTAATTTCTCCGGACTAGCTCTCCTTTTTCATGAGGGAGGTGGCTATTGCTATGTATAAGTGCATGCCATACCTCTAAAAAAGATAAATCATGCTCACATAACCCACGTAGTGACTCCAAGAGTTCACTCTTGAAGGTGGTGAAACTCAACTCATTCACCATTAGCATGTGGCTTAGGGCATCTACTACAATGTTAAATTTACCTCTGTGGGGTAACAAAGTGTAAGGTCAAAATCTTGTAGGATCTCCACCCACCAAGCTTTTCTACCCTTCAACTCATTCTGACTCAAAAGCCATTTGAGATTTTCATGATCCATCCGGACCTCAAACGTAGCGCTATACAAATAATGTCGCCACTTTTTAAGAGCATGAATAATAGCAAGTAACTCACTCGTGTAAGACGAGTAGTTATGTTGGGCACAATTGAGCTTCTTGCTTTCAAATTCAACAGGGTGTCCCCTTTGCAATAAAACCGCCCCAATGGCCTCCCCACAAGCATCTATCTCCAAAACAAATGGCTCATTGGGCTCCACAATTCTCAATACCGATGTCGTCCCCAGGATGGCCACATTGAGCTTCTCAAACCTTCTTCGTTTTGAGAGAATCCCCCCAATGAATAGTTTTATCTTTTGATTTTAGTTGGGTTTTTTGGAGTGTATGTTCCTTCAATTTTTTATTATTTTGTCTAAGCCGTGTTATCTCTTCCTTAGATGATTGAAGTAGTTTTTTGTAACTCATTTACACGCTGAGTTTGTGAGATCAAAATGCCCTCTAGCCCTTAACAGATTGCTTGCACATACCAAGCATAGTTTCAACCATGTGTGTGTGTTTATAATGGGAAATAGTAGCTTGATTATTCAATCTTGTGAGCAGTATTTACATAAGCCCTCTCTACCATCCCCAATGAATCAAACAAGATCATGCAAAGTGCTAAATGATGTAGGCTTACCAGTTGATGGGTCAAGAGGGTATAGACCTCCTTGAACCCACAAATCTACATGCTTGTTCCCTTATGCACGTAGTCTTTGAGCTTCAA
This sequence comes from Cibotium barometz, assembly GCF_041138505.1. Classification (NCBI taxonomy): domain Eukaryota; kingdom Viridiplantae; phylum Streptophyta; class Polypodiopsida; order Cyatheales; family Cibotiaceae; genus Cibotium; species Cibotium barometz. The sequence continues at coordinate 29,578,951 of NC_141057.1, read as the reverse complement.
CCTCATCATGTAGAGCTTTATGATGAATACTTCTCCATGTGCAATAGTCTTTGTCAAGAACCAAGTTGATATGGTGTCTTTTCTTTGAGTGTGGATCAACCCTTGGAGTCACCATAGAAAGAAGAGGAAACATAGTAGTATTGAACACAAAATGATGAAGATTCATAGAGAAAGCAAGAGATGGCGGGGAGACCAAAAAAAAAGGTAAAAAGAAAAGAGAGGGAAGAGAGAAGTATGTTATGGATTTGAATATTTGAAATAAGCTTATTTTAGAAAATATGTACTAAAGTAGTTAAGATGGTCACCAAGTATAAGTGATTTAAAGACACTATAGATAAGTGATGGATGGCATATTAAAGACACTCTCCTATAAATATAGGCAAACGGGACGCATTTAAGTGATTTAAAGACACTATAGATAAGTGATGGATGGCATATTAAAGACACTCTCCTATAAATATAGGCAAACGGGACGCATTTAATATAGCTATTTGACTCTACTCTTTTAGTTAAATAACTTTGATTAAGAAAGCTAATCCAATCCTCACACGACGCTTTTTTTATTTTTGTCCCTAATGTTGAAGATTAATAAAATGATAATTTAAGGAATGTCTTACATCTACTTCAGTTTTTTGTTTGTTGATGCCTTTGGGTCTGGATGTACACAAATCTAGGATTATTAGCTTAATAGAGGAGGATAACTTTGACATGGGGAGATGGGGGTGTGACTCGTGAGGTTATAAAGAAAGGACATCTTATTAGACATTTGGGGGTTCCCTTTGGAGTTGGAGTGACAAGAAAGGATGTAACTAATTGGACAATTGAAAGATTCCTTGACAAGATAAAGAAATGGGATGGGATTAGGGTACCCTTTCATGATAGGATGGTCATTGCTAATACAATCTTAAATGCACACATTTTGTTTTTTTGTCCTATGATGGATTTTAGAGAGTGTCATTGGAAAAGGATCATGACCCCAGTCAGGAAAGTTATATGGAGAAACTATAGAGATAACAAGAAGGTCTCAAGTTGGTTGGCCTGGGAGAAAGTAAGCTTGCCTTAAAAGGTGGGAGGACTTGGGATCTTGCACTTGCCTATTCATGCTAAAGCAAGGGTAAATGTCTTTAACAGGAAGTGATATGGGCCAGAATGGTTAGAGAATGTCTAATGTTTAAATCAATGAAGGTGGTTTGGGGTGGATTGGAAAGAGAAACTGCTATCCTATGATCCCTTGAAAATTGCAAGCTCCCCCTTTTGCAAGTTTTTATGTCTAAACTGGAAGGAAGTGATGGGCTTGATGAAGTGGGATGGATATACTAGGGCATTAGGGAACTATGTCAGCCTTGGCATCTGGTGGACTCACAAATTAACTTCTCCGTTGGCTTGGCACGATGTAAGAATAGATAGGAAATCGAACAACATAGGATTGAGAAGGTTGGGGGATTGCTTTGATTTTTCTCAAGTTGGGTGGAAAGAGTTGGATCAAATTAAGGGAGGAGTTTGGGCTAAAATAAAGGGATCTTCAGATGGTAAGTTATGTCCTAGAGGAAATTGAGAAGGGTTGGGTTTCTGATGCCTTCAATGAGGCTTGTTGGCTCAAATATTGGTCTTGATTCAATGGAGCTAAATAAATATGAATCACTACAAGAGATCATCCTAATACCTCGCAAACTACTTGCAGTGCCAATATATACATTGGTATAACCGTCGGTTTATGTGTTAGAGTATAGACATTGATGTACATATGCACGCTAGTTAATATCAAATTGGCAGTATATATACGTTGGATGCTGACATACATATCGACACGCATACCAACGTATATGCCAGTCCTCGAAGTTTTTTTTTTGGGCAAAATAGAACACATTGGGGAAAATTGCCCAACCTATCCCATTCTCCAATTGGCACCCACAAATTAGGTTAAAAATAGATAATTTAATATAAAAAAGATAAAGAATACACAAAACATCATGGAATTTATTAGTAATATAGGCACAAAGTTTGTACATCATTATCTTACAAAAACATATGAGCGGAGCTAGCGCTCTTACAAAAATTATGAGCATAGCTCTTATAAAAAATAGGAGCAAAGACAAACAAAAGTCCTATGTACTAGCTACTCCTAATCATCACGCCTAGCACCTCCTCCTGCTTCCCAATCATTGTGTGGCTTCTCTGAAGGTCCCTACATGAATAGAACTATAAGTCTTATGCTAGCAAACCATAAGTTATATGCTTGATGATGTTATATACTTACATAGTTGACAATATAGGCCCAATTCAGCTCATGTCCTTTTCACTCCATCTTGTCACAAACAACAACAAGATGACATAGTTCCATAAGACTACACAAAGTCATACTCTTCTTGGGTATAGCCATGCCCCACTGCTTCCCTTTATACACATTCAAGGAAGAATATTTAGTATAAATGATAGATCTAGATCGTAATTTATATGTATATTATTAATTATTTTGTAGAAAGAAAGAGATGAAAGCTTATGAAGTATATACACAAGGGCCCAAAGATGGCAGCTATTGAAAGAGATTATTTTGAAGTGGAGCAGGTAATGGGTGAGTGTGGTTTATGCATGTCAAATATTCATATCTTATCTTCTTCCAAAGCCCTTTAATTTTCCCACTAGTTATTCTCTTCTTCCTTGATTAATAAACAATACTAACATGTCATGGAGATTAATGAAATGGATAGTAGAGCAGCAAGGAATTCAATTCTCTTTCTTAGTCAAAGATACTACAAGAGCCACATTTGCTGATTTGCTGACATACAATTAGAGTTCCACCCTTATTCGGGGAGATGCAATCAAAAGGCAAAAAAAGAGCCGCCTAATATAGAGAATGCTTTCATGATGTTTTTTTATGGTTCTTATTGGTAAAGACATAAGGCTCAGGAGGCATTGTTGTGTATGATCATGGGGGAAATTAAAGCAAGGAATAAAACTTTATGTTCAAAGTAATAATGAAACTAAATATGCTATTATTTGGAAAGGTTTGAAGCTTGCCATACAGATGGGAATAAAGAGGTTGAAGATCAGGGGTGATGCCCTCTTACTAGTGAAGCAAGTTCTTGGGTTTGGCATAAAAAACCCCAATCTTAAGAAGATGTACTATGAGGTGCAAAGATTTTGGATAGGTTTGAAGCTTGGAGTTTAAGACATGTGGAGAGAAACAAGAATGAATAAGTTCATGCTACTGCTCAAGAATCTATCACTGAGTTTTTTGTTGCAAAAGCAGAGATGCCTATGTATCAAGGAAGAAAAAGGTCTAACCAAGGAAGAAGAATTCTTACAAATAGGTGTTCTTCTAGCACAATCAGGAAAATCAAAGAAATATGCATTCATGAAGAAGGTGGGTGAGTATACTTTACTTAATGATATTCTTTTCATGAAAGGGGATGATATGATATATTAAGCAAAATACCATGGAAAGAGGAAATCTACAAAATTCTTGAAGGAAATCACGAAGGATCTTGTGGAGGTCATTTTGATTAGAAAATTACCTTGCACAAAATCGTAATAGAAGGCTATGTTTGGCCTAGTATACAAAGTGATGTGCATCATTGATCTTGTTTGCAATTTCAAAGAATGAGCAAGAGAATATAAAGGTTTAAGTTGAGAAATACCATGCTTGATTTTGACATATTTGAAAGGTGGGGTATTGATGCAGTTGGCTACATCCTTACAGCATTGGACTATTTATCTCAATGGGTAGAAGTAAAAGCTGTGAAACAAATTTCAGCAAAGGATGTGGCTATATTTATTTATGAAGAGATATGTTGCAAGTTTGGTATGACCTTTAGAACTTCTATTTGACATAGGACCAACATTTAGAGGTGATGCCTTGAAATGTCTTTGTGCTAAATTAAAAATTCAACATAGGTATACAACTCCCTACTACCTGCAATAATGTAACAATATCAATGAGAGATTCAATGGTAAAATTGTGAGTTTGTTAACCAAGATGACAAAAGGACACGAGAAAACTTGGGATTTAGAGCTTCCATGTGATTTATGGTCCTATACAACTGCTATAAAAATAGGTACTACACTTTTTCCTTATCATTTGATGTTTGGAAAAGAAGCATTACTTCCTATTGAGGTGGAAAGTCCAGCTTTGAAAATTCTCTCAAAACATAGTGAAGAATTAATGAATTACTATAAGGACACGCTTCTTAATGTTTAAAGGGTTTAGTTAGATAGAATGCTTGCTATGAGCATTATGAAAAGATGCAAAAGGATAATCAAAGGACCAATGATAGGGTGAAAGACAAGAATATTGAAAAAGGTGAAATGGTACTAAGATACAATATCAAGCTTGATCATACTTTTCAAAAAAAAAATTCAGATTAAGTGGGAAGGTCATTTTTTGGTGTTGGATAAGTTTGGAAATGGTACTTACCAACTAGAAAATATAGATGAAATTCCACACAAGTATAGAGTGAATGGTTATCAAACTGAAGAAGTATATTTCGAGGCTCATGATGGTTATGGAAAGAAGAGATGTTCATGGATGATGACAATGTTGTTGTTGCTGAAGCTTCCTTTTGAATTTCACTTCGAGAGGCCATGCATCCGAATACTTGGCCTTGGGTCTCGTCATTGTAGCTGTGAAGGCACAAGGTTCTGTGCATTCTAGATAGATAGCATCATCTTCAAAGATTGTCTACTCCGGTTCTCTCACACCCCTTTTGCTATCCCATCTCCACTTCCACAAGAGAAGAAGCTCAGCTCAAAGAAGGGGAAAATCTTTGAGGAGGGTTCAGCGAAGGAGCGGAGGTGCCAAACAACCAACAAATGAAGGAGGATCTAGCTGTGCTATGAGCATATTCGTGTTGCTATCCTAGAGACTGGAGTAGCAACATCAAGAAGAAACCTCCACTGTAACACTACAACTAGAAATGCAACCTCCATAACCAAAATTCTCGGTGCCAAAGTTGGCCCCGATTGTGCCGACCAGCCACTCTAGTTTTTAAAAAACAATAGAGATGGATTGGGTGCAGGGATCAATCTAATACCATAGTGGGTGATGTGTTAATTCATCCATGCATCAATCATTGATCTCTTGAACTCATCTGGCACTGTTTGAAATATCTCATGGTCCTTCTTTGTCCACACTTTCTTGTCAGAGAACTTAAACATAGTGTCTAGAGATTTCCACACCTTGGCTTTCCGTGTTCTTGCTTGACCATTGTCTGCATGGTCTACTACTGCATTGTGAACACATTTCCATCTGTTGTATTTTATGATCTGCACTGATCGTCTTCTTCTATGACCTTCTGGTGTTGGTTCAAATAGAAACCTTCTTGTTTTGACACCCCCACTGGAAGGTTTCTTAGGTACATTCTTCCCATCCTTAGACCTTTTTTCATCTTGTTCAATGTTTGCATGTCCACCATGCAAACATTGGTTTGCATGTCCACCATGCAAATGTCTAATAGAACTTTCTCTGGTGCTTTGATGGATATAACCTTTGTTGTATTGGGTTGTAGAGTCTATGCAAAACATATGTATAAAAACAAGAGTTTTTCAATGATTCTACAAAGAGCATGCATTATACAAATGTGGACACTTGACAATGGAATATCGAGAATTGGCTTGAAGTTTGGGTCAAGTGCCTATCCGGTGCCTTCTTCCAATACCTCTTATCAAACACCTTTGCACTGCACATGAAATATAAGCAGGGACTTTTTGAATTGGCACCCTTTAACACATTGTGCATACATTTCAGAGTTTTAAGATCACCTGCCATATGCCACTCCACCTTATATTGTCCCATGTCTCCACATCCAAGATTTTGCCATTTCTCTGCTGCTAATGATCTCGGGTATTGATGTCTTATGAAAGACCCAATGTAAAACATCAAAATTCTCTGATTCTACCTACAATACATAAGAAACATAGGAATGCAACACCCATCAGTGTTTTTTATATGTAATTCTTTTTTCACAAATATATCCAAGTCTAATAAATTTTACCTCAAACGATCCCAAAGATAATATATTATTTTCAGATTGAACACTAAACCATCTAGGATCATCTTTTAGAATAGATGTATTAAGTGCTCTGTTCATTGATGGTAACCCTTTCTTTTTCTCCTTCACAATTTGACACTCATCAAGCTTTAGCACAAATTTGAGGACACCATGACATTCTTCAGGAGTAACTTCAAACAATTGAACAGCATGTGATTGTAAGGCATCCAAGTCGTAGAAAATATTATTGTATCTATTGTAGACCACATCTCTTGTTGGTGCAGCATAGGTGTCTTCAATATGAAATGGGGTTCCCAGTGTTTGCACTACCTCTTCATTTACTTGTTTACGCATTTTTTTTTTACCAAAGAAGGATTTGGCAATAAAGATGCTTTCACACTAGAATCCTTCATCTTTTCTTGCAAAGTCTTATAAATGGTTGAGTACCCTCGATGTGATATACCAGCCTCATCAAGTATTGCCTACATGTCCTGTGGAGATTGAGTTGATTCTTTTTGAAAAAGTCATCTATTTGCTTTTCTGAGACCTTCTTATATTTCTTTTCGTTCATCAGTGCTTCTGCATACTTGCAATCTAAAAGAAGACTTAAATGTACGCCAGAAGGTTCTGTCGTTGATTCTTTATCAGGGTGCAATAATGATCTGAAATTATATTGAAATGCAGAAACTGATATACATGAACATATGCAATAATGATTGCTGTTCATAAAATATCACAATAGAAACAATAATAAAATATCACAATAGAAACAATAAACCAGTTAATAGAAAGGAGCTTACTTGATTGCATGTATTCTGTTCTTGATGCCACCACCTCCTAGCTTTATTTGCTCAATATCCGTTAGTTTTTTTTTGCTGTCTACAGAGACCTAATGAGGTCTGCTTATGTCTTAATTCAAACATTTGTTTTTCAAGCCCTAAAATGGTTTCCTTATTGCTTAATAACTTCTGCACACACTGCTCCATGGATTTCTTCAAATGAATGTTCTCCTTCTCAAACAAATATCTTTCTAATTTAAGGACATTGCTTGTTGCTTCCAAATGATGTGTATATCCTAGGAGCCCCTTATAGCCATTTCCAACAAAGTTAAGCAGAGATGTCATATTCGTAAATGAGGTGTAGAGTCTATAAAAGGGTCTTTTGGATATTTATATAAAATTCCTTTCCATTTTAAAAATCTATCAATCCATAATCATCGAATTGAATAAGAAAAATCTTATCTTATGAATTAGAATATCCAATGCAATGCATGATAAGGCAGTACACTTTTATGCTCATTTCATTCAATCATAGCTTAGTGTCTAGTCTTCATAGTGTTTTAGAGAGAATGGGCTCACAAAATTGTAGGAGTAATAAATTTAATAGAAATAGAAAACCCCCCGCTCATGAGGCTCAAGAAGTTGAGAGAAAAAGGATAGCTCATGAGCAAAACAAAAAAGTGGAGAACATGTAATGGACAACCTAACATCTAGTGTTGGTAGGCCAGCATCACCCTCACCTCCTCCACCTCTCCCTATACTATTCCCCCCCTGGTGAAGTATGTGAGCCTCGTCCTCGTTTGTGTCCTCCTCCTTCTAGTGAGAGTATGGATGCAAAGTTTGGTCACACCATCAGAGCACATTTGGTTGCAATGTGTGGGCCAAAGGTCCAATTTCGAGAGGCAAGACCATGACATATTGAAAACCAGGTGTTTGGCATGCATATTGTACTCCGATATATAGTGAGACCAAACTTTAAAAGCATGTATATGTAGATCCCAACCTCATACTTGAAAAGTTTATCACCATCCAAGCTAATTTTGTTGTTTAATGTGCAGGCCAAAGGCCTAATTTTGAGAGGGCTCTCTAAGGCCATGACACATTTAAAACCAAACCTTTGGCCCATACATTGCAACCAAATATGCATCGATGGTGACCAAAATTTACAAATGTATATACGCAGACCCAACCCCTCGCTCTCACAAAGTTTAGTCAACATCGGAGCACATTTGGTTGCAATGTATGGGACCAAAGGCCTGATTTCTTGGGGGCTCCCTAAGGCCAATGACACATTGAAAACCAAGCGTCTGGCATGCACATTGCAACCAAATATGCTCCGATGGTGACCAAACTTTTCAAGCGTGTATATGTAGACCCCACTCTCACTCTTGCAAAGCGTGTCATGATCGGAGCACATTTGGTTATACTGTGTAGACTAATGGTCCACTTTTCCAGGGGACTCTCTAAGGCCACGACACATTAAAAACCAAGTTTATGCCATGTAAATTATAACCAAATATGCTTCGATGGTGATTGAACTTTCCAAATGTATATATTACACCCTCACTCTTGCAAAGTTTGGTCACCATCATTGTACATTTAATTGCAATGTACAGGCCAAAGGTCCAATTTTAAGGGACTCTCTAAGGCCGCAACACATTAAAAAGTAGACGTCTAGCACACACATTGCAACCAAATGTACCCAAACTTTACAAGTGTGAATATGTGGACCCCACCCTCATTGTTGCAAAGTTTAATCACCATCAGAGCTCATTTTATTGCAATGTGTGGGCTAAAGGGCTAATTTTGAGGGGACTCTCTAAGGCACAGTGCATTGAAAACTAAGCATCTGGCATGCACATTGCAACCAAATATGCCTCGATGGTGATCAAACTTTGCAAGTGTGTACATCTGATTATATCGCCGAGTATTATGGGCTAGGAACTATTGAAAAGGTCCCTGTGTGGACAGGTGGTGAGCGTTCTAGTTGCCAATGATGCCATAGATACTCTGATGAAGGAATGATGGGAAATTATGAATCAACCGGATAAATTGGAAGATTGTGATCAGTGGTACTATGGTTTCATTAAAGGATTGTTTTAAAGTTAGCTGATGCTAAGAAAAAGGCAATTTCATATTGGGTGTGTAAGTGGTGTGGCTAGTTTTATGTTTGCATGAACTTCCGGCTAGGGGGCCTTGGAACTCTTTTCCTTGGTACCCGGGACAAACCCTAACCAAATTCCAAATTGGATCCATTCACTACAGTGGTTGGGCGGTTGGCTAACCCATGGGATCGGATGGGGTTAGGCTGGACTGATGGATCCGTAAATCGAGACTCAATTTCTGTTATTACGATAGATAAAGTAAATCCCGGATAGTAATTGTTCTATGGATAGGAATCAACGGCTGTGCCTCTCTTGATGGGGAAAAAAGCGTTGATCCCAATGATCCAAGTGCAAGTTTCTTCCTTGATCCGACTGAGTATCTTTATAGGTGCAATCGGATCAGCGTGATCAGTAATGATCTTGACTACGTTAGAGTAAAAAGTTATCTTGGTGGAATCGCCCGTGCTTTCCGGGTAAGGGGAGTTTTTCCGGGTTCGGTTTTGGAAAAACCGACGGATTAGTCTCTTGTCCGGATATCCGTGGACGAGGCCCCGAGTGTGGGTCCCTGCCCCGCGCATGAAGTGCTACTTCCGCTGCTAGTACCCCGAATCCGTCGCATGGTGGGGATAGGGATCTCACACTCAACGAAAGGCTCAACGCACAAAGGATTGGAGACCAAGCCAGGATGTAGGATCTCCAAGAATTGCGGTTGAAGGAAAGCGGCTGTTCGGGAAATGCATAAGTCAAATGATAAAGATTTGAGTTATTTTTTTCCCTCGTTTCACGTTAGACTTCCGGTGCGAGGCACCGCACAATTTTTCCCTTTCGATGCGGAGGAGACTGATGTTTTGTCCAATGTCTCAAGGGAGATCAACGATAGAATTATGATAGCAGTTCTAAGGTTTGCTACGTCCTTATCATCATCTTGATTCTAAAGTGGATTTCTTGTCCAAAGTAACTAATATAATGTAATTTTCTCTTGTACAGCTTGATTATATCAAATCTCCCATTCGATGTTCAAAATCGTGTATATTGTAGATTTCCCTCCTTTCCTCGGTTCTTACTGCACAACATACATCATTGGTTGATGTATGTCCATGGTTTAGTCTGATAAATTTCGATGTAGCTCAAATATTTCTAATGGTATACAATGAGAGGTAAGTGACATGCAATCTCATTTATAGTCTTAGTATTGTGACCTAAATTTACTATATATTTTTTATGTTACTTCTGATACTCCTAATTGCATGTTGTTCACACTAGTGTTTGATCCTTTACGATATGGAATCCAAGACTTGTTATACTTGGCCAATTCAGGTGAAGAATTCCATGGCACCGTGAGACACTAAGTCCACACAATCATTATTCATGTATCGTAAACAAGTTGGGAGAGAGAGAGAGAGAGAGAGAGAGAGGGAGAAGTAGTTAGAGAACTTTCAGTATTGACAACATTAATGTTTTGCACAGATCGGTTAAAAAACTAATAGCTGGTCTCGAGGCCATAATCCAAGACACACTGCTAGAACACACAAGGACTGTGAGATGCAGAGTCCCGCAACAGCAACATGATGGCCATAGTTGCGGTTGGAGGGTGTGCTACAACAAAAAGTTGCTACTACACTTAGTTCTCTCATTGCTTCACAGAAAATGTAGGCATGCTCTTTTTTTTAATGATATCTTACTTTCCTTCCTCATTCTTTGATGGCACATGTCTATTTTTTTTTGGCTTTTTGTAGAATCCACGATTATCAGAATACTCCGATGTGGATTTAGGGTTGTTCAAGGAAGAGACCATTAAGCATATTATTATCAACATTCATAGTAGGCCGCTTAATATTCCTGTTGCGTTTGTGCCCCCTCCACCACGGCCACGACCAAGACCATCGCCACGGAAGTACCCTCGAACACAAGTCGACAGGTTGGTTGTCGAGCTTCCAAAATCTCATGGATCTGAAGACGTTGATTTGGAATCTTCGAGTTCCCAACAACAACAAACTACGCAAAGTCAAGCTTCAACCCTACAATGACAGCAAGCTTTTGTTCGAGAAGAGCAAGCTTCCTATCCCCAAGAGCAACCACCCCAAGAGCGTCCCGAAGAGCAAGCACCCCCTCAACGACAAGCTTCACTGCCCCAACAACAAGAATCTTCCCACACCCAAGAGCACACTTCGTAGGAAAAAAAAAGAACATGCTATCAATGTTTTAAACATCCAATAAGAAAATGTAGAATATTTGTCTTAGTTTCTATTGCTCTAAGAAATACAAAATGTTTTCATGATTGATGTAACTATATGCTGTCAAAAATACATTTATCTCCATTTATCTCTATGTGATGGTCATTTGCACCATGAAAACTTGCTTCCTTTTAATGTCTTTACATTGAATGGTCCTTTCCTTTCCTTGGTACCTATTTCCAAAAATCAAAGTAATGTATATAAGTAATAATGATTATGGCATAGTTTTGAAATGAATACTTTTTTAAGGTTAGATTGAATAACATACATTATGGTCGTTACACTTGAACACATAATCATCAGGCACTTGTAGGTCATCCTCATTTGCCAAGTCTGTTCTCACTTGATGCAGTGAGATGTTTGACCTTATATGAGTACTGTGAAGAGATCATGCTCAAACCATACCTCTAATAACATCAATGGATTTTCAATGTCATCCTCCAAGTCCTGATCAATTGTTTGCGACAAGTTTTCCATTGACATAATGCCATCTTATATAATGAAAGGCTAAAATAAATTTCTGGGAGCCAATCATATTTATTACAAACAATAGATTTCCCGTAAGTATCGATGAACTCATTCTTTCTTTTTTTTCGCTTTCTCGTCTGCAACATAATCCAATTACCAATAGAGATTGTGGTAGGAATCCACCTTTGATTATCCATATCAAAACTGTTGTATACCATAATAGCTCTAGTAGAGGAGCAGGGACGCCTAGGACATTGAAGAAAATAGAAAATAAAAGCAAATGTAAGAAGATGGAAGAAGAGATAACCTCCAAAACGTGCAAAATTTTTAGATAGAAATCCATTCATTAAATGAGCTAGGAACTTTGAAGAGAACATTTTAAATTTTCAGAGAAAAAAAGCACTTTTATTAAATGAGCTGAACGAGGGAAATTTTTCGATTGAAAACTGTTCATTAAATGAGCTGAGATTTATTAAATGAGCTGACAACACTCTAATTTTCATATATATTAAAGAAATGACATTATAAAGTGTGGTCAAATGCATTTTATATTTTTTTAATAACAATATATTCATATAAAGAATATATGAAAAATGTCTAATTATCAAAAGTTCAGTTATGGTGGCTTTCTTCCTATTGGTCCAAAGCCTTTCTCTCTCTAGAGGAAAAAGGTCCAAAGTTGAGTCCAAAATTCTCCTAATGGTCCCCCCATGCCCATTATTAGCCTATGACCAACATCACTACCATATAAATGGCTACATAGCCCCCTTCAACAAATGTATGGTATGACTACTTACTCAAAATGACTCAAAATTGAAAGAGATTTATCATGTGCCTGGTCAAGACCTCGGGCAGGCGACCTCGACAGGCTTTGCCGTGAGCGACGTCCCTCAACGACTCCCCACCAGCTATTGCAATGAACCTCCTCTTAGTAAAACACATGCCAAATGCTTCCTCCAATATTCTGGCATAAAACAGTCCTTTAAATGAAAAACAGAGGTTCCAATGCAAGTAAAATTTCCAGTTTGAGATTGGTTCCACAAAACCCCTTTTTCCATAATTCCCAGTTTCATAATGAGAATCCTTGATCTCTCATCAAGGTATTCTACCCATCATTTGACTGATTGTCCAACTAGATTCTTGGTGAGTTCGATCAAAGGAAAACTAGTTTAGCTCAACGGTAGTCTATTCTTTGTATTTAGGAACTAGAATCGATCACAAAGTTTTTGCTTGATTCAGATCGAGAGATGGACAAGTAGGTTTACTATCCGTCCCTCTCGTAGTCTAACCAAATTCATTCGATTTAGTTCTAACAAGGATTCCCTTCAGATAAACATCTAATTTTGGGTAAATACCAATTTAGTGATTTTACCAATTAAAATATCTAAAGATATTCTTTGTGCCACTTAATTTCCCGACCTTAATTCCCTAGGTAGAATTATGGTGGAAATTCATCTTTTGACACTAAAAATTAATTCAAAACCTTCTTTTCTTAAATATCAAAATTCTTCTTTTGACTAAATACCAATATCTATTTTTTTGAATAAGCTTGAAATCCCTCTTTTTCTCATTTAATGAGTGCAATCCAAATATCATGGGAATTTCTCTTTTACCATAAATTAAATCTATCTAAAATTCCTCTTTAAATTAAATAAAAATATTCAATATTCTAATTATACCAAGAACTCTATTTTTCCATTTAAATGATTGAATTCCAAATATGTTGGAAATTCCTCTTTTATCATTTAAATTTTTCCTATGCATAAAAATAAATGTAACTAAAATTTCTCTTAAAATTAAATAAAAATGTCCATTAATCCAAATATGACAAAAACTCCACTTTTTTCCATTTAAACGATTGAATTCCAATTATGGTGGGAATTCCACTTTTATCATTTAAATATTTCAAGCATAAAAATAAATTTAACTAAATTTTCTCTTTAAAAATTAGATAAAATATCCATTAATTCCATTATACAATGATTGAATTCCAAATATGGTGGGAATTCCTCTTTTATCATTTAAATTTATTTATGCATAAAAATAAATTTAACTAAAATTCTTCTTTAATGTAATAAAATATCCATTATTTTGGTATTCCAAATTTTCTCTTTCTCCATTGGAATACATGGATTTCCATTGTCATGGGAAATTCTCTTTAATCAGCAAAATGAAAGTACTAGAAATTTCTCTTTTTTTCTAATTAACTATTTGTACATAAACATTAAAATTTAATTTTTCCATGGTTATGATGAGAATTATTCAATTAATCTAGGATGACCAATCCTAGAATATGGTAGGAAGTCCTCTTTTCATATTATGCATGAAAATGATTTATGTGTTAATTTTTCGAAAATTTTGCCAAAGCTCCGCTACTACTATTACTGATAATTTTCAATAAACTTGAAAATCATAAGGTTTAGTTATTACAATATGATAGAATAACTATCATTTGGATCAATATCCAATTTATGGATTTAATCCCTAAGTTTATCATAAATTAAGTAACATAAAAGCATTAAAAAGCCACTTCTTTGGCCTCTAATTTGACAAGCATAGAGTTTACTTTTAGAATTAAGAATTTCTCCATGAGAAGCATCATTTGAATATAGAATTGGTTATAGGAATGACCATTCTTTGGGGGAGAGAGAGATATGCTTAAAAAAAATATTTTAAGCATAAATGTAAACTTTATGTTATTAATCACTAAAATTTATTAGAGAGCTTCATTTACATTGAAGAACCATTCAATTGAATACTTCTCAAGCTTGAGAGGGGTTGAGAAGTGAAAAACATTTAGAAGAAGAAAAAAAATCATAAAGTCACACTTTACCTCTTGTTTTTCTTGATTCTTTAGTCTTAGGAGAAGCCCCCAACCAATCAATTGGTTAGTATGTTGAGGAAAGCTCCAAATAAGGTTGAAGAGAGAGAGAAGCTCCAATCTCTCCAAATTATAAAGGATTTTTAGAGGATAATAGAAAATATGCTTATTTTAGAGTAATATTGGCATGATCTAGTTCACAGATGAGAATACAAAAGAATGAGGGTCTATTTATAGGTGAGGGAGGCCACTAACTGAGTCCAACTAAGTTCTAGAATTTTCTAGCTTCAGTTTGGTTGAATTTGGACAAGATTTGGACTAGTTTGGCTCCCTTTTTGATTTGGTTTGATCCAGGAGAGAGGAGAGATAAAAATATCTAAATATTTTTGAGTTTAAAACTCCTTCACATGTGTGAAATAGGCACCTCCTTGAAGGCTCCCCCTTTCCTTACCAAGGTGTCAAAATGGTATGATTACTCTAACATATCTCATTTTTTTAGTAATATTTCATAATTTTTAACTAATAAATCTTGTACTCAGTCAACTCTTCATCTTATGTGGGCATTTACTCATTTTTGGGTATTTTCTTTTATTCATTGGATTTATCTCATCCCAACACTTGGATTAATCTTATTGGTCCATAGGAACCTTAATTGGACCATAATCCAAAATTTTTAAAAAATCTTGACCCTTAGACTAAGGTCTTTTAAATCATTTTTAATTAATCCCAATTGCACCTTGGAAAATTTATTTTGATTTCCTGTTTCAAGAAAATATATTTTTGATATTTGTAGAATTTATATATCCAAAAATATCTCAATATTGAATTACCACTCTCTAGAAAATTTCATCTTACTAGGAAAAAACAAGGAAAAATAATATTTTCTTGTATTTAGAAACAGGGAATGAAGTAAAGGCTTATTCAATATTCATGCTGAGGAGGAATCTTACAACGATGACATGAATAGCCTAGGTAATAAAATCAAATGTTTATTAAGGCATGATGACATGAATAGTCTAGGTAATGAAATCACATATTAAAAATTAAAGTTTTAATGTTTGATCTCATTACTTGTATGAATTAAACAATCCTTCATTAACTAGTCCATATTAATATGACACTAACATGTCAACGATCCATTATGAGTATTGCTACAAAGAAACATAGCCAAATTTATAAAAAACAAAATAATATAATTAAAAAAATATTTTTTATTTTCTCATCAACATGGAAACAAGAACACTATAAAAAGGAGAAATTCACGTTTGAAAATCTTTTCAGAAGTACATCTATTAGAATATGACGAGTGGTAAACAAAAATGAGGTGGATGCTTTGATCGTTGAATATAAAAGAAGCCATCCTTGCAAAATAACATATTAATTAACACGAGTCATTGATAAAGCTAATTCTTACTCTATAACAATGTTTCTTTTGTGCATATATACATGAGTGGAAAAAGAAGAAGAAGAAGAAAAATAACATACTTTAGGTATGTCTAGAATGTGGCACAAGTCTTCTCTTAAAATTATAATGATAAAGGAATGTCACATTCCCCCATTCAGATGATCACTTTTATTGCTAACATTGGAGAATAGCATCTTTAACACTTTTCTTGTTGAAAGTTTAGCATAGCAAATTGTTTTAAGCCTTATAATAGAAAGCAATGTACTTACATTTTCCTTGCTCGTTTTTAACTTGTTCACAGAGACAAACGAACTCTATATAAAAACGTCTCCACATCTTCTTCAACTTGCTCATTGGCAACCTCATTTTCATGAGTCCCCAAGCTACACATACGTGCCAATTGCAAGTCCCTTGATAATGCCAGTGAGCAAGCCCATCGCCGATCACACCAAAACCTTGTTGGGACCTCTACAAGGTAGTGGTAGCCAACAAATGACCCTTTGTAAATTGAGGGAGGGAGCTAGTTATTGTAAGAAGGTATTTCGCAAAAACACTGTTGAGCTTTTTCAAAAACTGCTTTGATATGGTCATGACCAATTTGCCATAGGATACTCTTTCTACCACATGGATATTCAACCTCCTCGGTTGCTTTCTAAAATTGTTCTTATGCTACCCAAGTAATGACATGATGTTGTGCTAGCTCTAATGTTTGATAGCATGTGAGAAGTGAGAGACACTCTCCTTTGTCACCCACATTGATGGCCTTCATATCACCATGGCAAGAGTGGTTGGCTTTGACTCACCTCATACAACCTTGTAACAAAAGAGAGCTCCTCTTGATTATAAAAAGTTTATCATACTCATGCCTTGTGCAGTAGAAGTCGTAACACAAAGTTTATCATTCTCATGCCTTGTACATCAAAAGTCGTAACAAAAAGTCTAGTCATTTGTCAAGTCAGTGTCCACTCTTTTGCTATTAGGAAAAAAGGTAAATTATCTTTTAATATTTTTACCTCTTTTTCATCATGCCTCTCTAGCATTCTAGGAGTTGATTTTACCTCTTTTTCGACATGCCTCTCTAACAACTTAAAAACCTATGTTCTCAATTATGAATGGCACATGACCCACAAAACACAAATAAATCAAAGGCTTCTCCAAAGTGTTTGGAAGATAGGATCTAATATCCTCCTTTAAGATCATTGCGAATATCATAGGGAGTGGGTGTTATTGTCTCTAGAGTAGCACCCTCCACAATGACCTTTTATTTGTCTCTTGGTAGATAACTTATGACCCTTGTCTTTGGCTTTAACCTTAAGTATATCATTCTTCGTCTCTTCAAGAAATCTTCTCAGAGCAAAATGGCTAAACATGATCTATATGGACATGAATGCTCTTCTTGATAATTTTGGTATTTATGTGCACTCAATGCACTCACGGCCACCACCCCACAATTTGGAAGTTTGAAATCTATATTTTGTACAAAGCGTGCATTTGCTAAAACATGAGCATGCCATGAGCAAGACCATAGGCCGTGGATCCCCATGACCAACGTGAGTCATGAAGCAAATCAAGGGGGACAACCCAACATGCTATAAAAAATTGCAACATTCATAAGAAGGCTCCCACAAAATGTGTGGAACATATCATCAAGCAGTACCTCACTCATTAAGGTGTTTGGTTGATATGCCCGAGGCTATGGGTTCAAACCCTCTTGGCTACCCCGAATGATGCTATCTTGTAATGTTGCCCGCGGGTGTGTGTAGTGTTTGTAAAAGGGCATGCAAGGCCCTGAGATGAGTCCTATCATCAATGTAGGAATTAGTAACCATATAGTGAAGGCCCAAACATCCTGAAAAAGGTCAATCCATTACAGGACACTCGCAAACCATGCGTAGCAGCGACGCAGCTTGCCACTCATCAGGGTTGTGAGAGCGACAGAGTTAACAGAGGGCAAAGGAAGCAGTGATTCCTACAATGCTGCTGTAGTCGTCGTCGTCGTCGTCGTCGTCGTGGACTTCTAGATTCAAAATAACCAGGTAGCCTGGCAATAGCTTCATCAGGAGGGGAAGCATTGAATGTCTCACTGCAGATCTCTCCCCCTCTCTCTCTCTCTCTCTCTCTCTCTCTCGGATATGTGTGCGCCCAGTTGCCTGGCAATACCCACTTCTAATAGTACAGTGACCAGGTTGCAGCCTGGCACGGTATGAGAAATCTGGCACAAGTTGGCTAACTGAGGAGGTAGTATTGAGCCATATAACAAGCAGGAAAGGAGATGATGAAGATTACTAGAATCAGCGGGCGGTGGTCCAAAACTGCAGTTACCTAGGTGGTCATGATCATGCATTATGTTGTTAAGGTGGTGATGATGATGTGCAGGAAAACAAAGAAGTACAAGACCCAACTTCCAAGTATATTATTAGAGTACATAAATTACAGCATGATAATGCTGCCAAGCTAGAGAATATATAGCAATGATTACAGCAGACATTGGCAAGAACTTGCTTCATTACACAAACATAAATGAAGATCTCACACCACGCAGAGTCATAACAAACGTTCTGCTGAGAAAAACAAGTCTAAATAATGACAAGCATTCCATTGAAATGTAGTACAACACTTGAAAACTCCAGTTTCTCAATTGAGAGAGGATATTACTTACTTAAGGGTGGGTAACTAAAATGTCTGTATTTGTCTACTTGCATGTGTGCATCGTCTTCTCATGCACAAGTTCATCCAGCTGCATGTGCCAATCACACACATGTGTACGTGTGCGCGTGTTTGTGATGCGTGATGTGGATGTGTATGTGCACACCCTTTCTTATGTCATAATTTCATCCAGCTGCATCTGTTCCAACCAAAAACCCAACACTGAATCCAGCTCATCCTTTGACCCATCACAAGCCACCTCCACAGGGTACATATTAAGAGGAGAAGCACCATCAACAGGTCCATCTCTAACCATCTTTTGAACCCAAGTTAAGTCTGGCTCCTCCGTAGCATTCGGTCCAAAAGAAGCTGACTTTCTCAACCTAGAAAGGACATCTCCATGTACACCCCATTCCGGTTTTCCTGTTGGAGAACCCCAGTCAGACCATGACAAGCCATTATTTCTTTTATCTCTGTGAGATAAATTGGTTGTAACTGTAGGACAGGGTAAAGATTTCATACCACTATGCAAAGGCATTTTATTTTCCATGGAGAACACACGTCTTGGAGAACCCACATTAAAGGAGGAAGGTGCAGAAGACTGCACAAGGGCCTCCTCTTGCCCTTTAAGACTTGAAACAGCCTCGTATTGCCTTTGTACGCCAGTAGGAGACAGCACCTGACCCCTTGTTTGTAGCTGGCTTTGAAGTAGTGAGCAAGTATGGGAAGGCCTAGGTGGCTGCATGTGGCTACTGACATGTGATTGTATGCATGCCGGCAATGGAGATCGTGGTGAAGACACAACCTCAGAAGCAAAAATACCCTCCAGATTGATGGGAGAAACATTATGGGCATCATTCGTAACTGCTTTGTTGAAAGTGGCACCACAACCAGAGGCTGCTGCTGCTGCTGCATTCAACCTGGCTTGAGTAGAAAGAAATGCAACATCACCCAATAACTGTCCCTCAAAGTCCGAAGCCCTGCTCAGATCCTCAGAACAAGCATCCCTCGCATTCAGGGCCGCTCGCAACCGGCTGGCCTGAAGACCACCAACACCTGGGAGATGCAAAGTAGGTACACTTGGTTGAGACCATGGCCCCTTCAAAGATGATGGTGACATAGGGGGTGTGCAAATGCCACTCTGGGGAGTGTTGTGCACAGGTGAGAAAGGCATGGGTGCCATGCAGAATGAAGATGGAGATGCTGGACCAAGGGGTGGACTCACATCCAATGAGGGTGTGACTCTTGGGGATGGAACGGCAGAGCTACTTGACATGTACAGTGGCCTCAACTCTTCCTTAGTATGTGCAAAAAAGCATACCCTCCTCAAGCAGCTGGTACCATCCTTGCAGAGACGAGTGCGATACTGAGCAGGATGTAGCCAGCTCTCAAAAATACCGTGGGCATACTCACACGCATCACCGTACATGCAAGCGCCCTTGCGGAAATCCGGGCAAGGAACACAGCTGTAATGAAACTTCCTAGGATCTCTTCTTCTTGCATTCTCCCCAGAATGCACAAAGGGACACTCTGTCCAGTCATGAGAATATGCCCTCGAACATGAGCGCACTTTAAAGGAAAACATCCTGAAGTCATCTGAGGTGTAGATGGTGTTCTTGACATCTGGAAGGGTACCATCAGCAGGAAATTCTCTGGTTATGTCAGGAGAATCATTAGAGACTTTTGATATGGTAGGTATTGAATTGAGAGACGAGGCTGGGGAGGACAAAATTTGAGAAAAGTTTGAAGCACCCAGTGATGATGAGCATGTGAGGGAGAGGGGATCATTATCAGCATTAGCATTAGCTAACTCTGATCCCCATACATCATCCAGCTCTTCCGATTTCACATCATGTGCAGCATGGGGCAATGAACCATGTGATCCAAGACATGCGGAATACAATCCACATTTGCTGCAGCCAATCAACATTCTCTCTAACATAATCTTCGCATGACGCTGCTTAGAAGAACCCATCATCACATCAAAGGGCCTCATCCCATGAGCATCCACTACATTGACATCTGCACCATGGCAGAGCAAGAGCCTCACAATCTCTACCGCATGAAAAGAGCTGCCAGCAGCAGCATAATGCAATGCAGTGCCTCTATCTGTACCATATGCCTTGTTTATGTTCCCCCCATGGTTTGATATGTGAATTAGAATGTACTTCAACACCTCCAAGCTTCCATATAAGGAAGCAATCATGGCTGGGGTCATCTCACACCAACCCATTTTATGTGAAGCATATTTCCGGCAATACCAACTGCCAGTGTGATCCAGGTCTGCACCGCACTCCTCCACTGCCCTTTTGAAACCTGCAAGATCATCAGCAGCTGCTAACTCCAGTAAACTGTGTCCTATCTCCGAATCCCTCTTTGTGCTGTCCATGTTAGCTTTTGGGTCTTCTTGAGAGACTGGCATTTTATAAGGAAAATGCTTGAGTTCTAGAGAAATTCACGCATGCTTGTTTTGGGCTTCTTCAAAATGTTCTGAATGTTTGGACAGAACCACCTGAAGCCAAGCAAAAACAATATGAAACACCTCTTTAACCCCAGGCATCTAGACAGAGTGTTACTATGGTGCCTGGGGAAAAAAAAACACCTAAGGGTAAACATAAAGCATTTCAAAAAAGGCATTGTGCGCTTTTTCTTGGTTCAGAAAAAGTCCTGAAGTACTGTATAAAAATAGGAGGAGAAATTTGCACTTCTTGAGAGAGAGACAGAGACACACACAGAGAGAGAGGGGGGGGGGGGGGGGGGTAGGGGGGTTTACCTGATCTCGACAACTACAACGAGGGTAGGTAAAGAAGCTTGGGCTGAGGGCTCAAAGGTTGAAGAGTAATGTCATTGAGGAGAGAATCAATCTCTCTCTCTCTCTCTCTCTCTCTCTCTCTCTCTCTCGTTACAATTACACTGAATTGTTAATGTGCTCTCTCAAATTCCAGACACAGTATGCCAAATTGCTTTCTCACACTCTCTCTCCAGCTTTTAAAAAATTGCACTCTAGCCCCCAAATTTTTAATGTATTTACAAGTTAATAAACTCTCTCCTAACCTCTGTGTGTGTGTAAATCAAACCACTATTACACGGTACAATTTTCGAAAATAAGGCCTTTTTTGTACATTTTGATCTGTTGCAGCAGCCTTGCAGAAGAAGCAACTGTGATGAGGACACTAGGTGTACTCCCTCTCTCTCTCTCTCTCTCTCTATCTCTCTCTCTCTCTCTCTCTCATTCTCTAAGCCAAGCTCTGTGTTTATTTCATAGTGCAGTTCGAAAAAAAAACAGTTCTGTTTTTTTAAAAAAACAAGCCAAAATTTAGCCACTTTCTCCCAAGTTTTGTCTTTTCTTTTTTCCCGGTTTAATTCTTATTATTTTATTTCGTAAATACATATATATGGTTTAATTCTTATGTTTTGCGATTTTTGATGTGAGATATATATCTCTCTCTAAATGTAAATATCTTTTTCGTTGAATTTGTCATTGAGTAAAGGTGTCAAATCAAAGGTACAGATATGGCGGCGGGGACAATCTAGTCTCTGAAAATGTGACACGTGGTGGAGGCCCTTCTTGACACTTTAAAGATCCTCTCTTTCACAACGGTACTATTTGCATGTGACGGCAGTTAAAAGTTTTAAAGTTCAAAACTCCCAAACACTCCCAAACAGATGGGTAGAACCAAGGCTCAGCAGTACTGAAATTTGAAGCCTTTAGAGGGCATCAAAGCCCTTCAAAGCTTCTAGTTAGAGAGTATTGATGGGTAGAGAGCATTGGTGTCAAACCAAGGCTTCAAGGTTAAAATGCTTAAGGCTCAGTTCAGATGAGGGCAGCTGAAAAGGGAGATGATGAGCCCGGGAATCTCCCTCTTGTTCACACATAGCGGTGGTAAGGTTAATAAAGCTCTGACGCACTACCCTATCACAAACAAGTTAGAGTCTTGGCCATTCATGGTGTATCCTAGGTTAATAAAGCTTCGACACACTACTCTATCTCACAAACAGGTTAGAGTCTTGGTGGTGTATCCTA
Organism: Cibotium barometz; assembly: GCF_041138505.1. Lineage (NCBI taxonomy): Eukaryota > Viridiplantae > Streptophyta > Polypodiopsida > Cyatheales > Cibotiaceae > Cibotium > Cibotium barometz. The sequence continues at coordinate 29,556,482 of NC_141057.1, read as the reverse complement.
GGTTCAAACTCAACAAATCGGCATAGCCCAAGTGGTAAGTAACATTTGATGGATGTGTCTCCTTGCTTTTGGAGAAGGAGAGAGTATTAAAAGGAAGCAATCCAGCATTGTTGAGCATGCATTGTTCAACAAAAGCAATTTGAAGTGTCATAATTGTGGCAAGAAAGGGCACTTTCAAAAAATGAATGCAAGTTAGGGTTCCTAATTGGTTGAGATCTCCACCTTGCTTGGTGTGAAATCTCCATTTTGTAAAAAAAAAATCATACTTAATAGAAGTCTTCTTTCTGGAAAAAAAAATGAATGCAAGTTCAAAGACAAGCCAAAGTGTAACTTCAGCAACAAGTTCAGGCACAAAGAAGAAGATTGTAGATTGAAGAAAAGCAAAGGCAACTTTATCGGGACTACTTTGACCACCAAGTACGAAAAGACTCCCAGAGATCAGCTCTTCTAAAGAGAAAGGAGGCAACCACCACCACTACCCTAGCCATCTGTTGGTAAAAGAGGGGTCACCATATGAGTAGACACCCATCTTATCATCTTGTTTATTGTGTGTATCTACTTGACCACCTGCGAGTAGCCCGTTAAGTACCTAGGGGAGGTAATGATTGTTGTAACTCATACCCGACCGCTTGAGAGTAGCCAATTGAGGACCCAGGGGGGGTAATGATTGTTGTAACTCACATCTAACCACCTTGAGTAGCCCAGAGATATGGCACCAAGGGGGGGTGTTGAGAAGTATGGTGCCATAGAGCACATTTAGAGGCTAGGAGTGTGTAGGTGAGGAGGAAGCTATATGGCAAAAGTGGATTATCCCACATGCAAGGACCAAGCAAAGATGTACTCTACTCATATAAAAGGGGTCATTTTCAAGCAATGGAAGTACAAGCACTTGCACACATCTCAAATCTCTTTATGAGTACAAGCCTTAATCTTGTAACCTAATTGTGCTTAAGTCTAATGCATACACTCATCATTATGAGTGCACTTAGGTACCATCCACCATAGGATTAAGTTACTAATCATGTGTGATTAGTATGTGCTTAGTGTGTCATTAGGCTAATTAGCTTCTTGTAGGAGGTTCCATGAGTGTTAACATATGTATAAGGTCAAATAGTAGCTAAAAAGTGTAAAAACGTGGAGGAGATGTAGGAGGTGGATTGCTGGTCCCTAACATCACTGATCATGTCATTTGTAACCTCCCAAAACCTCTATATATAAGCCATGTACTCCTCTCATTCACATAATGCAAGAGTTTTAGTGTTGTTCTCTCTCTCTCTCTCTCTCTCTCTCTCTCTCTCTCTCTCTCTAACCATGAATATTTCCTTGTCTAATCTTCCATAATTTCTTATAGTCTTAACAACCAAACATAATACAACTTTGGACTAACATCACATAAAGCTGAAATCATATATGTAACAAACTTTTATTACTTCTCAAATCACTCTATCCTTTACATTTTGGTCAAAAATCAACCTTTCCATGGGACTTGTTAATTTATTGTATATTTTATTTTTAATTTATGTCAATGGATGTGCCTTTTTTCTTGTTTTATTTAGTGTTATAATTTGAGATGCCCATTTTTAACTTTAGAAAGAAACCTACATTTGTAAATTGGGTTTCAAAAGAAAGCGGCTAGCCCCAAGTTAAGTTTTATTGAGTAGTGACTTTCACTTAAAAGGCCGAGCAATTTTGAAGTCTAAGGCTTGGTTCAAATGAGGGCAATGAAAAAGGTCAAATCTACCATGTCTCCAAATAGTTTATTGAATTTCCACGTCATATATGTTTGCTTGGAAAAAACGTTTCTAGCCTTGAATCTATGATACACCACATGTGGCCAAGACGGCTCTGGTAGATTCTTTAAGGTTGTGAGACAAGTGCATTGTATTCCTTTGGCATGCTTTTTAAGAGTATCTTTATCTCCAATCCTAGCATCTATGCCATCTAACTGGGTCATGATGCTTTTCATTTTACTGATAAACTGAGCTAAAGATTCATTAAAGTGCATTTCTAGACCATAGAACTCAATCTTTAAGTGAATTTCTTGGTTCTTTGCCTTAGCTCCAAACACAAGATTCAATGTATCCCATGCATCTTTTGCGTGTTCCATAGAGTCAATGTGATGAATAAGCCTTACGTGCAGATGTAACCAATGAGTGATAATGTTTGCTCATCCTTTTCAACCCACCCTTCACTTGATGCATTCGGCATATTTTCCTTAGTGACTTTCCACAATTTCTTATGCATTAGGAGGTACTTCATTTGTGTAGCCTAGGTGTGGAACCCTTCCCCATTGAACTTCTCTACATGCAAAGTGATGCTTGTTAATGTTGCCATAATGAGAAGGTCTTACCAAAATGAGCTTATGATGCTTCAATTGGCAATGTCTATTCTCGTACAACTTGGTAAGTTTGGATAATTTGTGTGTGTGCTTTCAAATTCTAATTTTTGCTTCTAGAGCTTCCATATGGTAGCCCCAATGCAAAACTAGTGCTTTTGATGTGTAAACATGCTAAATGCAACTCTCATTACTCACTTGTATCCCCAATTTTTGCTAATTACATATTAATTATGGTGATTAATGCTTAATGCATTGATTAACAGAGCTAAAAACTCAATTGAGCTTGGGGAATCCAAATTTCATGGAGCTTTTTACATACACATCTTGCCCTTGATTAGGTTGAGTAGCCCACATACAAAAAACTAGTTCATATGGACCAAAAAACCCTAAAATCTGACGACGACTGGTAAACGGTTGTTACCGCCCACTCAGTGCATCATTAGTTGTGAGATTTGAGTCATAGACTCCTTGTTGCACTAGTAAAGAGCCTTTAAGAGAGATTTGACTAATTCGACACATGCTGAACGAATGCCATGTTTAGCCTGTCGGGCAATATAGTCGGTTTTAGGAACCCTTCTAGCCAAGGCTTAGCTTATGATTGCTAACGATGCCCCCAAAGTTTGGAGATGAATGGTTGGGGAAATGAGCAATGGTAAAATTATAAAACTTGGGCCACAAGAGGATGAAGTGGATAAGCTTGTGATTAGTGACTAATTAGGTGATTAATAAAGAGATTAGACTAATGTGAGCTAAGACTAAGCCAATGAGAAGCTCAAGGAGAGAGTGAAGGCTCTAATACCATGTTAAGATTCATGGTACCTCCTATAAGATGCTAATTAGCCTAATGACACACTAAGCTCATACTAATTACACATGATTAGCAACTTAAGCCTATGGTGGATGGTGGCTAAGTACACTCATAATGATGAGTGTATGCATTAGATTTAAGCACAATTAAATTACAAGATTAAGACTTGTACCCTCATAAAGAGGCTTGAGATGTATGCAAGTGCTTGTACTTCCATTGCTTGAAGAGTACTTCTGTGCTTGGTCCTTGCATGTGGGATAATCCACTTTTGCCATATGGCTTTCTCATGATTTTTTGGTGCCAACAAAACTACCTAGTAACTAGGCTTGGCCTAGTTACTAGGTAACAAAAGGGTATACACACATGGTAGGGACACAATTTTTTATGACAAGACCCTTTTGTTAGGCTTGGCCTAACAAAAGGGTATACACACATGGTAGGGACACAATTTTTTATGACAAGACCCTCCAACAAGAAGTGTTTCCCAACAACAAGGCTTGGGCCAACGAGGGTAGACAATGGCAAACAACATTTATGCACTACATTGGGTAGGACTTACCTCTTGACATTTTTTGAGGAAGTGCCTAAACCCTTGCAATGGCATAACATGATTTTTTTTTCACAATTTTGTTGAGGTTGTAGCTTGATTTCTATAGCCTCTTAATTCTAGGAAACTAGATGCAAAGAAAACGGTTGTGGGAATAAGTGTTTAATGAGCTAAAATCTGCAATGGGAACAGTTCCTTAGCTTGGAGAAACAAAGTGGACAGATTGATCAGTGGTGGGAACATGCCCTTAGCCGACTGGTTTGTGATTGTGGGAACTTCCTCTTATTAAGGTGGAAGGGACAAGGGATTTTGGAGAAAGGGCTGCTCACAATGTGAAGCTAACACGACTTTCACCAAAGATAAACTTGCAAGGCGTCGCGCAAAGATCAAGCTTAGGACCTCACCGCCCCAAATAGAGGCTATCGAGATAAACCATGGGAAGCTGTCAAACTACACATAACCTGTGTTGCAAAGCAGTAATAAAGCAAAAGTGGTTCTACTAAAGTAACCTATAGCGCACCGTCCGAAAATCGAACCCACCACCGCCTATTCTGCATAGTAGAGATTGAAGCTATGGAGAGCTTCCTTGTTGTTGATGATGATGCCATAGCTTTGGATCCTTCTCCTCGTCCTTTTGTGCCTCTTGGACTAGTTTTTTAGCAGAGAAAGTAGCCTTTAATAAAAATGATACTAGTAATCCGTTAATGATAAAAAATGGTAATTAAGGCTTAGTGAACTAAGAGATAAGTAGCTTATGATGCCTAAGGACCTAAAGTGCTCTAATACCATATAGGAAATTATGGAGGATAAGACAAGGACCCATTCATGGTTAGAGAGAGAGAGAGAGAGAGAGAGAGAGAGAGAGAGAGAGAAAGAAAGAGAGAGAACAACACTAAAACTCTTACATTATCTGAATGAGAGGAGTACATGGCTTATATAGAGGTTTTGGGAGGTTACAATGACATTATCAGTGATGTTAGAGACCAACAATCCACCTCATACATCTCCTCCACGTTTTAACACTTTTTAGCTACGTTTTAACCTCATACATGCATGCATGTGCATGCATGTATTATGCTTTTTACCTGGGTTTTGGAACATTTTGGGCTAAAGTAGGGACAACTTTAGGCTTCTTTTCTAATAAAGACCCCCATCTTTTGTTAATACCTTTATCATTTGTTCATATTATATCATTTTGAGGGCGTCTTGTATGTGCTTTTGATTTGTTCATGTGATCTTTGTCAAAATCACTTATAAGTATTCTCATATGTATGTGTAAGGCATACTTTGTGGTAAAATCACTTATAAGTATTCATACGTATGTGTAAGGCGTACTTTTGTGTTATGTATTGTATTAGTATTAGAGCCATGCCAATGGCATGAAAGGCAAGGAGGGTCACTAATATCCCAAAATTGCCAAAATACTTACAAAAGCCCTAATCCTGATTCTAACCCAACCTAATCACAACTAGCCCCAATCCTTACCTAACCTATACCCTTAACCTAAGTTTAATCCTTAACCTAACCCTAAATACTTGATCCCTGACCTTGTTTCTTACCCACCATATTCATGATTCGCTATCACTAAAACTTGCCTTGACTAACACTAGCCCTTGTTAGAACACTTGCCTTAACTAACGCTAGCCCTTATTAGAAATCAAGCTCTATTTTGAGCCTTGACTAACACTAGCCCTTATTAGAACACTTGCCTTAATTAATGCTAGTCCTTGTTAGAAATGAGGCTCTATTTTGAGCAGACATTCGACATATCTCGCTTACTGCATGGGCTGGGATGGGCCATATATTGTCAGATAGTTAAGAGAAGGCTTAGATAGGTTTGGCAAGTGGCGATTGATATTCCCTACTGCACAAAGAGTAGAGGGAGATATTCCCAAGACACAATGTCCTTAAGTTGTACAAAGGGTGAGATATTCCCAAGACACAATGTCCTTTAGTTGCATGGCTTGAACGAGCACACAAATGACCTCAAATGGGTCTAGTAGTTGCACTGAGATCTAAGGTCATCATTCTGTTTAGTCTAGATAGCATTATCGTGTGACCAGTTGGGTCCAAAAGGTGGCACATATGGGCTGACCTATGCCCTTGGGTAGTATATATAGACGTGTTTGTACATATTTAGGTTGAGCTCTCATTAATTAATTAGTGCCTAGTAGGCACTAATTAATCAATGATATCTAAGGTTTCAACCTTAATCATTTAAGATTCTAATCTTCATGTTCTCGCTCTTTGCTTTCTTAGTTCTTTCTCTTTTCAATCTCTTAGGTTTGCATGTCATCTCTCTCTCTCTCTCTCTCTCTCTCTCTCTCTCTCTCTCTCTCTCTCTCTCTCTCCCCCCCCCCCCTCACAGGCTCGCTCGCCCTCTTTCTCTCTTCATGCTTTATCTCCCTCTCTCTCTCTTCATGCTTTATCTCCCTCTCTCTCAGGCTCATATGCCATCTCTCTCTCTGTCCACTCATCTCCCCATCCCTTATACATTTTGCATGGCAGTCAGAGTATTTGAGAAAGCCTCCCTTTGTCGCTAGATAATTTGAGAGCTTGGGCCCTCCCATTGCCACATGTTAAAACAAAAAAATAAAAAATCTAAGGTTTTCACCTTTCACATCATTCACCTATACTAAGGTTCAAAAAACTTCCATTTTCCCTCTCACCAAACTAATTTAAAAAAATGTTCCATTTTCCCTCTCACCAAACTAATTAATGTAAAAAAAAATGTTTGGGACCCATATAAACGTGTTTGTAGGAAGTCATTAGTTTGAGATCTACCTTCATTACATGTGCACCCTTATTCCAGAATACATGCATCCCCCCATCTTAGTGTCTTTGGAGATTTTCATCAGAGCTCCCTCACCAAAGCACATGGGTGGGAAGTGAGAAGAATGTAGGGGAGTGGTGTTAAGATATCAAGCTCAACTACTGCGGATATTGGTGGCATGCCAAGATGATAGCTCTATACTTGTGCCACTAGCATGGTTGTTGAGATTATGGGTGATATGCCACCAATGGTTTACAGGGTTGTGTGACAGCCACTTTGGTTCATTGGAGTTATGGCATAGTTATAGCGTTGGCTCATGTAGTCGGGTTCACACTATGGACCAACCTTTATATGTTAAAGTAGGATAGTAATTTACCTTATAGTATATACTCATATCTTTGTGTTATTGTTGTAGAGAAGATAAGAGAATAGAAGAAAATTCAGCCATCTATCTCTCTACTCTTATGTGTGTGTGTGTGCTTGTAAGGAGCTTAAGCTCACCCTCTCCCCTGCATTATTCTTATGATATTAGAGTGCTGGGGCTTATGTGAAAACTCTAAAGGCAAGTAAGAGGAAGTAGGACACAGGTAAGTGTATCTCCATCTCTTTTTCTTTGATTCTCTACAGGTAATTGTGCTAGGCAAGAGAAGTAGACATGCACAATAGTAAGATGCACTATCACATCGAGACACCCTTCACGGTGAAGAAAAAGGGCATTATATTGTCTAGGAATAGTCTACAGGACCTCAATATTTTTTAAATTTGGATTTGAGGCATTACAGGCTTCATTTCAGCTTTACAAGTTTTTCACAGGCAGGCACTCTATGAAAGTATCAATTTTGATTGTGTATGCCCATTTTTTGGCTTGATGCAAATTTGCAGCTAAAATTTGGTTTCAATATAATTTTTGTAGAGAATTTTATATTTGCACGTTGTTAGTGGATGTATGTTTATATGATTATTCCATATACAGTTGCCATATAACATGTTTACAATACCACAACATGTGATATGTCAGAGATTACAGGTTTACTATAAGTGTAGAAGTCTTTACAAGCACTATTTTACAGGTACTCATGTTTGATAGTCTATCTGAGATTGTGAGTAAGGGGCTCGACAAGAACAACTTCCAAGCATGGAAGTTCAAGATGAGAAACGTGGGAAAAGGATACTAGGAGTTTATTTTAGGTCATGAGGAGGAGTCGAAGCCTCTAGAAGACACTTCTAGAAGACAATGCCACTCCATTCCTTTAGGTCATAGCATGAGAGAGCCAATAGAGTGATGGATTGGTTGTTTATTAGTGCGTCAAATACTATGATTAGTCGTATACATGATGCAATGACACCTAAGGATGCATGGGAACAAGGCAAAAAAACTGCAATTAAAGTAAGAGCTGCATAATATGCAAAGGAATAAGATGAGTATCAGTGATTACTCATTGAAAGCTAAAGATCTACCCTTGGCTCTATTGGAGCTCCTGTTGTTGATGTGTCTTGGTGCCGGGGTCATTTAGAATCATTTAGAGATATGTACAAAATAGAAAACCTAGGATATGTGGAAACATGTGATGATATTATGTAAGGTGTCATTCTCTATGGTAAGGTGCTATTCTCTATGCAAGATGGCAAAATAAAGTACCTAGCTGATGTACTTCATGTTTCAAACATTATTGTGAAGAGCTTTGTTTCAGTTGGACAAATGGGAGTGGGGTTTACAAGTGAGGTTTAACCCTCATGGGGATGTTATGTAGAAGATTTCAATAACTAGTGCCATGTGTGGTTATAAAGGGCAATGTAATTGCAAGAATGTTTACATTAGATGTAAACATGCCTAAAGTGAAGGCTATAATGTTTGCACATAGTACATGTGTGTGATTGTAGACATTAACATTTGGCATAAACATGTCGATCATTTCAATATTCAACATAAGCCCAAAGCATTGTTACACGTTTGCTGAAGTGCAAAGTAGATGGAATGCACAAAGTATGTGAAGCATGCCAATGGGATAGAAATGTGAGTCATCCTATGGGTAAGTCAACACAAAGGATCAGGCAGTTGACACCTTCACAAAGGCATTGAGTACAGAGAATCTCCGTAGAGGAGCTCGAGGGGGAGGGTTGAGATATCGAAACTAGAGCATATATTAGTGACACGCTAGGACGATAGCTCCACACTTGCACCATTGCTGCACTGTTAGTGAGATTATGAGTGATATGCCACCAATGGTTTACAAGCTATGTGAGAGCCATTTTGGTCCATTAGAGTTATGGCATAGTTATAGTGCTAGCTCATGTAGTCAGGTCCATACTATGGATCGACCTTTGTATGTTATAGTAGTAGGAGAGTATATAATATTATCTTTATGTTATGGTGGCTATAGAAAAGAGAAGACAATATAAGAAAATTCAGCCATCCATTTTTCTTGTGTGCTTGCCTAGTCATCGTGTGTGTTTTCTTGCAAGGAGGTCAAGCTCACCCTCTCTCCTGCATTCGTTCTCAATGGGTGAGTTTGAGATCCTTTTGTAAGATTTCTTCTTCACACATATACACACACAAGAATAGATAGAAAACACACAAGAGATGGACAGCTAAATTTTCACTATCTTCTTCACTTGTCTACAACCAATATTTACTATAAGGGAAAGTACTCTACCACTAAATTTTCACTATCTTCTTCACTTGTCTACAACCAATATTTACTATAAGGGAAAGTACTCTACCACTAAAACATATAAGGTCCATAGTGCGGCTATATAAGATCACACTATAGCTATGCCATAACTCTAGTAAACCAAAGTAGTTGTCACACAGTTTACAAACCCAACTGATGGCTTTTATCAACCATAATCTCACTACCCATGCCAGTGGTGTAAGCATGGAGCTATCATCTACATATCTGCACTAGTTAAACTCGATATCTCTACACTCCCCCTAGAGTTTAACTCCATACCCTACATGTATCATCCATATTTGCACTAGTTAAACTCGATATCTCTACACTCCCCCTAGAGTTTAACTCCATACCCTATACTTAAAGTTGGCTTCTAAATATGTAGAAGCTTCTCTGTACCCAATTCCTTCATGGAGAAGTCAACCACTTGATCCTTTGTGCTGATATAATCCCAATTTTACATACATTAACATATCATCAAGGAGATAGAGTTGCCACCTGACTCTAATTGCCACATCATTAATATATGTTATCAAAACATCCACCATATGGATATGTCACATAATCTTGAGTTGATACGCTACATGTCACACACTTGTATGCCACGCCCAACAATCCACCCTGCCATGTCATCAACGAGTTTCCATGTCATCATAACCCCATGCATAGATGCATCCATTCATAGTTTCACATGTATGTAAAATAAAAAATAAATATTTAATTTATAGATAATCCATACATATGTATGTAAAATACTCTTATGATATCTAATTCATTTTAAATAAAATATATAAGAATTAAAAAATATATTATAAAACTTATATATATATATATTTTTAAAATGAGATATTTGTTAATTTATGTAATATATATATAATTAAAAGTTATACTTAAAAAATTAATTTAAAGAAAATAAATAATATATGTTAGAATTGAAAACATATATTTTATGTCTTTTTCTTACAAAAAAAAACTTATTTATTTTTTAGAATTATTACTTTAAAATATATTTTCATTTTAAATGAAAATGATACTTTTGAATTAAAATTCAATCTTTCATGCATCTTCCTATGCATGAATTCAATTTAGATGAGAATGACACTTTTGAATCAATCTTTTATGCATCTTCCTATGCATAAATTCAATTTGGTAGGAATTACACTTTTAGAATAAAAGAATTTCTCTTATGCACCTAAGTTATGCATAAAATCCCTTTATGATGAAAATCACACTTTTAGTATAAAAAGAATATCTTTTATGCATACTTCTATGCATGAAATCCAAATATGATAAAAGTAACACTTTTATAATAAAATAATAAACTCTTATGCATACTTCTATGCATCAAAATAAAAATGATAAAAGTAACACTTTTGATATAAAAATTTATCCTTTATGCATACTTCTATGCATGAAAATAAAAATGGTAAAAATAACACTTTTGATATAAAAATTTATCCATTATGCATACTTCTATGCATGAAATAAAAATGGTAAAAATAACACTTTTGATATAAAAACTTATCCTTTATGCATGATATTAAAATTCAATTTCTCCATGGTTATAATGAAATTCTTTTAATTAATCTAGGATGATAATTCCTAGAATATGGTAGGAAGTCCTCTTTTTATGCTTTGAATGAAATTATTTTATGCATAATTTTTATAAAAATTTTGCCATAGCTCCGCTGCTATGACTGATAAATCTCAATTTTTCTAAGGGATAAAGCTTATCATTAAGGAAATAATTAAAATGATCTCTAATTGGATCATTAATCCATAATGGATTGAATCATTAATATACATAAACTAAAAGCATAGAAAAAAGCCATTAATTTGGCCTCGAGCATAGCTTAATCTTGGGTTAAGGAAAAGCTTTATGAAAAGCTTGATTTGGATTGAGAATGGGTCATGAGTATGACCATTTCTTGAGTGAGAGAGAGAAATTACATAAAAACCATTAGAATTTAAACATAAATGGAAATTAACTTCAATAGCATTTATTAAATTATGTAACTCTTCACTACTATTCACCAATTAACTTCAATAGCATTTAAAAAACCATACCAATTAAACTTCTCAAGCTTGAGAGGGGCTGAGAAGAGAGAAACCTTGAGAAATTATAAAAAAGATCAATATTCACTAATTACCTTACAAATTGCTTGATTCTTTGTTCACGGTAGATGCCCCCAACCAATCAATTGGTTAAGTATGTTGATGGAGCCACTAATGGGAAGAAAGAGGGAAGCTCCAAAAACTAGTGAATTATTAAATGAATTCACAGTTCTTGGCTTAGGTGGAGTAGAGTAACGATGCATAAACACTATATATTTTTCAATAAGGGGGAGGCTTCTATTTATAGGAAAAATTGAGCTCCTAACCGAACAAACTGATTCTAGAATTTTCCAAATCAGTTTGGTCAATTTTTGACCATTTTTAGGTCAGCTAAGCTAATTTTTTTGGAACTAGACTTGAATGAGGAGAGAGGAGAGATGAAATATCTCAATTTTTATGAGTTTAAAACTCATTCAAGCATGTGAAATATGCACCTCCTTTAAAGAACTCCCCTTCCTTACATATGTCATACTTTTAATATTGCTCATAATTTTTTACTAATAAACCTTGTACATTTTCAACTCTTCATCTTATGTGAAATATGCACCTCCTTTAAAGAACTCCCCTTCCTTACATATGTCATACTTTTAATATTGCTCATAATTTTTTACTAATAAACCTTGTACATTTTCAACTCTTCATCTTATGTGAAATATGCACCTCCTTTAAAGAACTCCCCTTCCTTACATATGTCATACTTTTAATATTGCTCATAATTTTTTACTAATAAACCTTGTACATTTTCAACTCTTCATCTTATGTGAAATATGCACCTCCTTTAAAGAACTCCCCTTCCTTACATATGTCATACTTTTAATATTGCTCATAATTTTTTTACTAATAAACCTTGTACATTTTTAACTCTTTATCTTATGTGAGCATTTACTCATTTTTGGGTATCTTCTTTTACAAATTGGATTTATCTCCTCCCTACACATGGATTGATGCTATTGGCCCATAGGAACCTTAATTGGACCATAATCCAAAAATTTCTGAAAATCTAGACCCTTAGACTAAGGTCCTTTATACACATTTCCAATTAATTCCAATTGCACATTGGAAAGTTCTTTTTGAATTTCTGTTTCAGGGGAACTTATTTTAATAAGATGAGATAATTTTCTATCCAAAAATATCAAAAATCTGAATATTCTCTCTCTAGAATATTTTCTCTCTCTAGGTTAAAACAGTTAGAAACAAGTCTTTTATATTTCTGAAGAGGGATTGATTATAGAAGAAGATACTAGACATCAAAAGGGGGTTTGGGGGAGGAATCTTACATTCTACCCCACTTAAAAAACGCGAGATGTCCTCATCTCGCAAACTGGGATAATTTTGCAAGATGCACGAATTATGAGACTTAGAGAAAAATTTAAATCAGGATTAACCACCAAGAAAAAGTCTCAAAGAGAGCAAGATTCAAGATAAGAACAAGATTTAAACTTTATTCATTCTCAGAACTTATACAGTAAAGATAGAAGAACTCTTTACACTTCCATAAGCCCGTCCATCATATGATCACAAAAGCAGCACTCACAAGCTGCGCATGTATAAGGTAACTCATCTATGGGAATAATTCTGTTGGTTATTGCTGCACCTATCTCAGTGGTATGAGGTGATCTAACAAAAGGGCCTCTAAGAGGCAAGCCAAAAACGGGGTAAAGGCATATCTTCTCATGAGGAAGAAAACACGCCAGTAAGAAGACTCGCTCAGAAAACCCAAGATGCCTTGATCTCATGACGCAGTAGTATCGGGGACCCAAACCCAAAGCTTCAATAACCATGGCCAAGCGGACATTATTACGAAAATGTTGCTGACCCCAGGGTGTTACCCTAGTTATGTCTTGATAGGTCCGCCATTTGGTCTGCGCTACAGAAGTTCCTAGGTGAGGAAAAAGTGAGCGCTCATACCGTTCTATAAAATCCTTCTTCACAGACTCACTTGCGTCTTGAAGGTGAGGAATCATTATGGATAAAACTAATTCTTGTTGCCAAGCCATGAAGGAGATTAAGAAAGAAAGGAGATCGATGGGAGTAAGATTACTGTGAATGACAAGTAAAAGTTACGACTTATATAAAGGAAGGAGCTAGCGTAACCTAGAAGCCAACGGTATCTTGCCACTGAAGTTTTACCGTCTTTCCATGATTTGGGTTTGGCACATATTTCTATAGAAGGCTTACATGAAATACATTATGAACTTTGAGATGAGGAGGTAAAAAAAGCTCGTAAGCTAAGTTACTTACTTTCTTTGAATTCAGATAAGGCTCACAATATCTGGGGGATAACTTCTTATACTCCCAAGAGATAAAGAACTTCTTTTGGGCCGTACTCGAATGAAGACTAAAACCTTGGTATCAAAACACCGATTTTTACTTCTGAACTCATTGTTCTGAATCCTTAAAACAGGTGGGACTCCTGAGAAGTATTCTAGGGAAAGGGTCTTCCTTTTTTAAACAGAATCTTTCTTTTATTTTAGAGAGGGAATAATTATAAGATCAGAAAGGGAGATTCTTACTCATGTATACCTCGAAGGCTGGGGAGGAATCTTACATTCTACCCCACTTAAAAAAGTGCGAGATGTCCTCATCTCGCAAGGTAGAGGACAACTCTTTTTCTTAAGATCCAATTTTATTATGGGGTTTCTTATATTCTAGTCAACCCAACAGAATACTGGGATAAATATCCCTTATATAGAACTCATCATTAAATAACAATTCATTCAGATCATATCATTCATATCTTTAACATGATAATGGTCCATTAGACCAAAAATTTTCCTTCTGAACATTTCTCCACGGGAATTTCAGTCAAGCAAGTTCTCAATTTGTCATCCCTTAACTTGATCTACCGGTCAAGTGTTAACAGTAGCAATCTGGCAGCATAATCCACTAATCTCATAGTGATTTGCTGAATTCATTATCATCATTCCAGTTATGAATATCATCACAGGGACTCGTCCCATTCATCCTCATTGTGGTTTCGCTCAGCTTATTACATTTCAACTAAATTTCAGAATTCATCATTTTCCAATCAGAATCCAAATCAATTTCATCAGTTCTCTCAAACAGAATTAAAAATCATATCAACCACATTCGAATTCATCATCTGGATAGCATTAACGCTTATAATTTCAAGTCTTAGATTTACTCATATATACTGTCAGTAAAGAGCTGCAGTTATACTCTCGGTATATACGGATAGTCACGGCCCTTGGAATTATAAGGTAAATACCATCATGTCCAGGCCTCAAGCAAGTCAGGGATTCTATATAATTGCGGTACTTCCATCTGAAGACCCAATTACCAATTACAAATTTTAGTTTGAATATCAAATTGTATGAATTATATCACACAATTACAACCTTTTTTGTGCTTCTTGATAAATTTTTGACATATTTGGTTTCTCAGTTGATCTTTATTAGCCAAATGCTCTGATACCAACTGTGAGATCCCTATCCCCACCATGCGACGGATTCGGGGTACTAGCAGCGGAAGTAGCACTTCATGCGAGGGGCAGGGACCCACACTCGGGGCCTCGTCCACGGATATCCGGACAAGAGACTAATCCGTCAGTTTTTCCAAAACCGAACCCGGAAAAACTCCCCTTACCCGGAAAGCACGGGCGATTCCACCAAGATAACTTTTTACTCTAACGTAGTCAAGATCATTACTGATCACGCTGATCCGATTGCACCTATAAAGATACTCAGTCGGATCAAGGAAGAAACTTGCACTTGGATCATTGGGATCAACGCTTTTTTCCCCATCAAGAGAGGCACAGCCGTTGATTCCTATCCATAGAACAATTACTATCCGGGATTTACTTTATCTATCGTAATAACAGAAATTGAGTCTCGATTTACGGATCCATCAGTCCAGCCTAACCCCATCCGATCCCATGGGTTAGCCAACCGCCCAACCACTCTAGTGAATGGATCCAATTTGGAATTTGGTTAGGGTTTGTCCCGGGTACCAAGGAAAAGAGTTCCAAGGCCCCCTAGCCGAAAGTTCATGCAAACATAAAACTAGCCACACCACTTACACACCCAATATGAAATTGCCTTTTTCTTAGCATCAGCTAACTTTAAAACAATCCTTTAATGAAACCATAGTACCACTGATCACAATCTTCCAATTTATCCGGTTGATTCATAATTTCCCATCATTCCTTCATCAGAGTATCTATGGCATCATTGGCAACTAGAACGCTCACCACCTGTCCACACAGGGACCTTTTCAATAGTTCCTAGCCCATAATACTCGGCGATATAATCACTTATAAAAATCAAGATGGACTCTCGTTGAAGATCAGTAAGATCAACCAACAGATCCATATAAAGAGCCATGGACTCATCCATTGAAGACCAGCAAGGTCAATCAACCAGATCCATGCCCGGTTTCACAAAACAACTCTTACTCCTTGTTCCAATATCTTCCTCGACGCACGCGTGGGTATCCTAGGCGACCCAGAGCCCGAGCACCGTATGGTCAGCACCCTCTAGGATCCTTCGCAGGTGACCTAGCGCTTCACTCATAGGCCGCTTCCTTGGTCCCTCATCCACCGTACCAGAAGCTCACCATTTTTAATCGAACCGAGGCTGGTCAAGACCTCGGCCGACCTTGCTACGCGAGACGTCCTCCATTGACTCTCCGTCAGCAGTTGCAACTTTAACAGTTAGGTCTCCACGACCTTAATCACAAGACGGTCAAAATGCTTCCCCAGCATTCTTGACATAAAACAGCCATTTACAAACAGCATTTACAACAGTTTACAAATACAGTTTCTATATTAACTCTCATTTTTCCACATTATCCCTCATTAATCCACATTACTTATTCCACATTCCATTTATATATGTACTCATCCAATCACATCATTTTCCATCTCTTCACTTTAGATTCCTTCACATCACATATCATATATTCACATCCATATCCACATCCATACATCCACATCCACATCCACATTCACATCCATACATCCACATCAACATGCTTACCCTCCATTTTCACATCCTCATTTATACATCTACATCCCGTATCCACATTCATACATACACATCCATATCCGCATCCGTGCATCCACACCCACATGCATACATCCACTATCACGTCCTCTTTATACATCCACATCCACATACATACATACATCCACATCCACATTCCCATTCACATTCCACATTCCCATTCCCATCCACATACATACATACATCCTCATCCACATTTCCATTCACATCTATACATCCACATCTACATCCACATACATACATACATCCACATTCACATCTATACATCCACATCCACATCCACATTCACATCTATACATCCACATCCACATTCCCGTTCACATCTATACATCCACATCTACATCCACATACATACATACATCCACATCCACATTCCACATTCACATCTACATCCACATTCACATACATCCACATCCACATTCCCATTCACATATATACATCCACATCTACATCCACATTCACATCTATGCATATACATCCTCATGCATACATCCACATTCACATTCACATCTATACATCCACATTCACATCTATGCATATACATCTTCATGCATACATCTACATCCACATTCGCATCTATGCATATACATCTTCATGCATACATCCATTTTCACATTCATACATCCACACTCCCATCTCCACATCCACCCATCCACATACATACATCCATTTTCACATTCCCATTCATATAACCCCATATGCCTTCACATCTAATCTTTTACATCACATCCATTCTCGCCCTATCACAACCCATATACATCTTATCCTATCACATACACTTCTTACCTCATCCCATACACATCTTAATTCATCTTATCACCTCCTAACTTATTTCATAAGCATCTTATCACCTCTTATCACATCTTATACACCTCTTATCACATCCTATCACATCTCATTTCTATTTATAGAATATAAGAGAATTCTTATATTTGATATAAGATTTCTTTACACATTTATTTATGCATAAATTCCATTTAAGGAGATTAATACTTTCGAAGTAAAAATCAATCTTTTATGCATCTTCCTATGCATAAATTCATTTTAAATGAAAATGATACTTTTGAATTAAAATTCAATCTTTCATGCATCTTCCTATGCATGAATTCAATTTAGATGAGAATGACACTTTT
The DNA here is from genome assembly GCF_041138505.1 of Cibotium barometz. Lineage (NCBI taxonomy): Eukaryota > Viridiplantae > Streptophyta > Polypodiopsida > Cyatheales > Cibotiaceae > Cibotium > Cibotium barometz. The sequence continues at coordinate 29,539,072 of NC_141057.1, read as the reverse complement.
GAATCAATCTTTTATGCATCTTCCTATGCATAAATTCAATTTGGTAGGAATTACACTTTTAGAATAAAAGAATTTCTCTTATGCACCTAAGTTATGCATAAAATCCCTTTATGATGAAAATCACACTTTTAGTATAAAAAGAATATCTTTTATGCATACTTCTATGCATGAAATCCAAATATGATAAAAGTAACACTTTTATAATAAAATAATAAACTCTTATGCATACTTCTATGCATCAAAATAAAAATGATAAAAGTAACACTTTTGATATAAAAATTTATCCTTTATGCATACTTCTATGCATGAAAATAAAAATGGTAAAAATAACACTTTTGATATAAAAATTTATCCATTATGCATACTTCTATGCATGAAATAAAAATGGTAAAAATAACACTTTTGATATAAAAACTTATCCTTTATGCATGATATTAAAATTCAATTTCTCCATGGTTATAATGAAATTCTTTTAATTAATCTAGGATGATAATTTCTAGAATATGGTAGGAAGTCCTCTTTTTATGCTTTGAATGAAATTATTTTATGCATAATTTTTATAAAAATTTTGCCATAGCTCCGCTGCTATGACTGATAAATCTCAATTTTTCTAAGGGATAAAGCTTATCATTAAGAAAATAATTAAAATGATCTCTAATTGGATCATTAATCCATAATGGATTGAATCATTAATATACATAAACTAAAAGCATAGAAAAAAGCCATTAATTTGGCCTCGAGCATAGCTTAATCTTGGGTTAAGGAAAAGCTTTATGAAAAGCTTGATTTGGATTGAGAATGGGTCATGAGTATGACCATTTCTTGAGTAAGAGAGAGAAATTACATAAAAACCATTAGAATTTAAACATAAATGAAAATTAACTTCAATAGCATTTATTAAATTATGTAACTCTTCACTACTATTCACCAATTAACTTCAATAGCATTTAAAAAACCATACCAATTAAACTTCTCAAGCTTGAGAGGGGCTGAGAAGAGAGAAACCTTGAGAAATTATAAAAAAGATCAATATTCACTAATTACCTTACAAATTGCTTGATTCTTTGTTCACGGTAGAGGCCCCCAACCAATCAATTGGTTAAGTATGTTGATGGAGCCACTAATGGGGATTGAAGAAAGAGGGAAGCTCCAAAAACTAGTGAATTATTAAATGAATTCACAGTTCTTGGCTTAGGTGGAGTAAAGTAACGATGCATAAACACTATATATTTTTCAACAAGGGGGAGGCTTCTATTTATAGGAAAAATTGAGCTCCTAACCGAACAAACTGATTCTAGAATTTTCCAAATCAGTTTGGTCAATTTTTGACCATTTTTAGGTCAGTTAAGCTAATTTTTTTGGAACTAGACTTGAATGAGGAGAGAGGAGAGATGAAATATCTCAATTTTTATGAGTTTAAAACTCATTCAAGCATGTGAAATATGCACCTCCTTTAAAGAACTCCCCTTCCTTACATATGTCATACTTTTAATATTGCTCATAATTTTTTTACTAATAAACCTTGTACATTTTCAACTCTTCATCTTATGTGAAATATGCACCTTTTAATATTGCTCATAATTTTTTACTAATAAACCTTGTACATTTTCAACTCTTCATCTTATGTGAAATATGCACCTCCTTTAAAGAACTCCCCTTCCTTACATATGTCATACTTTTAATATTGCTCATAATTTTTTTACTAATAAACCTTGTACATTTTCAACTCTTTATCTTATGTGAGCATTTACTCATTTTTGGGTATCTTCTTTTACAAATTGGATTTATCTCCTCCCTACACATGGATTAATGCTATTGGCCCATAGGAACCTTAATTGGACCATAATCCAAAAATTTCTGAAAATCTAGACCCTTAGACTAAGGTCCTTTATACACATTTCCAATTAATTCCAATTGCACATTGGAAAGTTCTTTTTGAATTTCTGTTTCAGGGGAACTTATTTTAATAAGATGAGATAATTTTCTATCCAAAAATATCAAAAATCTGAATATTCTCTCTCTAGAATATTTTCTCTCTCTAAGTTAAAACAGTTAGAAACAAGTCTTTTATATTTCTGAAGAGGGATTGATTATAGAAGAAGATACTAGACATCAAAAGGGGGTTTGGGGGAGGAATCTTACATTGAGCCTTGTGTCACGAGAATGACTAGGCTCTGTCACTTCGGTGATCTTAACTTTCTTCGTCCCACAAAGGAGGGATTTCCAAAATTCTTTTCATTCTTTTGTCACTAAGTAGGACGGGCTCCAGCGTACGGTCATATCTGAACATGAGCAAATGAAGCGAGTTCATGTCTTTCGGCATCACAGTGATTCTGTGTGCATGCCTGGCAAGGACATGGCTATCCTGAAAAAATTCGACAAGCCAGTCTTCCACAGCCTCTTGCAAACATCCTAGGCCAGAGGCCTACCAACGCATACTAATGTCAAAATCTTTGCATATCGACCTCACTACGCACTGGAACGAAAACTTTGGAACCGCGCAATGCATATGTTTCTGCACCTTCCTTATTTCAAGAAGGACGGATCTATGTTGGTCGTATCTGTGTCTCCTCATTGAGCATAGTGTAAACATTTTCTTTCTCGAAGTAGCTTCTTTAGCTGCTTTAGGATCATTTGTAGATGAGAGCCTTGCGGTCTTCTTCGTATGTCAATAAATACATAGGATAATAAAATAGCAACAAATCACTACAACACGATTTGGGCATATCAGATACAATCACAACACAATCCTCGCGTTGTAGTGATTTATCACGCTTAGCGCTTCAAAAAATAAAATAATACAAAAACTACTGAAAAAGTTAACTTGGATAACAAAACAACTTCAAATCACTACAACGCAATATGGGTACATCAGATAAAATCTACATCAACTCCTTGCTTTGTAGTGATTCTCACACAGACCCTTTCACTTGACAAATTAACACATGAACAATACACCCAACAATACCAATGATGATAAAATAGCTTCAAATCACTACAAGGCGATATAGGTACATCTGACCTAATCGTCATATCCTCCTCGCGTTGTAGTGATTTCTTGCAAAGAGTGTTTCATTTCACAAAGTAAGTCATGAAAATAAATCATAGATAACATACACGAAACAAAACAATGTATAGGACAAGAAAGTATGTCCAAAACACTATAACGCGATATAGCTACATCAAAAAAAAAATCATAATTCAAAAAGTTTCAATTTGGCGAACGCACTCACGTGACCACTGCAAAGTCATAGCAAACAGAATGTTTCAAAAGGTTGGGACCAGGACTTACAACAGTAGTATTTACATGCATGTTAAACGATAAATAATTCCTCTTAGCATGCAATCGAGTGAAAGAAAAGGATTATGGCTCACTAGTAAAACAAGAAAGGGTGCCTAAGGCTGACTAACGCTCGATGAAGCTTCCGCTCCCCCCTTGCTCGCGCTGCAGCCTGCACGCCCTCCCCCCTTCCCGCCCTCACGTCTGTTCCCCCCGCCTGCCTTGTGTTTCTGTCGCCCTCGCGTATGCTCCCCCCCGCTTGGTCTTCTTGCGCCCCCCGCCCTAGCGCTGTAGCGCCCGCCGCGCCCTTCTCCTCTCCTTCGCGCTCCTCTCCTTCGCGCCCCCCTCCCTTCTTCAGTGCCCCGCCCCCCTCCGCCAGCCTCCGCCCTCTCTTCCCCCCCACCCCCTTTCGCGTTGCTTCCACCCCCCTTGCTTTTTTTTCGCCGGCCGCCTTACCCCCCCCCTTCTTTCTGTTTTTTTTTCGTCCCCTGGGTTTTTTTTCTCTACCTTCCGCCTTTCCCCCTCCGCCTTTTGTGCAGTTTGGTTCTTGCAGGACTCTTCGCACATTCGCTCCGCCTTCGACATAGCTTCAGACACTGATGGAGGTTCCTCCCGCCCCACCTCAGAGGGACTCTTCCGCAGCCCCCTCACCCGCCCCTGAGGATACCCCCATCAGGCTTTCTCTTTTGCCACCAGAAAAGGAAGCGAGCTCGCCGCCGCAGAGGTGGAACGCCTCCAGGCACATTCCACCATCTGCCGTATAGTCGGCACTCGCCCCAGTAGAGGGAAGATTTGGGATCTTCTCTGCCTTCTTGCAGATGTGGGTAAGACGTTCAGTTACTGGGCCGTGGACAATACCAGATTGAGTTTGAGACAGCCCATAGTGTGGCCGAGGTCCTAGCCATGAGTCCCCTTGACATCAGGGGCGCTCGGGCATTCTTTAGACCTTGTCAGCATGGCTTTGACCCAGCAGCGACGGCCGAGCAGGGAGAGCGCCTATTCCATGTTACAGTTTGCTTCCCTGGACTTGGTTGTGAGTACCTTCTGCTCCTCTCTAGGCTAGGAGCATTGGTGGGCTCGGTGCTTGAGACTGGCCCCACAGCAGCTTCAGTGGTGGCTAGAGCAGCTGGGCTACCTTCGGTCAGAGTTTTGGTTCTTGACATCTCCTCCCTTCGGAAGGTCATTCAGCTACCTAGGATAGGGGGGGATGGATTGATCAGAGAGTGGAGTTTTCGGGGCTCCCGAACCAATGTTTTATCTACAGGTAGGTCGGCCACATGGCCAGTCCTGCCCTCGCAGGAGACCCCGACCTTCACCGCCGCGCAGCAGCAGCAGCAGGCCCCCGATGGCCCGCCCACAGATGCGGCTCGGCAGGAAGCCTCCAGGACACCTACTCAGCCCACAGAGACCTCGGAGTGGCAGCCTGGATGACAGGGGCGTTGTAGAGGGAGACAGCCAACAGCAGCACGCCCAGAGACCGATACAGCAGCAGCCACCACAGTCTCAGCATCACTGGGTTCCCGTGAGGAACAACTTTTCTCCCCTCCAGGAGGAGACCCCAACGCCGACTGAGGACCAGGAGATGCCAGCACCCCCTCCTTCGCCCCCACCCCCCCTCCCCCCCTCCCGCCTCGCTTCCACCTTCGCCTCCTCCCGTTCCCGCTCCGGTTTTGGCAGTGGCTTCTTCTCCACCCCCTTCTCCCCCCCTCCTCCCCCTCTGCTCGCCTCAGCTCCCCGGGAGGCCCTAGCAGTTGCCTAGCGCTCACCTGCAGTCCGGCAGACACTTAGCACCGACCTTGCTTGAGCACCGCAGAGAGGAGACTTACCATGCCAATTCGGGCTTCACGGATATCCTCTATCCACAGTCCGCTGAGTCGTCTCAACACTAGACAGCGCTCGGAGGATTTTGATTACTCCTTCACACGGCTTTTTGGAGCGGAGGGCCCCCATGAGCCAGCACCCATCAGAGTTCATGTAGTAATACCTCCGGCCCGAGGGGAGAAGGCACTTGATTCAGCGGTGGCCTTCTCATTCCCTCTCTGTGGCCCTAGCGACCGGGAGTGGACTCTGGATCTCGCTCTTAGCATTTTGAAGACTCAGGCAGTTGAGTTTTCTCACCATGTGAGCGATTTGGAGGTGACAGACGTGATAGGCCGACTATGGGAATTGGGTCGTTTTTTCTTTGATACCGGGAGTGTGGATGCCTCCGGGATTCGACATTTGGTGGTTTGCATAGTGGGAGACTTAGCACGCAACCCTGGATATGTATGCGTACACGAGGTTTCTCTGTCTGAGCAGGAGGCAGTCGCCATGGGACACAGCCACCACTGGCGCCTGATCCGAGATTCTTGTAGCACACTGGGTGGGCAGATTTGCAGCCGCTCGGATGGGGACTATTCTCCATCCAAGCCGCTTGCGAAGGCCCGCCGTACGGATCATCTCATGGAATGTACAGGGCCTTGGCGGCGCACACTATGTACGCTATCGTGGTTGCTTGAGGCAGGAGCTTCAGAGATGCCTGGTTGGGGCCAGTATTGATATTCTGATGATGCAGGAGCACCATTTGGGTGAGTAGGATCCGGAGATACGGTTCGGTGATTCCTGGTAGATGGGACACATTTTGGTCTACAGGGTTTGGCCCCTTAGGTGGGCAGGGAGGAGTATGTATGGTCATTATGTATGGCGGCAGGCCATTGTGGATCGCGAGATCATTGTGCCTGGTAGAGCATGGTATGTCATTCTGAGGATGCATGATGAGCTCCTTAGCGTGCTCAATGTCTATGCGCCCAACCATGCTAGCCAAAGCAGAGTTTTGGACCCAGGTTACGGATGCATTGCCAGAGGCCGCACATTGGTGTGTCGGGGGAGACTTCAACATGCTTGAGGACCTGACCGATAGGGTGGGAGGCAGTCATGTTACAGTGCATGGCACGGAGCTTGCAGCTTGGGAGCGATTTTGCATGACACTGAGGATCACTGATGCATGGCAGCATGAGGCTTTCTCCCGCTCTCAGGACAGTCTTAGTTTTTCTTGGTCGGATCGCCGGCAGGGAGGGACTAATCTATCACGTGTTGAAATATACAAGTGAATAGGGTGTGTGTGGGAACAAGCCCTTGGTTAGAGGCTGTAAAAGAGAAGATGTAATTGTGAAAGAACCTGTGTGAAAAGGTGAGAAGAATCTACTGGGAGAGAATAAAGGGTAGCATGAGAGAATTTAGGAGTGTGGAGTTATTCTGGGAGATATTCAGGGAAAAGAGAAGAGGTGGAGAGAATCAGGCAAGAGGTGGAGATATTCTGGGAGTGAATCATGGAGAAATCAATGGGATTTGATGCTTAATGTAAACTCTATAAATTGAGGCATAGCCCTAATGAGAATTTGCTGGTTTTTGAGTATCCATGCCTACATTAATCTATTTGTTAATTATTCATTAATTACGTCTTAATCATTTGCTAATCACTTTGTTAATGATGTTGATTCTAGTGTTTGATCCACCATAGCTCATCATTATGCTCAAATTTCAACATGGTATTAGAGCCATGCCTAGAATCCATCAGATTTATGAGCCCATTAGTTAATTAATTAGGATTAGTAGAAAATTAGCAAATAATCAAAATTTTAGTGAGTTTTCACTTCTCCCCTTCACCCCCAGCCAGTGGAGGATCTCTAGCACCTTGCACACATAGAATTAGGGCACAAGCTTCTAGCATATGCTAGCTAACATCCTTGGCTTCATGCTCATCTAGACGGCGCAACAAACCGCGAAGAAACTCAGGAGAAATTGACGTTTTGGTCGGTGCATTTTTTTCTGAGTAAACTATAGATTTCTCCTTTGTCAAATCAAATTGCTTCAATTCCTCCTAGCCCAAGGTGTATTCAAGCATGCTCTACAAGCTGGTGAAGACAAAATTGAGTTTCATCAAGTCTACATTGAGATCCAAGCTCTTCATCAAATCTGCAGGTGACTTTGGTAAAACAGAGATTAAGCTTTCAATATTTGGTCAAATCTTGTGTTTCTTGGCTTAATCCTCTACTAGAATCATTGCTATTGATGCCTTTGAAAGCATTTGAGCTCATTTGAAGTGGAAGGCACCAGATTTGGACTCCCCGCATACTCTGTTTTTTGCACACAAAAGAGAGCATTAATTTGCTAATCAGTGATTAATCAGTACTAATCACTGTACTTTGGTGCAATTGAGGGTTCAAATTAACCATTAGGTATCTGATACAGATCCCTAAAGCTTCAGATTGCAAATTGGAGTTGGTTTGATACTCCAACCATCTCGTACAAATTGGTTACCCTTAATTTAATGTAATTTTTGGTGATTTTATGCTGATAAAATTATTGTAATCATCTATTAAACACCAGATTGAGTTGTAAAAGGGTAGACACTGTCCTTGAATCTTGGAATTGGATCAAGAGGTAAGACCCCCTTCACATCACCATGAGTTCAGCACAGGAAATAGCCAAATTTAATGGGGAACTGTTTTATACATGGCAGACAAAAACCATGTATTTGCTGATGAGGAAAAATCTGTGGGGATTAGTTGAAGGGAGAGATGAATGCCCAGAGAGAGGGGAAAATGAGTGGAAGAGCAGGAATGAAAAAGCATTGGGACTTATTGCACTCAGTTTAAATGATGAAATCATTCATCACATCACAGGGATACAGTGGGCAAAAGATGCATGGGTTGAACTCAATAAATTATTTGGTACACAAGCAAAAAATTCCAAGATAAATCTGTTAATGCAATTCTACAAATTGGACATGAAGGAAAGTGAACCTTTAATCACACACTTGAACAAATATAAAAGCATTAAGCAACAGCTGGCAGCTATTGGCAAAAAGGTAGAAGATGATGAAGCATTAGCTGTACTTCTGAAGAGTGTGGACAAAGGAGATTATGAAAACATTGTAGCAACACTAAAGAATGTACCTGAATTGAAGATACATGAGATAGAAGCAGCTCTACTAGAGCAAGAGAGCAGAGGCAAAGAGAAGAAAGGGCTCGACTCAACAACAGGAGAGAAAAAAGCATTCTTCACCCGAGGAGGATTCTCTTGAGGACGAGGACGAGGAAGGGGCAGAGTAGGAGGGAGGACCTTCACTTGCCACAAATGTGGAAAGCCAGGACACATGGCGAGAGACTGCTACTACAGCAAACCCAGTGAAGAAGGAACGACATCGGCAAACTTCATGGAGGCTCCAAAGGAAGTGGAGTCGGATCATCTTTTCTGAGAGAGAGAGAGAGAGAGAGAGAGACCCCACAACCCAATGTAACCTGCCCCAACAAAGTAAAACCACCTCTAAGCCACTGATGATGTAGGCCACGTGGTAGATGTATGTGTGAGCACTTTAGTCAAGGTCACGAGCACTTATAGTAGCCTTGGACACATAGAGAGAGAGAGTGTGAAGGACTATGGAGTTTAGGGACTTGAGGCACTGGTCGTGGGCTATCAAGTAAGAGGGAAACTTGGTATAGGGTCCAGGTGTGCTAGGATTATTCACTTGAGGGGAGGTGTTGAAATATACAAGTGAATAGGGTGTGTGTGGGAACAAGCCCTTGGTTAGAGGCTGTAAAAGAGAAGATGTAATTGTGAAAGAACCTGTAAGAAAAGGTGAGAAGAATCTACTGGGAGAGAATAAAGGGTAGCATGAGAGAATTTAGGAGTGTGGAGTTATTCTGGGAGATATTCAGGGAAAAGAGAAGAGGTGGAGAGAATCAGGCAAGAGGTGGAGATATTTTGGGAGTGAATCATGGAGAAATCAATGGGATTTGATGCTTGATGTAAACTCTATAAATTGAGGCATAGCCCTAATGAGAATTTGCTGGTTTTTGAGTATCCATGCCTACATTAATCTATTTGTTAATTATTCATTAATTACGTCTTAATCATTTGCTAATCACTTTGTTAATGATGTTGATTCTAGTGTTTGATCCACCATAGCTCATCATTATGCTCAAATTTCAACATCACGGATTGATCGCCTCTATGTGGGCGACAGGTTAGGGGAGCGTGGGGGCTCCATTGGCATTGTCGCTGCTGGCACCTCTTTTTCAGACCATGCGCCAGTTATTTTGACACTTGAGGAGAGGACACGGGAGACCAGCTTGCAGTTGAGGATCCCAGAGAGGGTTCTTACAGATCCTAGTCTTTCTGAGGACATTGAGAGGATATGGCATGATAGCCAAAGCTCTGACTAGGATGCAGAAGGCCAGTGTGCCTAGGGACTCATCGAGCTCAGCTCTTTTTTGCACGCTGTAGCCTTGACACACGGCTGGGAGAGACTCGTGAGCAGGAGCGTCGGTTGAGACGTAGCCTTGCTTCGCTCCATGCCTTCAGGAGCAGCAGCCTACATGTGAGTGGGTGGCGTCCCAGTTGAGCCAGGCACGCCCGGAGGTTAGAGAGGCAGAGGAGCAGAGACATGAGTTCTACTATCGTTGCCAGGCCTCTCAGTGGACGCAGCTTGATGATCGAGTGACTGGGGAGTTTTTTGAGATTACTAGACCCCGCCATGCTCGAGCAGGAGTTCGCCAGCTCAGGAGGCAGGACGGTGCCACTGAGTTCTATAGAGACCTGCTTTCAGCGGAGCCAGCCAACTGAGGCTCGGGATGCTTGTAGACAGACTGTGTGGGCCCATGTGCTGCAGAGGAGGGTCACAGATTGTATGCGCACAGTTCTGGGTGAGCCTCTTTCAGAGGAGCCAGCCCACCTGAGGCTCGGGATGCTTGCAGACAGACTATGTGGGCCCATGTGCAGAGGAGGGTCACAGATTGTATGCGCATAGTTCTGGGTGAGCCTCTTTCAGAGGTTGAGCTTGCTGAGGCCTTGAGGGTCCTTCCGCGCCATAGTTGCCCTGGGGAGGACGGTTTGACGCCTGCCTTTTTTATGCGCTATTGGGACCTTTTGGGGCCAGGCCTCCGTAGGGGCTTTTAGTATGTTTTGGACACTGGGGTGATGCCACAGGGCTTTTCAGAGGGCTTGATCTTTCTTATCCCCAAGGGGGAGGGACTATCAGATGATATTTGGCATTGGAGACCTATTACGATCCTCAATATTGTCTACAAGGTCTTAGCAAAGGCCTTGAGTTTGAGGATGGGGGAGTTGATTCATGCTACCCAGACAGGATTCGTCAAGGAGGGCAGTATCCTTGACAACATTTTCACCTTCTGGGAGGTGACATCCCGAGCTATATTTCTCGGTGAGGACCTTGTCGTGATGCTTCTTGATTTTGAGAAGGCATACGATAGAGTCGATTGGGGTTTCTTAAAGTGCACTATGCTTCGCCTGGGCTTTGAGCCAGTTTGGATTCGAGGTGTTCCACAGCTCGTAGCCAGGTGTGCTGATGGCAGGAGGACAGGGGCCGAGTTTTGACTTGACCAGATCAGTCCCTCAGGGGTGTCCTCTCGCCCCGTTTCTTTTTCTCTTCTTTGTCGAGGCTATGAGCATGTATCTGACGGCAGAGAAGGTTGGTTTGAGAGGACTCGAGCTCCTAGTCCGGGGGGAGGACTTGCTCGATGCTGAGTTTGCTGATGACACGGGTTTGTTTTTGCATGGCTAGGAGGCCAATCTTCAGCGGACAGAGCAGCCGCTTCAGGTTTTTAGTGTAGCTTCGGGAGCATTGATCAATTGGTGCAAGACAGTGGCCTTTTGGATCAGTAGCGCTCCCACTCCGGCATGGAGCCCAGACCCGGGTTTTAGATGGATTCCTCCTTGCACAGCAGTGCGGTATTTGGGATGCCAGATTGGACTAGATTTGTCCCCTGAGCAGCAGATTGCCCCGCTTCTTCTGAGCATTCGGAAGAAGTTTTTGTATTGGAGTACAGCTCGGCTATCCTTGGCTGGGAGGGTAGTGGTGGCAAATCAGGTGCTTTTAGCGACCATGTAGTACATCACATCTTGCTGGATCTTCTCGAGCTCTTGCATCAGCCAGGTACAAAGGCTGATCAGGAACTTTCTTTGGTCTAGGCGGGATGGTCAGCCAGCTCGGGCTAAGGTTGCTTGGGCAGTTATTACACTTCCGCTGGCCCAGGGGGGCTTGGGCATTATAGATCCAGTTGATCAGAGTAGAGCCTTATTGGTGGGGAAGATTATTGTTTGGGGGCTGCTTCCAGGTGCTGAGCCTTGGAAAGAGATTCTTTTTCAGGGCTGCAGGCTAGGGCTCCCCTAGCAGGGGGCACTTGGGCACCAGAGATACGATGGATCTTCATAGAGATGAGGAGGACAAGCCTCAGTAGAGGATGGGAGGACAGATTTGCCTTGAGCATCTTGCGAGCTTGGGAGTTGCTGAGACCGAGGCTCTCTCAGAGACCTCCTTCTTGTGATGAGGAGCGGGCCAGACAGCCGCTCATCTGGAGCCCAACGGTACGCACAGAGCAGGGTCATATGCTGGGTTCTCGGCCTCTTCTAGCCTGGGGACCATTGGCGGCAGGCCGAGCATGTAGTTTTGGAGACTGGCAGGCCTTTTGCAATCTCCCAGAGGAGATCCAGGTGGAGAGGCTGAGTCACTTCAGAGGGGGGCTGATTATGATGGATGACATTCAGAGGAGTGGTTCACGCCTCTCGAGCCAGTGGCCCCACGGTGGATGGGAGCCTTCACACAGTTGGAGATCCTGATTGCTGTGTCAGAGCTTGCACTGAGGATGGTAGATGCCTCTACTATGAGATCCAGGATGAGGACAGACTTCAGAGAGTGGAGGTGGAGTTGCCTTTGGTTGTAGAGTGCATCTTTCAGAGGATACAAGTAGTGGCCGTCGCTTCCTGGAAGTAGCATATTGATCCAAACCCTGCAGATGTGGACTCTGATTGGTGCATATGGGCATATGCAGTGCGCCCCTTGGCCGGGCTCCCCAGTGGGACCCTGGCGAGTACGAGTGGCATGATCCTTATGCATCCCCCGAGGCCACAGAGATCACCTTTTTCCAGTACACTCTTCGGTTGGGGAGACATATTTTGACGGGCGAGGAGGATGGTCTCTCCAGCTGCATCGGAGCATTGGCGGCTACTACAAGGACTCTCACAGGAGTTCTTGGAGGATTTTTGGACTAGGCTCTGGGCTAGTCGACAGGCACGCAGGATCTCGACTTTCTAGTGGCTGGTCGCCCACACAGGGGCTCTACAGTTGGCACCTGGCTTATCTACAGTGGTCTTCCGACGGCCTGCATCATCCGATGCGGCCACCCGTTGGAGACACAGAGACATTGCCTATGGGACTGTCCTCAGGTGGCGCAACAGATTTGGCTGCGGATGCTGTGCATTCTGGCCCCCCTCTCTCCAGAGGGCATGTATACGTGGGGTGCCGCTGCGTGGTCGACTTCGTCAGGGCCTGCTCTCCAGAGGGCATGTATACGTGGGGTGCCGCTGCTTGGTCGACTTCGTCAGGGCCATCAGATTCATTAGGGGCCAGCCTCGCCTTGTTCCTTCACCGGATTTCTCGTCCCCACCGAACTGGACACAGGAGAGGGATCTACGATGGGAGCTCCTCAGCAGCCTCACCATCTGGTTCACCTCGAGAGCCCGGTGTTTGAGGGCCTTTGAGGGGAGACTGGAGCCACCAGCAGCACAGCAGAGACTATTTGGGGGATTTGGCAGGAGTTGATCCACACCCTGCGAGGATAGTATGACCGCATCCGGGGGGACTGAGGCGATCTTGTGGCGTCAGGCCTTTCACACCACTTGGCGCAGCGGCCCCTTCTATACCCTACACGCGGGTTCCCGCCGCTGGCACTACAGGCCACCTGTTTGGCTTTCCCCCCTCCTATTGTATGATATAGCCCCTCAGTTCTTTGTAATGATATTTGTACTTTTTTGCACCTAGGGAGAGTCTCCGTAGAGCTGCCTTGGTTGGATCTCTGCTCTATTTTCTTATGAGCAGGAGAGGGTCTTTTGTAGCCCTCCGAGCGTTTTTTTTAATATAACTAATGAAAGGAACTTTTCTCGAAAAAAAAATCATAATTCATTCTTCACATCGTAGTGATTTGTCAGACATTGCCTTTTGTTTGACCCAATATCTAATGAACGTAGGTAAAACATGATATATATATGATTGACTATAACATTTAAGACCAGTAGTGATTGCTTGATAACTCACCAAAGAATCACGCATGGAAAATATTGAATAGATGTACGCTTGCTTGATGAATCGCAGAGATGGCGTAGATGAAGCATGATAGAGGAATACACGCAGCTGAAGGAGGAAAAACAAAATGGGGGCAAAAGATAAGGACACCTGACATTTACCAAGGACAAGTACCACATTTATCGAGGGGACGAGTATGACACACGTCCAGAGGAATACAACACACGTACGAAGAAAGAGCATGTCAACACGTGCAAAGGAGGACATGGGGTCGTACTCATTAAATAGATGATGATTACGATCAATCTATTTTTGACGTGTCATCATACATGCGTAGAGCACGTGGTCTGCCAATCATGCATGTCTGCCACGTGTATAAACCATTAGTTTCCGTGGATAAAGCTGACCCACATTCATTATTCGTTGCTTCTTGCTCTCCTGCAATTTTTCTCGCAGTCTCGTGAGACCAGCACGTTGCCTCTTGCTCTCATACAGTCAACTTCGTTTGTTGCTTCTTGCTCTCCCAGTGAATTTCGCGGTATGTTTTCAAATATTTCCGTGTTTTGATTCGGCCGAAATTGTATAAATGTTTTATAAATATTCCATCAAATCTTTTTGCTTTTAGATTTTTAAGAGATTAATTTATTCCTCACAAATACTTCACCAAATCACTACAATGCGCAAAGGGTTTCTCCGTGTGAGAACTGTCGTACCCATATCGCATTGTAGTGATTTGGCCTACAATCGTAATTTTCTTGCATATATTTCTTCAAATCACTACAACGCGAGAAGAGGTCTCGGTGTGCGAACTCTCTCAAAGTATATTGCATTATAGTGATTTGTCCTACTATTGTTCTTTTTTTCGTTTTGAAAATTTCCACGTTTAGTCTTTTAAGAAATTGATTTGCTTCTTACATATATTTGATCAAATCACTACAGCGCGAAGAGGGAACTCGGTGAGAACTCTCCCACCCATATCGCGTTATAGTGATTTGTCCTACTATCGTTCTTGTAGTGATTTTTCTTACAATTGTCATTGCCTTTGAAATATTGCATCAAATCACTATAATGTAAAGAGAGGCCCCGATGGGAATTCACCCACACATATCGCGTTGTAGTGATTTTGGCACATTTTTATTTTCATTTTCATTTTCTTACTAATATTTCATCAAATCACTACAATGCGACTAGAGATCTCGGTGAGAGTTCTCCCACGCTTATCACGTTATACTGATCTTGCCTAATCCTTTACTATCTTACATAGAACTTTCGTCGTCGTCGTGACATTTCCTGGCTTGGGTCCTTTCGGGATTGAGGTCAAGTCTAATGATGGTGGCCTTTAAAAAATCCCAGATGAAAAGCTGTTTGACTTCCTTTATAAAGTTTGACAGCATCATCGCCATCTTGAAATCTCACGCATGTTTAATTTCAATTTCTCCATCTAAGACATGATCGTTTCTGCACGTTCGTATCTTGAGGAGAAAGAGCAAAAATTTTAGTAGATCACTTCAAGTGGTACAGCAGTCATGTTTGACGGCGTTCAGTACATGCACATGAATGATATTGAGCCTTCAACAACCCTAAGACAAAAGTTAAATAGGGATGTTTTAAAGGTGCTAGTAGATGATAAGAAGAAGACACACAGTAAGTGCCCCATTCACAATCGCAAGTGTCGTCTTGTCGCCTACCACTATGGATTTATCTGCTACTTACATGTGCTGCTTGATGATGAAAAAGTTACAAATGAAGAAATTGAGGAGAAGGCAGAGGAACCTCCAAGAGAGGAAGATGCATTTCAAGAGATTGCAGAGGAGATAAACTTGGCTATGTGGGGAGGGACTTAAGTGAGTAGTTGGATATTGACACGCTCAGAAGAGTTAAAGGTTACAGGTGATGAGCAGCCCTCTACAATAGAGGAGGCAAGGGACATTCCAACCCCACTCCTCCCCACATTTCCTATAGGTGACAAAGAATATTTATTAACTACAGATATTCAAGCTGTGTTTGACATAAGGGAAGACTACTGTCTGGCCATCATTGCACAGAATCTTGAGGAAGATGAAGATTTTGTCGATCCAGATTTGGATAAATATCTCTTATTGGATTCAAATGTCATAGTAGTGAGTTCCATGCTGCTGCCAACACATTATCTATGATGTACAAGGATGCAAAAAGCTATGATTCCAACCTTCCCACTGAAGAGGAATTTCAGGCTATTTAGCAAAGACTTAATATTTCACACATGGGAAGGGAAGGGGCATCCTCATCGGTTGTCTAGGACACCAACTTAACAATCAATATATGGACAGATGATTTACTTGTTAATGATGAAAATTAGAAGGTGTGTTTACTTGTTAATGACTTTTTATTGTGCTGAGTAGCTTATTCTATTTGTTGTGTTGGCTCATCGACAAAATTGTTTTGCAGCAGCTGGTTGTGTTTGAGGATGAGTTTCTCAGGTGTGGAGGAGCAGACAAACGCGTGGGAGGACTTGGAATGGACTAATTCCTTTATGTGCCTCTGGTAGCATAGCTTTTTGTTCATGTTCCGAGACACACCTTCTCAAAATTTGGTCTATGCCTATCTTATATAACTGTCCTACCCCACCACCATGAATGACTTTCTCGGAAGAGTCAGCTTTTTCCTCTGATCTCTAGACATGTACTCCAGAAAAGACAAGTCCGAAAGAAACTGCAGCATTTCATAATACCAACTTGGTCTCTCTCCACCTATGAACATCTAGGAAATCATCCTCCACCCCATCTAGAGTTTCTCCTGACGCCAATCTGGATAGGAAATCTACCACTGCATGTTTGTTTCCTAGGGTGTTCTTGATGGTGAACTCAAACTCTTACAACAAGCATCCATCTGGCTAGCTTGCCTGCCAAATCTAGCTTGTTCACCAAAAACAAGAGTGCTTTGTGGTCCACATGAAATTCGAAAACATTACCCATAATGCCTGAATTTTTAATTGAGTAGATCATCCCCAGTGATTCCTTCTTCATGGTGGAATAATTCCTCTTCGACTTTGATAGTCTTTTGCTTGCATATTACACCGGGACAAAATTAGCCTTCATGTGAATCCTGCATTAAAGCACTTCCCATGGCAAAGTTGAAAGCGTCCACGAACACATGGAATACTAGGTCAAAATTTGGCTACTAGAGAATTGGTGTTGAAGACAACATCCATTTCAAATTTCGGAATGCTTCTTGGCAGGCTCCTGACACCAGACATATTCTACATCTATCATGGTCATACTATATAGGGGTATTGTCACGTTTGCCACAAACCTCATGAACATGTTGTGCCACTTGATCAATCCCAGGAATCTGGCTAACTCCTTGGTATTCTTGGGCGGTTTTAGTTTTACTATAATCTCAAATTTTTCCACGTCTACTGCCGATCCTTCTGCAAACACTATGTGCCCCAATAGGGATCAACTCGTGATTGCAAAGGCACACTTCACTAGGTTAAGACTCAATCTGGCTATTCTGCATTTTTTTAGAAACATCATAAGGTGCTTTATATGGTCTTCTTTTCTCCCACACACACTAAAGTTGTCTACAAAAACCCTCATGAATGTGGTTAAATACCCATAGAATATTTCTTGTAGTACCATTCTCTGGAACGTGGTTGTAGAATTATTTAGCCTGAGGGTCATCACATTGGAGGAGAAGGCCCCCCATTCAGTCAAAGTTTATTTTCTCCTTATCCTTTGGAGCCATGCACACTTGGTTGTACCCCACTGAATCCATCCAAAAATGAGTATATCTCATGTCCTGCTATAGCATCAAGTAGTGAGTGTATGAATGGTAGAGGAAATGGATTTGATATCATGGTGGAGGCATTTAATTTTCTATAGTCTATGCAGACTTTGATCTATCCAAAAATGAGTATATCTCATGTCCTGCTATAGCATCTAGTAGTGAGTCTATGAATGGTAGATGAAATGGATCGGATATCATGGTGGAGGCATTCAACTTTCTATAGTCTATGCAGACTTTGATCTTCCCATTATTCTTGGGGACAATGACTATGTGTGATAGCCATTCAACTTTCTATAGTCTATGCAGACTTTGATCTTCCCATTATTCTTGGGGACAATGACTATGTGTGATAGCCATTCTACTTTTTCTATCAGGTAGATAAATCCACTCTCAATAGCTTATCTATTTCTTCCTTGACTTGCTTGGTGTAGTTAGGATTCATCCTGTACCTACTGTGCTTTATCAGAATTGCATCCTCCTTCAGGTTGATCTTATGCTGATAAAAGATGGGATCAATTCCTTTCATGTAACCATAGTTCCACGCAAATACATCTTTGTAGGATCTCAACACCTCCAAGAGCTTTTCTCTAGATTCTTGACTCAGTTTTGCACTGACCATGGCTGTTTTAGGCTCTTGATCATCTCCTAAGTTTATCTCTTCAAGCTCATCTTCTTGCACTCTGATGTTATGCCTCTTGAATTTGTCTTATTCTTGATTGAGAACAAACATGGCCTTCTCCTGCTCTACCTGTGTCTTTGTTCTCCTATCCTGATAGGTCCGGATTCTCTCTCAGGATCTCCTCTTTTTTATTAACTTCCACTCCTTCCAAGTAGTTTATACCTTCAGCATGCCTTGCCCCTTGCAACAGCCTTGCCCCTTGCAGCTCCTCCTAATGTTGGCGTTGTAGTATGGGACATTCATTTTGCCTATGCCCACGGGCACTGCAGTAGTAACATATCAACCCATCTCCTCTTTGCCCAAATCTTCCACCTCCTCTTCCATGAGGTCTATTGTTTTGAGGCTCGGTGATAACTTGATTGACAGTTGGAACCTGTTGTTTTGCTGATGATGTTGTCTTTCTACTACTCTCGAGTTCCTGTTTTGAGTGTTCTAAAGCGTGTGTTAATGGTGTGGTTGTTATTCTTATCGCAAATAGCACATGGTTGTTGTGTGGTTTTCATGTGACATTCTTCTTTTGTATGACCCTGGTTATTACACTTATTAGTGCACTAGACATCCGGTCTCAGTCTAGATCATGCATGTTCTCTGGCAAGCTTGTCTAATGCAACCTTCAATTCTTCTTGAATATCCACTGCCTGCTTCCTGCCTTTCTTCTTTCGGGGCTTTTGCTCTTCGGCATTCGAATCTTGACTAGAGTCTAATTCCTGAGATGTCTTCATTGGAATCCAAGTCAGAAGGCTCTTTTTCCTTATGTTAGCTCCTTTCTTTTTCTTCTTGGGGTCTTTGCTTGTTTGCTTCAAGATCCCTTGCTCATGCTACCACTTGTTCAAATGTGAGGGTCTCCAAATCATAAGAGGCTACTACCGTCTAGAGTTTATCTCTCAATCCTCTCACAAACCATTGACACAGTGTGGCTAGCAGGTTTGTTTGGCTGCTCCAGATGCATTAATAATGCTTTGAATTCTACTGCATAATCTTCTTTTGGCCTCTTCTTTTGAGTTAGGCTTTGTAGCTTTTCCCATACCTCGGTGATGGTCTTTTCTCTCTAGAATCTTTTCAAGAAAGCTTTCTTTAGTTCCTCAAACATCTGGAAGTGATGCATAGTTTTCCCTTAACCGCAATCACCAAGAATCTAGTTGGAAATTCAGTTAAATGATGGGTAGATTACCGTGATGAGAGATCAATGATTCTCATTAAGAAAATCTAGATTAAGGGAAAAGGGTTTGGAACCAATCTCCAACCAGGAATTCTACTTGCATAGAACCTGTGTTCTATTTTACGCCAGAATGTTGGAGGAAGAATTTGGTAACTAAGGAGAGACTCGTTGCAATAGCTGGTGGGGAGTCGTTGAGGGACGTCACTCATGGCAAAACCTGCTGAGGTCTTGATCAGCCTCGGTATGGTTAAAATAGTGTGCTTTTGGAATGATGGGCGAGGATCGTCAAAGCGGTACTTGAGTGAAGTGCTAGGACACCTAAGTAGGATCCTAGAGGGTTCTGACCAGGTGATATATGAGCTCATGGTTGCTAGGACACCCATGCGTACATCGAGGAAGATATGGATGAACCAAAAAATGACTTTTGTGTATGGATTTTTGATATTGGATCTCGTTGGTTGACCAGATGGTCTTCAACGGAGAGTCCGGATGATATATTTTGTAAAATAATGGACTCAATATTTTGGAGGATTATGATCAGTAATACTATGATTTTATTGAAAGATTGTTTTAAAGGTAGCCGAATCTGTTAAAATGGCAATTTCATATTGGGTGTGTAAGTAGACAAGGAACATAGGAACGCGAAGAGCTCCCAGGAGGTTTGTTGGTGGTGTTCCACAAAGCCAGAGGGGATGGTAGTCCTGTGAGCCAAATAGGTTCTCGGGCAACGGTCCTAAGGGAGGATTATCCTCCAAGGGGTGATGTGAGAGTGCCAGACTCATTTCTTAGGAATGAAGACCAAGACAATGTTCAGAGTCAGGGCAAGAATGGATTGGGGATTGGAGGGAACAGATGCATAGATCTTATTCAGAGTCAAAGTGATTTTGGAGACCGGGCCGGGTTTTTAGTAGAGAAAAGGGTTGCCAGAGATGGATGGATGACAGAGGGACTTCGGGAAAAGATTGGGATGATGACAGTCATCCAAGAACAGGTTGGAATCCCATCATCAAGTTTAGCGGAGGGGGATGTCATGTGCATGAAATGCCATGGACATTCTCAGATCTAATCCAGAAGGGGTAGCCAAGAAAAAGAGTTTTAAGAACTAGAAGTTGGAGCACAAAGTGCAGCAGAGGCCAGTGTGGACTTGGAGCAAGGCTTGGAGGGGATGAAGAGGAAGGCATGTCGATTGTACCAGAACTAAGCAAGAAGCTATCGGCTGAATCAAGACAAAGGCGGCTACTACAGGTGCTATGTTTCATGGAGTAGATGCCAAGTCGGCTAGCCGACCAGCAGTCGGCCAGCTCTCCACGTGTCCCAAGGCCTATAAATAGGCACATATGCTCATTGTAGGATTCATTCAACTCTTTAGGAGTTGGGTCCAAGTAGGGACAGATTTTGGTGATGTTTCACCTTTTGTATGAGGCAGCCTAGGGCTGTAGAAAAGTACCTTTCTGTACTATATGAAATATACTGAATTTCCAGCCATATATCTCTCTTTCTACTCTCCCTTCTGTCTGTGTTATGCATCAGCATGTTCTCAATGGTGTTTAGGGCTAAAAGAAGACTCCCAAAGCTTTCGCATGTTACATTGGTATCAGAGCATCAGGCTCAGCAAAGCTAAACATTGATGGCATACAGGTCCAAGGTATCAGAGCATGTTACATTGGTATCAGAGCATCAGGCTCAGCAAAGCTAAACACTGATTCAGTCCCATATGATGGTGTACAGGTCCAAGGTACAAGAAAGTACACAGATACGAAGCCCAAGGCAAGGAACACAGGAATGGGAAGATCTCCTAGGAGGTTTGTTGGTGGTGTTCCACAAAGCTAGAGGGGATGGTAGTCCTTTGAGCCAAATAGCTTCTCACTCATTTCTTAGGAATAAAGACCAAGACAGTGTTTGAGAGTCAGGGCAAGAATGGATTGGGGATTGGAGGGAACAGATGCATAGATCTTATTCAGAGTTAGAGTGGTTTTGGAGACCGGGTTGGGTTTTCAGAGAAAAGGGTTGCTAGAGATGGATGGATGACAGAGGGACTTCCGGAAAAGATTGGGATGATGTCAGTCATCTAAGAAAACAGGTTGGAATCCCATCATCAATTTAGCAGAGGGGGATGTCATGTGTATGAAATGCCATGGACATTCTCAGAGCTAATCCAGAAGGGGCAGCCAAGAAAAAGAGTTTAAGAACCAGAAGTTGGAGCACAAAGTGTAGCAGAGGCCAGTGCGGACTTGGAGCAAGGCTTGGAGGGGATGAAGAGGAAGGCATGTCGGCTGTACCAGAACTAAGCAAGAAGATGTTGGCTAAGACATAAGGGCTGTGAGCTGAATCAGGACAAAGGCGACTATAGGCGGCGCTGCGTTTCATAGAGTAGATGCCAAGTCGGCTGGCCAACCAGCAGTTGACCAGCTCTCCACGTGTCCCAAGGCCTATAAATAGGTGCATATGCTCATTGTAGGATTCATTCAACTCTTTAGGAGTTGGGTCCAAGTAGGGATAGATTTTGGTGATGTTTCACCTTTTGTATGAGGCAGCCTAGGGTTGTAGAAAAGTACTTTTTTTGTACTATATGAAATATACTGAATTTCCAGCCATCTCTCTCTCTCTCTCTCTCTCTCTCTCTCTCTCTCTACTCTCCCTTCTGTCTGCGTTATGCATTCTCAGTGGTGTTTAGGGACTCCCAGAGCTTTCGTGTGTTACACTATGATGGAAAGCTTAGAATGTATTATGATGGTTCGGTCAAGCTTAAGGACATTGACTCGACATGTCCAAGGGAAGATCTAAAACCTATCTGCATTGAGGAAGACATCTCTATAGAAGAAGAGAGAAATCTTATTGATCTCCTCACAATTAATCCCAGCATTTCTTCACCTGGAAATACACTCATATGAAGGGCATACCTCGTGAAGTGGTCAAACACACCATCCCCATGATGGAAGGGGAAAGGCCAAAGCAAAGGGTGTGTCCTATGAACCCTAAGTAATTAATATGTTCTGTGAATTGATCGATCAACTCATAGATGCCAAATTCATCTAGGAAATAGAACACACTCACCCATTATGATAATACCCAAGAAAAAATTATCTAGGAAATAGAACACACTCACCCATCATGATAATACCCAAGAAAAATGAAAAAGCAAGATTATGTGTGGACCTTAAAAAGTTGAATGGTTACATGATATGAGATCACTATCTCTTATCCTTCTAGCATGTATTGGAGAAAGTCATAGGAAAGGAGGCCTATAGCTTCCTTAATGGATTTTTTTACTACAACCAAGTGTCAATAGACCAAAAGGATCAACATAAAAATGGCTTTTATGACTAACCTGGACACATATGCATACTATGTCACTATTTTGTTTGACCAGTTTCCCAAGAACCTTCCAATGCTTGATATGCAGAGCCTATAATGAGTATCTACAAAAATTCATTGAAGTCTTTATGGAAACGACCTCTGTGTCAATTCAACATGGAGATAACATCTATGGTGTTTGAGAAAAGTGCTAGAGAGATGCCGGCTCTTCAGAATCTCTCTTAACCCTTTGAAATGATAGTTTTGGGTCCAGCATGGAGTGATCTTGGGACACATTGTCTTAGAACATGGCATTTCCACAAATGATAGTAAGGTGCAACTCATTCTCGAGTTTCCACCCCATACCAATTTTTATAGAGTCTAGTGATTTATGGGGCATGTTGGTTATTTTACTAACATTTCATCTTCATGTATGCCAACATAGCTCATCCCATTTATGGGCTTCTAATTGTTTTTTAATGGACAAAGGAGTGCCACTACCTCAAGAAATCATAGCGAGTGCTCCTATTTTGAGATCCCCCAATTGGAAAATAATATTGCATGTCCATATAGATGCTTTGACTTTTGCAATTGGTTGTGTATTGGCTCAACCCAAAGAACACAACCCGAGACGTCCCTATTAGCTTACTAGTCTCACTAATTAAATGAAGGAGAACAAAATTACACCACCACAGAAAGAGAAGGGTTGGTCATTGTCTATGCAGTCAAAAAGTTTTGTCTCATTACCTTTTGACGACTAAATTCATTTTCTTTTGTAGACCATCAAGCTCTTCTTTACCTAGTGAATAAGCCTTGCACCTCCTAATCCTAATTTTGTTGGAGTTCAAGACTTCACCACCACCACCATTATGGTACACAAAGATTCTCCAACATGTACTAGTCAACCACATGTCGTGCATTCCTAATGGAGAACTGCCAGTGGTGGGAGTCAATGATGACTTGCTAGATTTTCCCCTATTCTAACTATGATTGATTCCTGAATGGGGAAAGGAAGTTGCACATTTCCTAACTAATGGCCTACCCACCGAAACAAAATTAGTGAGTGACAGGACCACCAATGAATGATTTGCATCATGAGTAGATGGCAATCATTAGGGAAAATTTGGACTCAAAAAGGGGCCTTGTAAGAGATCCCTTGGGATGGTGATGTGGACAAAGCAAGCCAATAAATCCACATATAATATTGGAGGCCACGTGCGTCATTTTTGAGTTCTTTATTCCAGTAACTGACATGTAGGGTGTTTTTTAATTCAAAACAATGCATCTTAAGTATAGTTTTTTATTCCCACTATGGTGCCTTATTTTATTGAAAAAAGACACCACTCTCTTTCTTCATTACACTTTTGAATGTAACGAAGCCAACTCTGCTAACCAAACTTGAACCGAACTTCGTCCCTGCAACCCATCATCTTGCATTGTCTCCCTCATTGTCTTCCCGATTGCACAACCACAACCACTCCAAATCCGAATTTTTTTGAGCGGGAGGTTTTTGATTTTCTCTTCTTCTCAAGGCGGCAAGTTTTGAAAAAGGATGGAAAAGTATTTGTTCTTCATGCGCCATACCTGCTTGTGCATGAATAACAATCCCATTTCTTACCTTTTTCAAGTGAGGGTTGTGCTTACAAGTACTCTGTACATTTTGGTTCATCCAGGATACCAACAAGTTTGTTTGATGGACAAAGAGGTATTATTTAGTGATGTTGTCTTTTGGTTTTAATGAAGCAATCTTCTTCACGGGAGATAAGTGTAATATCTTTGGTTTTTTTTGGTTAAAGTGTGAGTTCATGATGCTTTTTGGTGTTGTTAAAGCACAGAACAATGCAATGGAACCTTTGCAGCAAAAGAGGAAAAAGGTGGACATCCACTTCCAAGTAGAACCCGATTATGCTCCCTGCTGTAAGAGAAATTGGTCTAGGCCAGCATGCAAAGCCCGCATTACTGAGCTTCGAAATGAAGGAAAGAAAAATATGGACCTTTGGTTGGATGGTAGTATTTACCCACCAGATCCAACCTCCTCTCAATCTCCATCATTCTTTGGGTTGACAAGTTTCTTCAAGTTTGTGTGTGAGGGTGAAAATGGATTGCTTGGGTATTGCAAAAGACTGTTTGGCCAATGTCAAAGTATCTTTGAAAGACATTTGAGCGATAGAGATGCCAGGATAAAAATGCTTGAAGGTGCAAATTTTTACTTGGCATCGATCACAACAGCTTTGCAAGCTTCAAACGAGGACAAAGCAAAAGTTTGTGCTGGGTTACAAAAAGAGTTTGATCATTTGCAGCAGACTATTTGTAAGATGCAGGACACTATTAAGGAGAAGAATGAAATTTTGGCAGTTCGAGAAATCAACAATTTCACATTGGAGAGTGAGAATGCACACCTTCGAAAACAACTTGAAAAGTTCAACAGAAAATTGCAATATTTGAAAGACACGCCAATGGGTGCTCGATTACGCAAGAGACAGATCAAACCATTGGAAGAACTCAATGTTGGAGGTGGCTAATGGAAGCGTCGTGTAAAAGCTTGCAGGTATTGGGATCTATAATTTCTTTGAGCTTAAATTTCTTTGAGCACTCACTTTCATTTTCATCTTTAGTTCCTTTTTTGGAGATGGGGGATTGGGTGTGGGGGTGGTATAGTTAGATGAATGGTGGAGTGAAATAGCTATCGTTGTTGCTTTAGGATGGTCACAGATGTTGTGGGTCCAAAAGAGCAAGGTTCTGATATATTTGGCAAAGTTCTGACAAAAGACATCGTGGAGTCAGCAATACAGCATCCTAAGTTTGCAAGACTTCGATCAGACATAGCAAAGCAATCCTTGCAGGAGGTGAGTGAAGCATTCACGCCTGCAGATGCACAAGGTATATGTGACATGGCTGGTATAAGCACAAAGTCTTACAGGATGTTGTTTAATAAAGTTAAAGAGGGTTTCAATTGCAAGCTTGGAAAAAAAACAGTAATTCCCATTCCAAAACCATTTCACGTAAACAAAGCTCGAAATATTCTCAACTTGGGAATGGTCGAACTTGTTGGAGAGCCTTGTCACGTGTCTAGCACATTGACAGTGACTAAAAAGAGTGGGGAACAGAAAATTATAGAGCTTACAGAGTTCAATAATTTCATCATGGATGTTCGGAAATTACAAATGGCTATGGTGAAATTTTATGACATCAGTGTACATGAGTGCAATGGAAGGCTGAAATTTGTTTTGAAACTTGATGAGAGTGAGGTGATCAAAGGACAGAAGCTGGAAAGGGTTAGCATTACTTTAATGAATAGAGCTTTGGATGCAAGTATCAATAATGCTGATGAGAAGCACTTTAGTGTACAATCCGAAAATGAGATTTGGTGGCTGGCTGCATTTGAGGTGACGTGCTATCCATTTTTAAATAAAGAATATTATGTTGCTATCCTCTTGTTATGATGTTGTAGACAATCTAACAGTTGTTGTTAATAGGTTCCAACAGAGACCCATGAAATTCTGAAGTGGTACTTCAACCAGACTGAGCTTCCTTCCACTATCCAGCAGCAGTCGAATGGCGAAAAGCTTTATGTAGAAGGATATGGTGAATATGAGGTTGAATGGCACTTGGCTGCAGATCTTAAAACCTTGAAATGCATGTTTGGTATTTCCCAAGGAGCAATGGCCAAGTATCCTTGCCTGTATTGTATGATCGAACGAGGTGTCTCCAAAGGAGGAAAAGAGAGAGAATGGAAATGCCTAAATGCAATCAGTAATAGGCGTGAACCCCCAAATCGTGATGCTCCAGGAGTGGATCCTAATTGGGATCCAATTCTTCCTATCCCTTTGATCAGAGTTCATATTTGTGTTTTGCATGCGCTGGTTAGAATAATTGAGAAACTAGTCTACATGTACATCGAATTTTCATGGAATATGAAACCAGCAGTAGAGAGTGAAAGAACTATTAAAAAAATAGAGCAAGTGCTTTCAGATGCAGGTTTACATTGTGGTCAAGTGAAGATTGAGAAGGACTTGAGAAGATGAGGGAAGACCGGAAATGTTCCTAGCAAACCATGTTTTGGAGGTGCAAAAGCCAGAAAGTTCTTATCTAATCATACCCAGAGAGGTCATCTGGGTACAGATTTTGAGGTGTGGAGGAAGCTTCATGCAGCTGTACCTGATCGAGGCTCTTCAGGACAAGCAAGGGTGGCAAAGGCCAAAGCGTGGTTGGCACTTGATCGCCTAGCACCTTTGTTGCAAAAAGCAAGGTTTGAAGATGGGGATGTTGAGAAATTTGAGGCAGTTGTGACAGAGTTCTACACTAGCTATGAAAAGGCATGGGGTGCGACAAACTTGACACAATACATGGTTATTACTTGAAAACCTACAGCTTTGAGTATTTTTTGTTGTTCAAAAAATATTGTACGATACTAAATGTCTTGTTGTTGTTGAGCATTTGTAGCACATTTTGCATGCACATGGAACCTTTTTTGCGGAAGAGTTTGGAAGCCTTGGGATTTGGTCTACCCAAGGCATGGAAAGATCTCATTGGCAAGCACGTTGTGCCTATCAAAGGGCCACTCAACATGGAGGAGGAATAAAGAAAAGTAATCCCATGAAGCAACTATGTCAGTGGTGGTATAGGCGGATTCAAGTGAGGGCTCGTGTGAAGATCAAACATGCTGAATCAGCTGTGTCATGTGCAATAAGAAAGGTTCAGGCTGAACGGAGACGTTCAATATATGTCTCCTCACAGGGAGAGCAGAATCATGCTGAATGGCTAAGACAACGACAAAGACAGGGCAGAGTGTGGAAGAAAATTGATCATTGAAATATATATTGTAAAACAATGATGTAACTGTGAAAGATTTTAAAAGAACAAGAGCTTTCATCTATGTCCCATATAAATGTTTCCAATATACATACATTTCATAGTTTGTAATGGTAAACAAGAAGAGTATTGAGAAATATGACAAAACTTCTTAGCAACTGGAACAATCTAAATTTGCTAATCTGGAGCAGAGACTTCCCCCAGCCGAGCCTTTTTTGTTGACGTTTCTGCATCATCTTCTTCATCCTCTATCAATGGCACAACAGGGACCTTTGGCCTTGCTGTTCTAAGAAGATGCTTCTTCCCGCAATCACTCAATAGATTAGGATCTGTGATTCCACATGCCAACCCGTAAGCAGCATATGTTAAATAATATTTACATCTTAACGAATATACTCCAGGTCCCTCTCCAAAGATTCGAACAGCTGCTTGCCGCTCCAGAAGTATTGCCTTGTTTGCATTCATCCTTAAGTGATAGCCACCTAAATACCTGGATAAAGTCTTTATCGCCATCAGAGGAAAACTGGCATTGTCCTTGGAGAAGCTAGCGTGAAATATCACAATTTGAGGGAATTTTAGGCGGTGTATATATGTTCCATCCCAAAACTGAAGTCAACGACAAAGTGCTCAGATGTGTTTTAAGGTATACTCTTTTCTCTGTCCTCCCACAATTTTTCATTCTTGGCTCTTAAAGTTGATGCCTCACTCTTGATATGTTTCCTTGTGAAGTTTTGTTATTTCGCTATTGCTCGAGGATGTACAGCAACGAGTGTTCCAGATTGATTCACTGGTCTCAACACTGTTGCTAGTAGAGTCAGTTCCGTACCTCGATGTGCTGAACTGGTTTCGGGAGGTCCAGCTGGACGATGCCCGAGTATTTTTTTTGGCATATCATGAAAAGTGAGTTTGTCTCTCTCTCTCTCTCTCTCTCTCTCTCTCTCTCTCTCTCTCTCTCTCTCTCTCTCTTGCATGATGTTTATAGGAATCACCGTACACGAGTTATATAGTGCTTCCTTTGGATTGAAACTAATAGAATTCTATTGTGCAGTTCCCATTGGAGTCTTCTACTAGTCGATGTGCAAGAAAATGTCATTTACCTTGCAAATTCGACATCTGGTGTCCATGGAAATGTTTTGCTGTAAGTAAAAATCATTAAGATACATATTATTGTCTGAGTTAGAAGTCCGGATTGATCAGGATAATGATTGGTCTCTGTTTACAGTGGAGTCAGGAAACTAATGGCAGCTTACGAGAGCCTCAGCATGGACATCGACACCCTGGATCGATCGACCATCCGAAGGGTTAGTGTCCCCAAACAAGAAGATGGCTACAGCTGTGGGTGGAGGGTTGCACTTAATGCAATGTTGCTGCTACGAAGCATTTTTCAGCTCCCTTCAGAGGATGTAAGCATTTTCAGCTCCCATACGCATTTGTGCTCTTGTTTATCTTCTTATATATTGTCATGTTGATCTTATTTATGCCTTGATGAATTGTGATGGCAGTTTCCATCAATGTCTTGCTACGTGGAC
This sequence comes from Cibotium barometz, assembly GCF_041138505.1. Classification (NCBI taxonomy): domain Eukaryota; kingdom Viridiplantae; phylum Streptophyta; class Polypodiopsida; order Cyatheales; family Cibotiaceae; genus Cibotium; species Cibotium barometz. The sequence goes on along the minus strand of NC_141057.1, from coordinate 29,510,470 downwards.
CTAGACGTCCAAACGTTTAGGGAGGAAACGATTGCGAAATTGATCGAGGTCGCTGAAGTTATGCCTCCAGACGGGCCAGTGGACTTCATCCCGCCCAATCCACGAGGGGGGATAGGCCCCCCTGAGCCTCTTACATGGTGTAAGATCCCTGTTCCCACCGAGCAACGGATTCGGGGTACTGGCAGCGGAAGTAGCGCTCCTCGCGCGGGACAGGGGTCCCACACTCGGGGCCTCGCCCACCACGGATATCCGGATAAGAGACTAATCCGTCGGTTGTTCCAAAACCGAACCCGAAAAAACTTTCTTAATCGGAAGCACGGGCGATTCCACCAGGATAACTTTTTACTCTAACGTAGTCAAGATCATTTCTGATCGAGATGATCCAATTACATCTATAAGATACTTAGTCAGTTCAAGGAAGAAACTTGCACTTGGATCATTGGGATCAACGCTTTTTTCCCCATTCAAGAGACACAGCCGTTGATTCCTATCCATAGAACAGTTACTGTCCTGGATTTTTTTTTTCTATCGTAAAAACAAAAGTTTGAGTCTCGATTTACGGATCCATCAGTCCAGCCTAACCCCATCCAATCCCATGGGTTAGCCAACCGCCCAACCACTGTAGTGATGGGATCCAATTAAAAATTTGGTTAGGTTTTGTCCCGGGTACCAAGGAAAAGAGTTCCAAGGCCCCCTAGCCGGATGTTCATGCAAAATAAAACTAGTCACACCACTCACACACCCAATATGAAATTGCCTTTTCACAGATTCAACCAGTTTAAAACAATCCTTTAATAAAACCATGGTATCACTGATCACCATCTTCCAATTTATCCAGTTGATTCTTAATTTTTTCATCATTCCTTCATCAGAGTATCTATGGCATCATTGGCAACTAGGACGCTCACCAACCTCGGCAATATAATCACTTATCAAGATGGACTCTCGTTGAAGATCAGCAAGATTAACCAACGGATCCATATAAGGAGCCATGGACTCATCCATTGAAGACCAGCAAGGTCAATCAACCAGATCCATGCTCAATTTCAGAAAACAACTCCAACTCTGTTACAATATCTTCCTCGACGCACGCGTGGGTATCCTAGGCGACCCAGAGCCCGAGCACCGTATGGTCAGCACCCTCTAGGATCCTTCGCAGGTGACCTAGCGCTTCACTCATAGGCCGCTTCCTTGGCCCCTCATCCACCGTACCGGAAGCTCACCATTTTAATCGCACCGAGGCTGGTCAAGACCTCAGCCGACCTTGCTACGCGAGACGTCCTTCATTGACTCTCCGTCTCAGCAGTTGCAACATTATCAGTTAGGTCTCACGACCTTAATCACAAGATAGTATCAGTTAGGTCTCACGACCTTAATCACAAGATAGTCACAATGCTCCCCCAGCAATCTTGACATAAAACAGTCATTTACAAACAGCATTTACAAACAGTTTACAATACAGTTTCTATTTTTACTTTCATTTTTCCACATTATCCCTCATCAATCCACATTACTTATTCCATATTCCATTATATGTATACTCATCCCCTCACATCACATATCGTATATTCACATTCATACATATATTCACATCTCCACATCCACATCCACATCCACATTCACATCCACACATCCACATCTACATCCATACATCTATTTTCACATCCACATCTACATGCACATTCATGCATCCACATCCATACATCCACATCTACATGCACATTCACATCCATACATCTACATCTATATGCGTACATTCTCATCTACATGCATACATCCACATCTCTATGCATACATCCACATCCACATCCACATCCACATTCACATTCTCCTCATACATCTACATCTACATGCATACATCCACCTCCACATTCACATCCACATCTATACATCTACATCTACATGCATACATCCATCTCCACATCCACATGCACATCTACATCTACATGCATACATCCACCTCCACATCCACATCCACATCTATACATCTACATCTACATGCATACATCCACATCCACATCTATACATCTACATCTACATGCATCCATCCACATCTCTATTTATATCCTCATCTATACATCTACTTCTACATGCATACATCCACATCTCCATGCATACATCCACCTCCACATTCACACTCACATCCATACATCTACATCTACATGCAAACATCCACATCTCCATGCATAATAAAATTCTTTTAATTAATCTAGGATGATAGTTCCTAGAATATGGTAGGAAGTCCTCTTTTTATGCTTTGAATGAATTTATTTTATGCGTAATTTCTATAAAAATTTTGCCATAGCTCCGCTACTATGACTGATAAATCTCAATTTTTTTCTAAGGGATCAAGCTTATCATTAAGGAAATAATTAGAATGGTCTCTAATTGGGTCATCAATCCATAATGGATTGAATCATCAATGTGCATAAACTAAAAGCATAGCAAAAAGCCATTAATTTGGCCTCAAGCATAGCTTAATCTTGGATTAAGGAAAAGCTTCATTTGGATTGAGAATGGGTCATGAGTATGACCATTTCTTGAGTGAGAGAGAGAAATTACATAAAAACCATTAGAATTTAAACATAAATGGAAATTAACTTCAATAGCATTTATTAAATTATGTAACTTTTCAATACTATTCACCACTTAACTTCAACAGCATTAAAAAAAAACCATATCAATTAAGCTTCTCAAGCTTGAGAGGGGTTGAGAAGAGAGAATCATTGAGTAATTATAGAAAAGATCAAAATTCAATATACTTACCTTATAATTTGCTTGATTCTTTATTCACGGTAGAGGCCCCCAACCAATCAATTGGTTTAGTATGTTGATGGAGCCACCAATGGGGATTGAAGAAAGAGAGAAGTGTCAAAAACTAGTGAATTATTAAAGAATTCACAGTTCTTGGCTTAGGTGGAGTAACAAAGCATAAGACACTATATATTTTTGCTTAGATGGAGTAGAGTAACAAAGCATAAGACACTATATATTTTAGCTTAGGTGGAGTAGAGTAACAAAGCATAAGACACTATATATTTTGGCTTAGGTGGAGTAGAGTAACAAAGCATAAGACACTATATTTTTTTGGCTTAGGTGGAGTAGAGTAACAAGGCATAAGACTCTATATCTTTTTCAACAAGGGGAGGCTTCTATTTATAGGAAAATTTGAGCTCCTAACCAAACAAACTGATTCTAGAATTTTCCAAGTCAGTTTGGTCACTTTTTGACCATTTTTAGGTCAGTTAAGCTAACTTTTTGGAACTAGACTTGAATGAGGAGAGAGGAGAGATAAAATATCTCAATTTTTATGAGTTTAAAATTTATTCAAGCATGTGAAATATGCACCTCCTTTAAAGAATTCCCCTTCCTTACATATGTGTCATAATGGAATCATTTTAATATTGCTCATAGTTTTTTACTAATAAGCCTTGTACATTTTCAACTCTTCATCTTATGTGAGCATTTAAGGGACTCCCCTTCCTTACATATGTGTCATAATAAAATCATTATTCCCAAAATATCTCATATTTTTAATATTGCTCATAGTTTTTTATTAATAAACCTTGTACATTTTCAACTCTTCATCTTATGTGAAATATGCACCTCCTTTAAAGAACTCTCCTTCCTTACACATGTGTCATAATGGAATCATTTTAATATTGCTCATAGTTTTTTACTAATAAACCTTGTACATTTTTAACTCTTCATCTTATGTGAGCATTTAAGGGACTCCCCTTCCTTACATATGTGTCATAATAAAATCATTATTCCCAAAATATCTCATATTTTTAATATAGTTTTTTACTAATAAACCTTGTACATTTTCAACTCTTCACCTCATGTGAGCATTTACTCATTTTTGGGTATTTTCTTTTTACAATTTGGATTTATCTCCTCCCTACACATGGATTGATGCTATTGGCCCATAGGAACCTTAATTGGACCATAGTCTAAAGATTTATGAAAATCTAGACCCTTAGGCTAAGGTTCTTTATACCTATTTCCAATTAATTCCAATTGCACATTGGAAAATTCTTTTTAAATTTCTGTTTCAGGGGAACTCATCTGAATTATAAGAGATATTTTTCTATCCAAAAATATTCAAAATCTGAATATTCTCTCTCTAGAATATTTTCTCTCTCTAGGTTAAAACAGTCACAAACAAGATCTCTTATATTTCAGAAAAGGAATTGATTACAGGGGAATATACTAGACATCAAAAAGGGGTTGGAGGAGGAATCTTACATTCTACCCCACTTAGAAAACGCGAGATGTCCTCATCTCGCAACTTGGAATAATTTCGCAAGATGCACGAATATGAGACTTAGAGAAAAATTTTAATCACGATTAACCACCAAGAAAAGTCTTAAAGAGAGCAAGATTCAAAATAAGAACAAGATTTAAACTTTATTTATTCACGGGACTTATACAGTAAAGATAGAAGAACTCTTTACACTTCCATAAGCCCGTCCATCATATGGTCACAAAAGCAGTCCTCACAAGCTGCACAAGTATAGGGTAACTCATCTATGGGAATGATTCTGCTGGTTATTGCCGCACCTATCTCAGTGGTATGAGGTGATCTAACAAAAGGACCTCTGAGAGGCAAGCCAAAAACAGGGTAAAGGCATATCTTCTCATGAGGAAGAAAACATGCCAGTAAGAAGACCCGCTCAGAAAACCCAAGATGCCTTGATCTCATGACACAGTAGTATCGGGGACCCAAACCCAAAGCTTCAATAACCATGGCCAAGCGGACATTGTTACGAAAGTGTTGCTGACCCCAGGGTGTTACCCTAGTTATGTTTTGATAGGTCCGCCATTTGGTCTGCGCTACAGAAGTTCCTAGGTGAGGAAAAAGTGAGCGCTCATACTGTTCTATAAAGTCTTTCTTCACAGACTCTCTTGGGTCTTGAAGGTGAGAAATCATCAGGGATAAAACTAATTCCTGTTGCCAAGCCATGAAGGAGATTAAGAAAGAAAGGAGATTGATGGGAGTAAGATTACTGTGAGCGACAAGTAAAAGTTACGACTTATATAAAGGAAGGAGCTAGCGTAACCTAGAAGCCAACGGTAACTTACCACTGAAGTTTTACCGTCTTTCCATGATTTGTTTTTGACACATTTTTCTATAGAAGGCATTAAGAATTTTGAGATGAGGAGATAAAAGAAACTTGTAGGCTAAGTCACCTACTTTCATTGAATTCAGATATAAGGATCACAATATCTGGGGGATAACTTCTTATACTCCCCAAGAGATAAAGAACTTCTTTTGGGCCGTACTCGAATGAACACCAAAACCTTGGTATCCAAAACACCGATTCTCACTTCTAAACTCATTGTTCTAAATCCTTAAAATAGGCATGACTCCTGAGAAGTATTTTAGGAAAAGGGTTTTCCTTTTTTAAACAGAAACTTTCTTTTATTTTAGAGAGGGAATAATTATAAGATCCAAAAGGGAGATTCTTACTCCTATATACCTCGAAGGCTGGGGAGGAATCTTACATCCTACCCCACTTAAAAAGTGCGAGATGTCCTCATCTCGCAGGGTAGAGGACAGCTCTTATTCTTAAGATCCAATTTTATTCTAGGGTTCCTTATATTCTGGTCAACCCAACAGAACATTGGGATAAATATCCCTTATATAGAACTCATCATTAAATAACAATTCATTCAGATTATATCATTCATATCTTTAACATGATAATGGTCCATTAGACCGAAAAGTTTCCTTCGGAACATTCCTCCACACGGAAATTTCAGTCAAGCAAGTTCTCAATTTGACATCCCTTAACTTGATCTACCGGTCAAGTATTAACAATAGCAATCTGACAGCACAACCCACTAATCTCATAGTGATTTGCTGAATTCGTTATCATCATTCTAGTTATGAATATCATCACAAGGACTCGTCCCATTCCCCCTCATTGTGGTTTCATTATATTTCAACTAATTTTTAAAAATCAACATTTTTTTTTCAATCAGCATTTTCAATCAGAATCCAAATCAATTCATCAATTCTCAAACAGAATTAAAAATCATATCAATCACATTCGAAATCATCATCTGGATACCATTAACGCTTATAATTTCAAGTCTTAGATTTACTCGTATATACTGTCAGTAAAGAGCTGCAGTATACTCTCGGTATATACGCGTAGTCACAGCCCTTGGAATTATAAGGTAAATACTATCATGTCTAGGCCTCAAGCAAGTCAGGGATTCTATATAATTGCGGTACTTCCATCTGAAGAACCGATTACCAAATTATGAATTTCAGTTTGAATATCAAATTGTATGAATTATATCACACAATTATAACCTTTTGGTGTTTCTTGATAATTTTTTGACATATTTGTCTTCTCAGTTGATCTTTATTAACCAAATGCTCTGATACCAACTGTAAGATCCCTGTTCCCACCGAGAAACGGATTCGGGGTACTGGCAGCGGAAGTAGCGCTCCTCGCGCGGGACAGGGGTCCCACACTCGGGGCCTCGCCCACGGATATCCGGATAAGAGACTAATCCATCGGTTGTTCCAAAACCGAACCCGGAAAAACTTTCTTAACCGGAAGCACGGGCGATTCCACCAGGATAACTTTTTACTCTAACGTAGTCAAGATCATTTCTGATCGAGATGATCCAATTACATCTATAAGATACTTAGTCAGTTCAAGGAAGAAACTTGCACTTGGATCATTGGGATCAACGCTTTTTTCCCCATTCAAGAGGCACAGCCATTGATTCCTATCCATAGAACAGTTACTGTCCGGGATTTTTTTTTCTATCGTAAAAACAAAAGTTTGAGTCTCGATTTACGGATCCATCAGTCCAGCCTAACCCCATCCAATCCCATGGGTTAGCCAACCGCCCAACCACTGTAGTGATGGGATCCAATTAAAAATTTGGTTAGGTTTTGTCCCGAGTACCAAGGAAAAGAGTTCCAAGGCCCCCTAGCCGGATGTTCATGCAAAATAAAACTAGTCACACCACTCACATATCCAATATGAAATTGCCTTTTCACAGATTCAACCAGTTTAAAACAATCCTTTAATAAAACCATGGTATCACTGATCACCATTTTCCAATTTATCCAGTTGATTCTTAATTTTTCCATCATTCCTTCATCAGAGTATCTATGGCATCATTGGCAACTAGGACGCTCACCACCTGTCCACTCACAGGGGCCGTTTCTTAGTTCCTAGCCCTTAATACTCGGCAATATAATCACTTATCAAGATGGACTCTCGTTGAAGATCAGCAAGATCAACCAACGGATCCATATAAGGAGCCATGGACTCTTCCATTGAAGACCAGCAAGGTCAATCAACCAGATCCATGCTCAATTTCAGAAAACAACTCTAACTCTGTTACAATATCTTCCTCGACGCACGCGTGGGTATCCTAGGCGACCCAGAGCCCGAGCACCGTATGGTCAGCACCCTCTAGGATCCTTCGCAGGTGACCTAGCGCTTCACTCATAGGCCGCTTCCTTGGCCCCTCATCCACCGTACCGGAAGCTCACCATTTTAATCGCACCGAGGCTGGTCAAGACCTCGGCCGACCTTGCTACGCGAGACGTCCTTCATTGACTCTCCGTCAGCAGTTGCAACATTATCAGTTAGGTCTCACGACCTTAATCACAAGATAGTCACAATGCTCCCCCAGCAATCTTGACATAAAACAGTCATTTACAAACAGCATTTACAAATAGTTTACAATACAGTTTCTATTTTTACTTTCATTTTTCCACATTATTCCTCATCAATCCACATTACTTATTCCATATTCCATTTATATGTATACTCATCCCCTCACATCATTTTTCATCTCAACACTTCATATTCCTTTACATCACATATCGTATATTCACATTCATACATATATTCACATCTCCACATCCACATCCATATTCACATCCACACATCCACATCTACATCCATACATCTATTTTCACATCCACATCTACATGCACATTCATGCATCCACATCCATACATCCACATCTACATGCACATTCACATCCATACATCTACATCTATATGCGTACATTCTCATCTACATGCATACATCCACATCTCTATGCATACATCCACATCCACATCCACATCCACATTCTCCTCATACATCTACATCTACATGCATACATCCACCTCCACATTCACATCCACATCTATACATCTACATCTACATGCATACATCCATCTCCACATCCACATCCACATCCACATCTACATCTACATGCATACATCCACCTCCACATCCACATCCACATCTATACATCTACATCTACATGCATACATCCACATCCACATCTATACATCTACATCTACATCTCCATTCACATCCACATCTATACATCTACATCTACATGCATCCATCCACATCTCTATTTATATCCTCATCTATACATCTACTTCTACATGCGTACATCCACATCTCCATGCATACATCCACCTCCACATTCACACTCACATCCATACATCTACATCTACATGCAAACATCCACATCTCCATGCATAATAAAATTCTTTTAATTAATCTAGGATGATAGTTCCTAGAATATGGTAGGAAGTCCTCTTTTTATGCTTTGAATGAATTTATTTTATGCGTAATTTCTATAAAAATTTTGCCATAGCTCCGCTACTATGACTGATAAATCTCAATTTTTTTCTAAGGGATCAAGCTTATCATTAAGGAAATAATTAGAATGGTCTCTAATTGGGTCATCAATCCATAATGGATTGAATCATCAATGTGCATAAACTAAAAGCATAGCAAAAAGCCATTAATTTGGCCTCAAGCATAGCTTAATCTTGGATTAAGGAAAAGCTTCATTTGGATTGAGAATGGGTCATGAGTATGACCATTTCTTGAGTGAGAGAGAGAAATTACATAAAAACCATTAGAATTTAAACATAAATGGAAATTAACTTCAATAGCATTTATTAAATTATGTAACTTTTCAATACTATTCACCACTTAACTTCAACAGCATTAAAAAAAAACCATATCAATTAAGCTTCTCAAGCTTGAGAGGGGTTGAGAAGAGAGAATCATTGAGTAATTATAGAAAAGATCAAAATTCAATATACTTACCTTATAATTTGCTTGATTCTTTATTCACGGTAGAGGCCCCCAACCAATCAATTGGTTTAGTATGTTGATGGAGCCACCAATGGGGATTGAAGAAAGAGAGAAGTGTCAAAAACTAGTGAATTATTAAAGAATTCACAGTTCTTGGCTTAGGTGGAGTAACAAAGCATAAGACACTATATATTTTTGCTTAGATGGAGTAGAGTAACAAAGCATAAGACACTATATATTTTAGCTTAGGTGGAGTAGAGTAACAAAGCATAAGACACTATATATTTTGGCTTAGGTGGAGTAGAGTAACAAAGCATAAGACACTATATTTTTTTGGCTTAGGTGGAGTAGAGTAACAAGGCATAAGACTCTATATCTTTTTCAACAAGGGGAGGCTTCTATTTATAGGAAAATTTGAGCTCCTAACCAAACAAACTGATTCTAGAATTTTCCAAGTCAGTTTGGTCACTTTTTGACCATTTTTAGGTCAGTTAAGCTAACTTTTTGGAACTAGACTTGAATGAGGAGAGAGGAGAGATAAAATATCTCAATTTTTATGAGTTTAAAATTTATTCAAGCATGTGAAATATGCACCTCCTTTAAAGAATTCCCCTTCCTTACATATGTGTCATAATGGAATCATTTTAATATTGCTCATAGTTTTTTACTAATAAGCCTTGTACATTTTCAACTCTTCATCTTATGTGAGCATTTAAGGGACTCCCCTTCCTTACATATGTGTCATAATAAAATCATTATTCCCAAAATATCTCATATTTTTAATATTGCTCATAGTTTTTTATTAATAAACCTTGTACATTTTCAACTCTTCATCTTATGTGAAATATGCACCTCCTTTAAAGAACTCTCCTTCCTTACACATGTGTCATAATGGAATCATTTTAATATTGCTCATAGTTTTTTACTAATAAACCTTGTACATTTTTAACTCTTCATCTTATGTGAGCATTTAAGGGACTCCCCTTCCTTACATATGTGTCATAATAAAATCATTATTCCCAAAATATCTCATATTTTTAATATAGTTTTTTACTAATAAACCTTGTACATTTTCAACTCTTCACCTCATGTGAGCATTTACTCATTTTTGGGTATTTTCTTTTTACAATTTGGATTTATCTCCTCCCTACACATGGATTGATGCTATTGGCCCATAGGAACCTTAATTGGACCATAGTCTAAAGATTTATGAAAATCTAGACCCTTAGGCTAAGGTTCTTTATACCTATTTCCAATTAATTCCAATTGCACATTGGAAAATTCTTTTTAAATTTCTGTTTCAGGGGAACTCATCTGAATTATAAGAGATATTTTTCTATCCAAAAATATTCAAAATCTGAATATTCTCTCTCTAGAATATTTTCTCTCTCTAGGTTAAAACAGTCACAAACAAGATCTCTTATATTTCAGAAAAGGAATTGATTACAGGGGAATATACTAGACATCAAAAAGGGGTTGGAGGAGGAATCTTACATTCTACCCCACTTAGAAAACGCGAGATGTCCTCATCTCGCAACTTGGAATAATTTCGCAAGATGCACGAATATGAGACTTAGAGAAAAATTTTAATCACGATTAACCACCAAGAAAAGTCTTAAAGAGAGCAAGATTCAAAATAAGAACAAGATTTAAACTTTATTTATTCACGGGACTTATACAGTAAAGATAGAAGAACTCTTTACACTTCCATAAGCCCGTCCATCATATGGTCACAAAAGCAGTCCTCACAAGCTGCACAAGTATAGGGTAACTCATCTATGGGAATGATTCTGCTGGTTATTGCCGCACCTATCTCAGTGGTATGAGGTGATCTAACAAAAGGACCTCTGAGAGGCAAGCCAAAAACAGGGTAAAGGCATATCTTCTCATGAGGAAGAAAACATGCCAGTAAGAAGACCCGCTCAGAAAACCCAAGATGCCTTGATCTCATGACACAGTAGTATCGGGGACCCAAACCCAAAGCTTCAATAACCATGGCCAAGCGGACATTGTTACGAAAGTGTTGCTGACCCCAGGGTGTTACCCTAGTTATGTTTTGATAGGTCCGCCATTTGGTCTGCGCTACAGAAGTTCCTAGGTGAGGAAAAAGTGAGCGCTCATACTGTTCTATAAAGTCTTTCTTCACAGACTCTCTTGGGTCTTGAAGGTGAGAAATCATCAGGGATAAAACTAATTCCTGTTGCCAAGCCATGAAGGAGATTAAGAAAGAAAGGAGATTGATGGGAGTAAGATTACTGTGAGCGACAAGTAAAAGTTACGACTTATATAAAGGAAGGAGCTAGCGTAACCTAGAAGCCAACGGTAACTTGCCACTGAAGTTTTACCGTCTTTCCATGATTTGTTTTTGACACATTTTTCTATAGAAGGCATTAAGAATTTTGAGATGAGGAGATAAAAGAAACTTGTAGGCTAAGTCACCTACTTTCATTGAATTCAGATATAAGGATCACAATATCTGGGGGATAACTTCTTATACTCCCCAAGAGATAAAGAACTTCTTTTGGGCCGTACTCGAATGAACACCAAAACCTTGGTATCCAAAACACCGATTCTCACTTCTAAACTCATTGTTCTAAATCCTTAAAATAGGCATGACTCCTGAGAAGTATTTTAGGAAAAGGGTTTTCCTTTTTTAAACAGAAACTTTCTTTTATTTTAGAGAGGGAATAATTATAAGATCCAAAAGGGAGATTCTTACTCCTATATACCTCGAAGGCTGGGGAGGAATCTTACATCCTACCCCACTTAAAAAGTGCGAGATGTCCTCATCTCGCAGGGTAGAGGACAGCTCTTATTCTTAAGATCCAATTTTATTCTAGGGTTCCTTATATTCTGGTCAACCCAACAGAACATTGGGATAAATATCCCTTATATAGAACTCATCATTAAATAACAATTCATTCAGATTATATCATTCATATCTTTAACATGATAATGGTCCATTAGACCGAAAAGTTTCCTTCGGAACATTCCTCCACACGGAAATTTCAGTCAAGCAAGTTCTCAATTTGACATCCCTTAACTTGATCTACCGGTCAAGTATTAACAATAGCAATCTGACAGCACAACCCACTAATCTCATAGTGATTTGCTGAATTCGTTATCATCATTCTAGTTATGAATATCATCACAAGGACTCGTCCCATTCCCCCTCATTGTGGTTTCATTATATTTCAACTAATTTTTAAAAATCAACATTTTTTTTTCAATCAGCATTTTCAATCAGAATCCAAATCAATTCATCAATTCTCAAACAGAATTAAAAATCATATCAATCACATTCGAAATCATCATCTGGATACCATTAACGCTTATAATTTCAAGTCTTAGATTTACTCGTATATACTGTCAGTAAAGAGCTGCAGTATACTCTCGGTATATACGCGTAGTCACAGCCCTTGGAATTATAAGGTAAATACTATCATGTCTAGGCCTCAAGCAAGTCAGGGATTCTATATAATTGCGGTACTTCCATCTGAAGAACCGATTACCAAATTATGAATTTCAGTTTGAATATCAAATTGTATGAATTATATCACACAATTATAACCTTTTGGTGTTTCTTGATAATTTTTTGACATATTTGTCTTCTCAGTTGATCTTTATTAACCAAATGCTCTGATACCAACTGTAAGATCCCTGTTCCCACCGAGAAACGGATTCGGGGTACTGGCAGCGGAAGTAGCGCTCCTCGCGCGGGACAGGGGTCCCACACTCGGGGCCTCGCCCACGGATATCCGGATAAGAGACTAATCCATCGGTTGTTCCAAAACCGAACCCGGAAAAACTTTCTTAACCGGAAGCACGGGCGATTCCACCAGGATAACTTTTTACTCTAACGTAGTCAAGATCATTTCTGATCGAGATGATCCAATTACATCTATAAGATACTTAGTCAGTTCAAGGAAGAAACTTGCACTTGGATCATTGGGATCAACGCTTTTTTCCCCATTCAAGAGGCACAGCCATTGATTCCTATCCATAGAACAGTTACTGTCCGGGATTTTTTTTTCTATCGTAAAAACAAAAGTTTGAGTCTCGATTTACGGATCCATCAGTCCAGCCTAACCCCATCCAATCCCATGGGTTAGCCAACCGCCCAACCACTGTAGTGATGGGATCCAATTAAAAATTTGGTTAGGTTTTGTCCCGAGTACCAAGGAAAAGAGTTCCAAGGCCCCCTAGCCGGATGTTCATGCAAAATAAAACTAGTCACACCACTCACATATCCAATATGAAATTGCCTTTTCACAGATTCAACCAGTTTAAAACAATCCTTTAATAAAACCATGGTATCACTGATCACCATTTTCCAATTTATCCAGTTGATTCTTAATTTTTCCATCATTCCTTCATCAGAGTATCTATGGCATCATTGGCAACTAGGACGCTCACCACCTGTCCACTCACAGGGGCCGTTTCTTAGTTCCTAGCCCTTAATACTCGGCAATATAATCACTTATCAAGATGGACTCTCGTTGAAGATCAGCAAGATCAACCAACGGATCCATATAAGGAGCCATGGACTCTTCCATTGAAGACCAGCAAGGTCAATCAACCAGATCCATGCTCAATTTCAGAAAACAACTCTAACTCTGTTACAATATCTTCCTCGACGCACGCGTGGGTATCCTAGGCGACCCAGAGCCCGAGCACCGTATGGTCAGCACCCTCTAGGATCCTTCGCAGGTGACCTAGCGCTTCACTCATAGGCCGCTTCCTTGGCCCCTCATCCACCGTACCGGAAGCTCACCATTTTAATCGCACCGAGGCTGGTCAAGACCTCGGCCGACCTTGCTACGCGAGACGTCCTTCATTGACTCTCCGTCAGCAGTTGCAACATTATCAGTTAGGTCTCACGACCTTAATCACAAGATAGTCACAATGCTCCCCCAGCAATCTTGACATAAAACAGTCATTTACAAACAGCATTTACAAATAGTTTACAATACAGTTTCTATTTTTACTTTCATTTTTCCACATTATTCCTCATCAATCCACATTACTTATTCCATATTCCATTTATATGTATACTCATCCCCTCACATCATTTTTCATCTCAACACTTCATATTCCTTTACATCACATATCGTATATTCACATTCATACATATATTCACATCTCCACATCCACATCCACATTCACATCCACACATCCACATCTACATCCATACATCTATTTTCACATCCACATCTACATGCACATTCATGCATCCACATCCATACATCCACATCTACATGCACATTCACATCCATACATCTACATCTATATGCGTACATTCTCATCTACATGCATACATCCACATCTCTATGCATACATCCACATCCACATCCACATCCACATTCTCCTCATACATCTACATCTACATGCATACATCCACCTCCACATTCACATCCACATCTATACATCTACATCTACATGCATACATCCATCTCCACATCCACATCCACATCCACATCTACATCTACATGCATACATCCACCTCCACATCCACATCCACATCTATACATCTACATCTACATGCATACATCCACATCCACATCTATACATCTACATCTACATCTCCATTCACATCCACATCTATACATCTACATCTACATGCATCCATCCACATCTCTATTTATATCCTCATCTATACATCTACTTCTACATGCGTACATCCACATCTCCATGCATACATCCACCTCCACATTCACACTCACATCCATACATCTACATCTACATGCAAACATCCACATCTCCATGCATAATAAAATTCTTTTAATTAATCTAGGATGATAGTTCCTAGAATATGGTAGGAAGTCCTCTTTTTATGCTTTGAATGAATTTATTTTATGCGTAATTTCTATAAAAATTTTGCCATAGCTCCGCTACTATGACTGATAAATCTCAATTTTTTTCTAAGGGATCAAGCTTATCATTAAGGAAATAATTAGAATGGTCTCTAATTGGGTCATCAATCCATAATGGATTGAATCATCAATGTGCATAAACTAAAAGCATAGCAAAAGCCATTAATTTGGCCTCAAGCATAGCTTAATCTTGGATTAAGGAAAAGCTTTATGAAAAGCTTCATTTGGATTGAGAATGGGTCATGAGTATGACCATTTCTTGAGTGAGAGAGAGAAATTACATAAAAACCATTAGAATTTAAACATAAATGGAAATTAACTTCAATAGCATTTATTAAATTATGTAACTTTTCAATACTATTCACCACTTAACTTCAACAGCATTTAAAAAAAAACCATATCAATTAAGCTTCTCAAGCTTGAGAGGGGTTGAGAAGAGAGAATCATTGAGTAATTATAGAAAAGATCAAAATTCAATATACTTACCTTATAATTTGCTTGATTCTTTATTCACGGTAGAGGCCCCCAACCAATCAATTGGTTTAGTATGTTGATGGAGCCACCAATGGGGATTGAAGAAAGAGAGAAGTGTCAAAAACTAGTGAATTATTAAAGAATTCACAGTTCTTGGCTTAGGTGGAGTAACAAAGCATAAGACACTATATATTTTTGCTTAGATGGAGTAGAGTAACAAAGCATAAGACACTATATATTTTAGCTTAGGTGGAGTAGAGTAACAAAGCATAAGACACTATATATTTTGGCTTAGGTGGAGTAGAGTAACAAAGCATAAGACACTATATTTTTTTGGCTTAGGTGGAGTAGAGTAACAAGGCATAAGACTCTATATCTTTTTCAACAAGGGGAGGCTTCTATTTATAGGAAAATTTGAGCTCCTAACCAAACAAACTGATTCTAGAATTTTCCAAGTCAGTTTGGTCACTTTTTGACCATTTTTAGGTCAGTTAAGCTAACTTTTTGGAACTAGACTTGAATGAGGAGAGAGGAGAGATAAAATATCTCAATTTTTATGAGTTTAAAATTTATTCAAGCATGTGAAATATGCACCTCCTTTAAAGAATTCCCCTTCCTTACATATGTGTCATAATGGAATCATTTTAATATTGCTCATAGTTTTTTACTAATAAGCCTTGTACATTTTCAACTCTTCATCTTATGTGAGCATTGAAGGGACTCCCCTTCCTTACATATGTGTCATAATAAAATCATTATTCCCAAAATATCTCATATTTTTAATATTGCTCATAGTTTTTTATTAATAAACCTTGTACATTTTCAACTCTTCATCTTATGTGAAATATGCACCTCCTTTAAAGAACTCTCCTTCCTTACATATGTGTCATAATGGAATCATTTTAATATTGCTCATAGTTTTTTACTAATAAACCTTGTACATTTTCAACTCTTCATCTTATGTGAGCATTTAAGGGACTCCCCTTCCTTACATATGTGTCATAATAAAATCATTATTCCCAAAATATCTCATATTTTTAATATAGTTTTTTACTAATAAACCTTGTACATTTTCAACTCTTCACCTCATGTGAGCATTTACTCATTTTTGGGTATTTTCTTTTTACAATTTGGATTTATCTCCTCCCTACACATGGATTGATGCTATTGGCCCATAGGAACCTTAATTGGACCATAGTCTAAAGATTTATGCAAATCTAGACCCTTAGGCTAAGGTTCTTTATACCTATTTCCAATTAATTCCAATTGCACATTGGAAAATTCTTTTTAAATTTCTGTTTCAGGGGAACTCATCTGAATTATAAGAGATATTTTTCTATCCAGAAATATTCAAAATCTGAATATTCTCTCTCTAGAATATTTTCTCTCTCTAGGTTAAAACAGTCACAAACAAGATCTCTTATATTTCAGAAAAGGAATTGATTACAGGGGAATATACTAGACATCAAAAAGGGGTTGGAGGAGGAATCTTACATTCTACCCCACTTAGAAAACGCGAGATGTCCTCATCTCGCAACTTGGAATAATTTCGCAAGATGCACGAATATGAGACTTAGAGAAAAATTTTAATCACGATTAACCACCAAGAAAAGTCTTAAAGAGAGCAAGATTCAAAATAAGAACAAGATTTAAACTTTATTTATTCACGGGACTTATACAGTAAAGATAGAAGAACTCTTTACACTTCCATAAGCCCGTCCATCATATGGTCACAAAAGCAGTCCTCACAAGCTGCACAAGTATAGGGTAACTCATCTATGGGAATGATTCTGCTGGTTATTGCCGCACCTATCTCAGTGGTATGAGGTGATCTAACAAAAGGACCTCTGAGAGGCAAGCCAAAAACGGGATAAAGGCATATCTTCTCATGAGGAAGAAAACATCCACATTCATGCATCCACATCTCTATGCATACATCCACATCCACATCCACATTCACATTCTCCTCATACATCTACATCTACATGCATACATCCACCTCCACATTCACATCCACATCTATACATCTACATCTACATGCATACATCCACCTCCACATCCACATCCACATCTACATCTACATGCATACATCCACCTCCACATCCACATCCACATCTATACATCTACATCTACATGCATACATCCACATCCACATCTATACATCTACATCTACATGCCTACATCTACATCTCCATTCACATCCACATCTATACATCTATATCTACATGCATCCATCCACATCTCTATTTATATCCTCATCTATACATCTACTTCTACATGCATACATCCACATCTCCATGCATACATCCACCTCCACATTCACACTCACATCCATACATCTACATCTACATGCAAACATCCACATCTCCATGCATAATAAAATTCTTTTAATTAATCTAGGATGATAGTTCCTAGAATATGGTAGGAAGTCCTCTTTTTATGCTTTGAATGAATTTATTTTATGCGTAATTTCTATAAAAATTTTACCATAGCTCCGCTACTATGACTGATAAATCTCAATTTTTTTCTAAGGGATCAAGCTTATCATTAAGGAAATAATTAGAATGGTCTCTAATTGGGTCATCAATCCATAATGGATTGAATCATCAATGTGCATAAACTAAAAGCATAGCAAAAAGCCATTAATTTGGCCTCAAGCATAGCTTAATCTTGGATTAAGGAAAAGCTTTATGAAAAGCTTCATTTGGATTGAGAATGGGTCATGAGTATGACCATTTCTTGAGTGAGAGAGAGAAATTACATAAAAACCATTAGAATTTAAACATAAATGGAAATTAACTTCAATAGCATTTATTAAATTATGTAACTTTTCAATACTATTCACCACTTAACTTCAACAGCATTTAAAAAAAAACCATATCAATTAAGCTTCTCAAGCTTGAGAGGGGTTGAGAAGAGAGAATCATTGAGTAATTATAGAAAAGATCAAAATTCAATATACTTACCTTATAATTTGCTTGATTCTTTATTCACGGTAGAGGCCCCCAACCAATCAATTGGTTTAGTATGTTGATGGAGCCACCAATGGGGATTGAAGAAAGAGAGAAGTGTCAAAAACTAGTGAATTATTAAAGAATTCACAGTTCTTGGCTTAGGTGGAGTAACAAAGCATAAGACACTATATATTTTTGCTTAGATGGAGTAGAGTAACAAAGCATAAGACACTATATATTTTAGCTTAGGTGGAGTAGAGTAACAAAGCATAAGACACTATATATTTTGGCTTAGGTGGAGTAGAGTAACAAAGCATAAGACACTATATTTTTTTGGCTTAGGTGGAGTAGAGTAACAAGGCATAAGACTCTATATCTTTTTCAACAAGGGGAGGCTTCTATTTATAGGAAAATTTGAGCTCCTAACCAAACAAACTGATTCTAGAATTTTCCAAGTCAGTTTGGTCACTTTTTGACCATTTTTAGGTCAGTTAAGCTAACTTTTTGGAACTAGACTTGAATGAGGAGAGAGGAGAGATAAAATATCTCAATTTTTATGAGTTTAAAATTTATTCAAGCATGTGAGATATGCACCTCCTTTAAAGAATTTCCCTTCCTTACATATGTGTCATAATGGAATCATTTTAATATTGCTCATAGTTTTTTACTAATAAGCCTTGTACATTTTCAACTCTTCATCTTATGTGAGCATTTAAGGGACTCCCCTTCCTTACATACGTGTCATAATAAAATCATTATTCCCAAAATATCTCATATTTTTAATATTGCTCATATTTTTTTATTAATAAACCTTGTACATTTTCAACTCTTCATCTTATGTGAAATATGCACCTCCTTTAAAGAACTCTCCTTCCTTACATATGTGTCATAATGGAATCATTTTAATATTGCTCATAGTTTTTTACTAATAAACCTTGTACATTTTCAACTCTTCATCTTATGTGAGCATTTAAGGGACTCCCCTTCCTTACATATGTGTCATAATAAAATCATTATTCCCAAAATATCTCATATTTTTAATATAGTTTTTTACTAATAAACCTTGTACATTTTCAACTCTTCACCTCATGTGAGCATTTACTCATTTTTGGGTATTTTCTTTTTACAATTTGGATTTATCTCCTCCCTACACATGGATTGATGCTATTGGCCCATAGGAACCTTAATTGGACCATAGTCTAAAGATTTATGAAAATCTAGACCCTTAGGCTAAGGTTCTTTATACCTATTTCCAATTAATTCCAATTGCACATTGGAAAATTCTTTTTAAATTTCTGTTTCAGGGGAACTCATCTGAATTATAAGAGATATTTTTCTATCCATAAATATTCAAAATCTGAATATTCTCTCTCTAGAATATTTTCTCTCTCTAGGTTAAAACAGTCACAAACAAGATCTCTTATATTTCAGAAAAGGAATTGATTACAGGGGAATATACTAGACATCAAAAAGGGGTTGGAGGAGGAATCTTACATTCTACCCCACTTAGAAAACGCGAGATGTCCTCATCTCGCAACTTGGAATAATTTCGCAAGATGCACGAATATGAGACTTAGAGAAAAATTTTAATCACGATTAACCACCAAGAAAAGTCTTAAAGAGAGCAAGATTCAAAATAAGAACAAGATTTAAACTTTATTTATTCACGGGACTTATACAGTAAAGATAGAAGAACTCTTTACACTTCCATAAGCCCGTCCATCATATGGTCACAAAAGCAGTCCTCACAAGCTGTACAAGTATAGGGTAACTCATCTATGGGAATGATTCTGCTGGTTATTGCCGCACCTATCTCAGTGGTATGAGGTGATCTAACAAAAGGACCTCTGAGAGGCAAGCCAAAAACGGGGTAAAGGCATATCTTCTCATGAGGAAGAAAACATCCACATTCATGCATCCACATCTCTATGCATACATCCACATCCACATCCACATTCACATTCTCCTCATACATGCATACATCCACCTCCACATCCACATCCACATCTATACATCTACATCTACATGCATACATCCACATCCACATCTATACATCTACATCTACATGCCTACATCTACATCTCCATTCACATCCACATCTATACATCTACATCTACATGCATCCATCCACATCTCTATTTATATCCTCATCTATACATCTACTTCTACATGCATACATCCACATCTCCATGCATACATCCACCTCCACATTCACACTCACATCCATACATCTACATCTACATGCAAACATCCACATCTCCATGCATAATAAAATTCTTTTAATTAATCTAGGATGATAGTTCCTAGAATATGGTAGGAAGTCCTCTTTTTATGCTTTGAATGAATTTATTTTATGCGTAATTTCTATAAAAATTTTACCATAGCTCCGCTACTATGACTGATAAATCTCAATTTTTTTCTAAGGGATCAAGCTTATCATTAAGGAAATAATTAGAATGGTCTCTAATTGGGTCATCAATCCATAATGGATTGAATCATCAATGTGCATAAACTAAAAGCATAGCAAAAAGCCATTAATTTGGCCTCAAGCATAGCTTAATCTTGGATTAAGGAAAAGCTTTATGAAAAGCTTCATTTGGATTGAGAATGGGTCATGAGTATGACCATTTCTTGAGTGAGAGAGAGAAATTACATAAAAACCATTAGAATTTAAACATAAATGGAAATTAACTTCAATAGCATTTATTAAATTATGTAACTTTTCAATACTATTCACCACTTAACTTCAACAGCATTTAAAAAAAAACCATATCAATTAAGCTTCTCAAGCTTGAGAGGGGTTGAGAAGAGAGAATCATTGAGTAATTATAGAAAAGATCAAAATTCAATATACTTACCTTATAATTTGCTTGATTCTTTATTCACGGTAGAGGCCCCCAACCAATCAATTGGTTTAGTATGTTGATGGAGCCACCAATGGGGATTGAAGAAAGAGAGAAGTGTCAAAAACTAGTGAATTATTAAAGAATTCACAGTTCTTGGCTTAGGTGGAGTAACAAAGCATAAGACACTATATATTTTTGCTTAGATGGAGTAGAGTAACAAAGCATAAGACACTATATATTTTAGCTTAGGTGGAGTAGAGTAACAAAGCATAAGACACTATATATTTTGGCTTAGGTGGAGTAGAGTAACAAAGCATAAGACACTATATTTTTTTGGCTTAGGTGGAGTAGAGTAACAAGGCATAAGACTCTATATCTTTTTCAACAAGGAGAGGCTTCTATTTATAGGAAAATTTGAGCTCCTAACCAAACAAACTGATTCTAGAATTTTCCAAGTCAGTTTGGTCACTTTTTGACCATTTTTAGGTCAGTTAAGCTAACTTTTTGGAACTAGACTTGAATGAGGAGAGAGGAGAGATAAAATATCTCAATTTTTATGAGTTTAAAATTTATTCAAGCATGTGAGATATGCACCTCCTTTAAAGAATTTCCCTTCCTTACATATGTGTCATAATGGAATCATTTTAATATTGCTCATAGTTTTTTACTAATAAGCCTTGTACATTTTCAACTCTTCATCTTATGTGAGCATTTAAGGGACTCCCCTTCCTTACATACGTGTCATAATAAAATCATTATTACCAAAATATCTCATATTTTTAATATTGCTCATATTTTTTTATTAATAAACCTTGTACATTTTCAACTCTTCATCTTATGTGAAATATGCACCTCCTTTAAAGAACTCTCCTTCCTTACATATGTGTCATAATGGAATCATTTTAATATTGCTCATAGTTTTTTACTAATAAACCTTGTACATTTTCAACTCTTCATCTTATGTGAGCATTTAAGGGACTCCCCTTCCTTACATATGTGTCATAATAAAATCATTATTCCCAAAATATCTCATATTTTTAATATAGTTTTTTACTAATAAACCTTGTACATTTTCAACTCTTCACCTCATGTGAGCATTTACTCATTTTTGGGTATTTTCTTTTTACAATTTGGATTTATCTCCTCCCTACACATGGATTGATGCTATTGGCCCATAGGAACCTTAATTGGACCATAGTCTAAAGATTTATGAAAATCTAGACCCTTAGGCTAAGGTTCTTTATACCTATTTCCAATTAATTCCAATTGCACATTGGAAAATTCTTTTTAAATTTCTGTTTCAGGGGAACTCATCTGAATTATAAGAGATATTTTTCTATCCAGAAATATTCAAAATCTGAATATTCTCTCTCTAGAATATTTTCTCTCTCTAGGTTAAAACAGTCACAAACAAGATCTCTTATATTTCAGAAAAGGAATTGATTACAGGGGAATATACTAGACATCAAAAAGGGGTTGGAGGAGGAATCTTACACATGGGCTCCATACTTGGGAGAAGAGCCCTGGCTCCATCCTGAAGCCGATACCTATGGGTTCCAGTAATAAATAGTTTTTTCCTTCTTCCAACAAATGTACGTTTGTAAATATGCAGCTATACATGTATTGGAGAGAGAACATCAATTGTAAATACACTTATCATTTGAAAATCAGAGGATCAAATTTGCTACTGTGTTCCTTCACTGCTTGCTTTCTTACTTTAAGCCTTTTTTGTGTACATAAAAATTCAATTGGGGAATTCTTGCCTTCATTACATTGTTTTAAACAATAAAGCATTACAAAAGCAATGTTCTGAATAGATAAGTTTATTGCATATGGAAAATACATTGTCACCGTATACATGGTCACATTATATATCTTCTAGTGCCTCCAATTCATGTGGGGCTGCAACATCTTTACAAATGATCTGATGCTCTCTTCTTTTACTTAGCTTCCGACCATCGAGCTTGAAGCAAAATTGATCTGGAGGATTCTGAATAGCTACTTCTAATTCCTTCCTAACATATTCGAGAGTCCAATTCTCTTCCACTTCCAATGTCAAAGATGGGTGACCCTGTCGAATCATAACTATATCTATCAAGCAAGAGTGGCTGCCATCTCTTGTATCTTGGTCCATGCTTTCCCAGTTGTTGTTGATCCATCGCCACCTTCTATAAGTAAATGAAATGCACAGATGTTGCCTGGCAATATAGTATCTGATTCCAAAATATCATTAGGATAATTTTTCGAGTATAATCAAATAAGCGTTGTAACTGTTTCACGAAAATACATTATAATGTTTTAACACTCACCGAAATGCAATGTCGGAGGTGTTCAATCGACATTCGATCAAATCATCTCCCTTTGATGATTTCACTCTCCAACCTTTGTCAAACAAATGATCAAGCCAGGCTTCATCTACATCTTTGCACACAAAAGTTGTTCTAGTTTTTCTCAATTGTTTACAATCAGAAAATAAATGAACAAAGCATGCAATTGGAACAAACAAACTTAAGTGCACATTTCTTGCACCAATGCTAGGCTTCATAGCACATTTAATATCATTAAACATTTTGGTCCTGTATGACTCTATCACTTCTGTGTCAAGCAATGGCCACTCAGGACTATCAAGTGCGGGCAACGGAATACGTTCCAACTTTCCATGTCGACTCGATTGAGTGGGCAAGGTATAAAATGAGTCATAGAAATATGTTCTACTTCTTGCGAGATCACTTGGTGCACGACCTTCATATTGAAGTTCCCCCACCTCACCATGTACGACATTCAAGAACCCCGTCAAGCATTGTGCAGGCTCCCACTCCTGAAGATTGGATGGGTACAAATCTGTGCAAGGCAGAAAAATGTATATCAATCACCTTATTTGCAACATTGAAATACAAAACACAAGCACTTACAATGTGGTCTGTGTCTTGGAAGTCCTTCCAATGGTCCCACGTTGATCTCTTTTTGCATGAATACATGCTGGATCAACACTTCTTTGACAGTTTTCCCTCCTGGTGCCATCTTAAAGTCAAGGATCCTTCCTTTCCAATGTTTGGCCAAGTCTTCAGATGCCTTTCCTGTAAGATTCCTCCCCCAACCCCCTTTTTGATGTCTAGTATCTTCCCCTGTAATCAACCCTCTTCAGAAATATAAAGACCTTGTTGCTAACTATTTTAGCCTAGAGAGAGAAAAATTATTCTAGAGAGAGAATATTCAGATTTTGAATATTTTTTTGATAGAAAAATATCTCTTATAATTCAGATGAGTTCCCCTGAAACAGAAATTCAAAAAAGAATTTTCCAATGTGCAATTGGAATTAATTGGAAATAGGTATAAAGAACCTTAGTCTAAGGGTCTAGATTTTCAGAAATTTTTGGATTATGGTCCAATTAAGGTTCCTATGGGCCAATAGCATCAATCCATGTGTAGGGAAGAGATAAATCCAAATTTGTAAAAAAGAAGATACCCAAAAATGAGTAAATGCTCACATAAGGTGAAGAGTTGAAAATGTACAAGGTTTATTAGTAAAAAACTATGAGCAATATTAAAAATATGAGATATTTTGGGTATCCAAAAATGAGTAAATGCTCACATAAGATGAAGAGTTGAAAATGTACAAGGTTTATTAGTAAAAAACTATGAGCAATATTAAAATGATGCCATTATGACACATATGTAAGGAAGGGGAATTCTTTAAAGGAGGTGCATAATTCACATAAGATGAAGAGTTGAAAATGTACAAGGTTTATTAGTAAAAAACTATGAGCAATTTTAAAATGATTCCATTATGACACATATGTAAGGAAGGGGAATTCTTTAAAGGAGGTGCATATTTCACATAAGATGAAGAGTTGAAAATGTACAAGGTTTATTAGTAAAAAAAAACTATGAGCAATATTAAAATGATTCCATTATGACACATATGTAAGGAGGGGGAGTTCTTTAAAGGAGGTGCATATTTCACATGCTTGAATGAGTTTTAAACTCATAAAAATTGAGATATTTCATCTCTCCTCTCTCCTCATTCAAGTCTAGTTCCAAAAAGTTAGCTTAACTGACCTAAAAATGGTCAAATATTGACCAAACTGATTTAGAAAATTCTAGAATCAGTTTGTTTGGTTAGGAGCTCAATTTTTCCTATAAATAGAAGCCTCCCCCCTTGTTGAAAAATAGTTAGTGTT
Source organism: Cibotium barometz (assembly GCF_041138505.1). Classification (NCBI taxonomy): domain Eukaryota; kingdom Viridiplantae; phylum Streptophyta; class Polypodiopsida; order Cyatheales; family Cibotiaceae; genus Cibotium; species Cibotium barometz. Next base: position 29,485,053 of record NC_141057.1, on the reverse strand, counting down.
TATGCATCGTTACTCTACTCCACCTAAGCCAAGAACTGTGAATTCATTTAATAATTCACTAGTTTTTGGATCTTCCCTCTTTCTTCAATCCCCATTAGTGGCTCCATCAACATACTTAACCAATTGATTGGTTGGGGGCCTCTACCGTGAACAAAGAATCAAGCAATTTGTAAGGTAATTAGTGAATATTGATCTTTCTATAATTTCTCAATGTTTCTCTCTTCTCAACCCCTCTCAAGCTTGAGAAGTTTAATTGGTATGGTTTTTTTTAAATACTATTGAAGTTTGAATAGTAGTGAAGAGTTACATAAGTTAATAAATGCTATTGAAGTTAATTTTCATTTATGTTTAAATTCTAATGATTTTTATGTAAACTCTCTCTCTCACTCAAGAAATGGTCATACTCATGACCCGTTCTCAATCCAAATCAAGCTTTTCATAAAGCTTTTCCTTAACCCAAGATTAAGCTATGCTTGAGACCAATTTAATGGCTTTTTTCTATGCTTTTAGTTTATGCATATTGACGATTCAATCCACTATAGATTAATGATCCAATTAGAGATCATTTTAATTATTTCCTTAATGATAAGCTTTATCCCTTAGAAAAAATTGAGATTTATCAGTCATAGCAGCGGAGCTATGGCAAAATTTTTATAAAAATTATGCATAAAATAATTTCATTCAAAGCATAAAAAGAGGACTTCCTACCATATTCTAGGAATTATCATCCTAGATTAATTGAAAGAATTTCATTATAATCATGGAGAAATTGAATTTTAATATCATGCATAAAGGATAATTTTTTTATATCAAAAGTGTTACTTTTATCATTTTTAATTTTCATGCATAGAAGTATGCATAAAGGATAATTTTTTTATATTAAAAGTGTTATTTTTATCATTTTTAATTTTCATGCATAGAAGGATGCATAAAGGAAAATTTTTTATATCAAAAGTGTTACTTTTATCATTTTTAATTTTCATGCATAGAAGTATGCATAAAGGATAATTTTTTTTATATCAAAAGTGTTACTTTTATCATATTGGATTTCATGCATAGAGGTATGCATAAAAGTTGAATATTTTATTATAAAAGAGTTACTTTTAGCATAATTGAATTTCATGCATAGAGGTATGCAAAAAAAGATATGGGAAGTGATAAGATATGATAAGATGCATGTGGATGTGGATGTGGATGTATGAATGTGGATGTATGGATGTGAATGTGGATGTGGATGTGGATGTATGGATGTGGATGTGGATGTATGAATGTGGATGTATGTATATATGTATGTGGATGTGGATGTGGATGTATGAATGTGGATGTATGGATGTATGAATGTGGATGTATGGATGTGAATGAGGATGTAGATGTGGATGCATGGATGTAAATGTGGATGTGGATGTATGGATGTATGCATGTAGATGTGGATGCATGAATGTGGATGTATGGATGTGAATGAGGATATAGATGTGGATGTATGGATGTGAATGTACATGTAGATAAAGATGTATATATGTGAATGGGAATGTGGATGAGGATGTATGTATGCATGTGGATGTGGATATGGATGTGTATGTATGAATGTGGATATGGGATGTGGATGTATAAATGAGGATGTGAAAATGGAGATAAGCATGTAGATGTGGATGCATGAATGTGGATGTATGGATGTGAATGAGGATATAGATGTGGATGTATGGATGTGAATGTGCATGTAGATATGGATGTATATATGTGAATGGAAATGTGGATGTGGATGTATGTATGCATGTGGATGTGGATAATATGGATGTGTATGTATGAATGTGGATATGGGATGTGGATGTATAAATGAGGATGTGAAAATGGAGATAAGCATGTAGATGTGGATGTATGGATGTGAATGTGGGTGTGGATGTCGATGTATGAATGTGGATGTATGGATGTGAATGAGGATGTGGATGTGGATGCATGGATGTAAATGTGGATTTGTATGTATGGATGTAGGCATGTAGATGTGGATGCATGAATGTGGATGTATGGATGTGAATAAGGATATAGATGTGGATGTATGGATGTGAATGTGCATGTAGATATGGATGTATAGATGTGAATGAGAATGTGGATGTGGATGTGGATGTATGTATGTATGTATGTGGATGTGGATGTATGAATGAGGACGTGATAATGAATGTATGCATGTGGATGTGGATATGGATGTGTATGTATGAATGCGGATATGGATGTGGATATGGATGTGTATGTATGAATGTGGATATGGGATGTGGATGTATAAATGAGGATGTGAAAATGGAGATAAGCATGTAGATGTGGATGTATGGATGTGAATGGGATGTGGATGTGGATGTATGGATGTGGATATGGATGTGAATATATAATATGTGATGTGAAGGAATCTGAAGTGAAGAGATGGAAAATGATATGATTGGATGAGTACACATATAAATGAAATGTGGAATAAGTAATGTGGATTGCATGAGGGATAATGTGGAAAAATGAGAGTTAATATAGAAATTGTATTTGTAAACTGTTTGTAAATGCTGTTTGTAAATGGCTGTTTTATGTCAAGAATGCTGGGAAAGCATTTTGACCGTCTTGTGATTAAGGTCGTGGAGACCTAACTGATAAAGTTGCAACTGCTGACGGAGAGTCAATGGAGGACGTCTCGCGTAGCAAGGTCGGCCGAGGTCTTGACCAGCCTCGGTTCGATTAAAATGGTGAGCTTCCGGTACGGTGGATGAGGGACCAAGGAAGCGGCCTATGAGTGAAGCGCTAGGTCACCTGCGAAGGATCCTAGAGGGTGCTGACCATACGGTGCTCGGGCTCTGGGTCGCCCAGGATACCCACGCGTGCGTCGAGGAAGATATTGAAACAAGGAGTAAGAGTTGTTTTCTGGAACCGGGCATGGATCTGGTTGACTGACCTTGCTGGTCCTCAACGGATGAGTCCATGGCTCTTTTATATGGATCTGTTGGTTGATCTTGCTGATCTTCAACGAGAGTCCATCTTGATAAGTGATTATATTGTTGAGTATTATGGGCTAGGAACTATTGAAACGGCCCCTGTGTGGACAGGTGGTGAGCGTTCTAGTTGCCAATGATGCCATAGATACTCTGATGAAGGAATGATGGGAAATTATGAATCAACTGGATAATTTGGGAGATTGTGATCAGTGGTACTATGGTTTCATTAAAGGATTGTTTTAAAGTTAGCTGATGCTAAGAAAAAGGTAATTTTCATATTGGGTGTGTAAGTGGTGTGGCTAGTTTTATGTTTGCATGAAATTCCGGCTAGGGGGCCTTGGAACTCTTTTCCTTGGTACCCGGGACAAAACCTAACCAAATTCCAAATTGGATCCCATCACTACAGTGGTTGGGCGGTTGGCTAACCCATGGGATCGGATGGGGTTAGGCTGGACTGATGGTAAATCGAGACTCAATTTCCGTTATTACGATAGATGAAGTGAGTCCCGGATAGTAATTGTTCTATGGATAGGAATCAACGGCTGTGCCTCTTGATGGGGAAAAAAGCGTTGATCCCAATGATCCAAGTGCAAGTTTCTTCCTTGATCTGACCGAGTATCTTTATAGGTGCAGTCGGATCAGTTTGATCACTATTAATGGTCTTGACTACGTTAGAGTAAAAAGTTATCCTGGAGGAATCACCCGTGCTTTCCGAATAAGGGAAGTTTTTTCGGGTTCGGTTTTGGAAAAACCGACGGATAGTCTTTTGTCCGGATATCCATGGACGAGGCCCCGAGTGTGGGACCCTGTCTCGCGCAAGAAGTGCTACTTCCGTTGCTAGTACCCCAAATCCGTTGCGCGGTGGAACCAGGGATCTTACATTTCCCTTCACTCGGTAGTGGCCTTGTTTTCCTGGCTGCATAGTGACCCAAGAGTACTTCCTGTATACTTGGGGAATCCATTCTTCGTTCTCGTCTTTTATGTTATACAACACAACAGATGAGATACTGCTCCTTTCTCATTTCAGTCCACTTTCGGGTGCCATGATAGATTAACAGACGTATGAGAAAGAAGAAGTAGCAGAAAGTGGATGACTGGGCTAACCGCTTTTGTGGATCAAGGAGGGAGGATGAAATGAGGGACGGTGTGTTCTTTTGGGCGCCAAAGATGTTTCGAGATTCAAAAGTGGAACCAAGTTGAGGGAATAACCGGGAGAATCTGTATCTATCTATTCCAAGCATTCAAGCTTCATTAGTTCTAGGGGTGGTGGAAAGAATTTTTTAGTGCTCCACGTCTAACACAGGAATGTGGAAAACATTCTTTTATTGTGTTAGTTTCTGACAAAAAAACGGTTTTAAATATTTTAAGACAAGGTGATGGTTTTTTTTAATATTTCATGAAGATAAGAGTTTCTCCACGTTTTGGGTGGGTTTGTACAGAGGTCCCACCACCGGTGAATCTCGTTCGTAGATTACATGTCACTCAATCTATGTGTCTATTATTATATTATTGTTGAAACAGCCCTCTTTTGAGTCCAGAATTTTCCTAATGCTAACCCTTCTTGGTGCACAATGTGATATTATTGCTAGATCTCACAACTTGACGCTTAGAGATTGGGCTTCTTTATAGCAAATACCTCAGCCGAGATGAGGTTGTATTTGTGTTGAATTGGAGTCGATAGAGGTTGTATTCTTTGAACTGCTTTGGAGTTACATGCAAGGTGAATTGTTATCCAGGCGATAGGTCATATCATCATGGCCACGCTTGTGAGCACCGTGGTCCCCCTATCCAAAGATGTAGCTCAAAGTTTACCATTGACAAGGTTAATTACAAGTGTGTAAGGTTTCCCCCTTCCAAAAAGAGGGGAAACACTTAAGATAGTCCACTAAGTCTTAACTTGGAGAAAATTTCCTATTTATCGACACCTTGACCATGTAGAGATTCAAGGATACGATTCATAGGTAAGACCTAGTCCTATCCCACAGGGGAAGCGTGATCTTCTAAAAGTCAAATCACCCATAGGGTAATTTATCATAAATTGGGCAACTACTAGACTTGATTTCTAGAGGCAACGCTTTTTTCCTCATCCATGCGAGGCACAGCCCCACTGGCCTAGTCTTCTAAAATAGAATTGTCCAAGAACCTAATTATATAGCGTAGGGCTTTCACTTAATCTGTTGGAAAGCTACCCGACTAATCGGGTCCACCCGTCCGTAGGATGGTGCCGTCGGGGCATTCCATCCTCCCACTTTCCACCCTACTCACGCGTCAATTTGTTTTCTAATTAATCCTACCACACTGTTTGACATAAACAAACATGTTCCTTAATTAAAGCCCTTTTCACAAGGTTTGTTAAGACAGCCTTTTTACACAATACAATCATGCCAAAGATAAGATATATATAAAGTTTATACATGAATCAATTCCATACAGCCAAATCGACTCTTTTATTCTTTTCCTTTATACCGTCGATGATCTAGAATTCGGCCTTCCAGCCTCTACATGCTGGGCAAAACCCTACGGGACCATACACCTCATCGTCGGCCGCTGGCGAGGACTCAAGCCAGCCTGTCACTCTCTCAGGCTCCATCGCTCGATCCTCCCGCCCCTCAGAGGGATGTCTGCACACTGGGGTGGGCTAATTCACCGCACTAGCCTGGGCCCTCAGAACTAGGCAGCATCATAATCACTCGCCTCAATCGGCAAACCTCATTATCCCAATGGTATGAGGGATACCATGGGCCAACTCCGGGCCTTACTAACGTCTCCGCCGTCCGGATATACAAGCACAAGAACGGGGCAGCGTCAAGGCAGGGAGAAGTTGTACCTGTACCTTAATTTAACCAAGATAACAATCCATTTACTCACTAAACCATAGGACTAGAATCCATGTTACCTTCTTAAGAAAACAATCCTTTTCACAAAGATTTTAGCATTTCAACTTGAGATTGCCAGATAAGACATTCTTTATTAAGGCATATGTTAAAGAATACAAACTTTAAATAGTAAATCAATCAAATAGATCAATATTAACAATTAATAGAGAAGCTGGGGCCATACCTCAACCCCTAAGAATGATATATATTTGAAAAACAAAATATGTATATACCTTATAGAAATTTATCGTTTATCGTTGCCTTTGCTTGTTAACAAGAACTTTAGAACTTGACATATGAGAATGGACTCTTCTAATACCTTGTCTTACGATTGAAATCATCCAATTATCTCCAAGCTTTATCTCCTCTTACTTGTACTGTGACTCTTCTCTCTTTCTAAGATCTATGGCAAAATAGCCTTCTCTTACAGGACTACAGCATACTATTCTTTCTCTAAAAGAAAAGCTATAGAGTTTTTGTCTCTTCCTCCGAAAGACTATAGTAATCTAAGCTTCTTTTCTGAGATATTAGATAAGAATGAAGGGATATATGCATCTCAAGCTCTAGGATTACCTTGAGACTACTTGCTGCCTTCTCACAGTTTTCTCTGTGTAGAGACCCTGACAGAAATAGCAAATTGTTTTGGCCATATCTCTCTGATTAAAACTCAAAATATAGTCATATAACCAGTCAAAAGAACGGGAAGGCATCTGGTCTACAAGCTAACGTGGGCAGAATAGGCAAAAATATCTGTATATAGCCACAAATGCACCATCTTTAGAAACGCATTGTTTTTTCACATTTTTAGTATGCATGGACTCTAAATGTGTAAAAGTACTCTAAATATGACCTCTTATCACCTAAACTCAAAATTCTATTTTTGGGGATACGTATCTCTTAATAGAACTATTCTTATGTTCTTATTTCTTTTAGGATTTTTGGAGTTAATATTTTTATTCTAACACTTTCCTAATGTTTCTAGCCTTATTGTCTCACTCTTCTCTAAGTACACTCTCTTTCCTTATTGAAATCTATATTAAAAGAGACACATACATACATGGCTTGGGAGGGACCTTACAAAGTGCATGTGTGCGTGCATGTCATTAGGTGTACAAGGTGTGAAAACAATAGAATATGCAATGCTTTCTTTGACATTTATCCACCATCCTGTTAAAATCCTAAAATCTCTCTAGATAATTGTTATGCATAAATCAAGCATAAACTCATCCACCCGACCACCACCGACGAGCCCAAGGGATGCACACATGAATCGTAATGAAGTACATCATACCTTTACCTTAATGTCCCATACCATCAAGAGGTATACCTCCAAATAAAGGGAAATGGTAGGTGAGTAGATATAATCCTCTATACAAGAGAACATCATATCATAACCTAGCCCAGCCTCCCTTGAGTGTGCCCCATGCCCCTATTATATAGGAGGGCCCTCAAGTGACTCTTGACTCTCCATTTCCCATGTGTGACCCTTGGATGCCTGACCCTAACCTTAACCCTTAAGGTTAGTCTTAACCCATGCTCCACTAGAGCTTGTTCCTATGCTCCCATGCTCACAAGCCTAATGTGGGTTAGCCTCCTAGTATATGCACACATAATGTGCATATAACATGCTTCCCCTCTCTCAAAACATTTCACTCTTGCAATGAAAAGAAAGAAATATGCACTGAACATTCTCAACCGACTCCCAAGTTGAATCCTCTATTTCCCAATCTTTTCACCTATATTTAACCACAGGGATTAGTCAACTAAAAAGTTTCCTTTCCCTGAATTCAAGTACCTTATCAGGTTCATGTGAACATAGGATAAATCTTCGACTTCAACGAGTTCTTAACGAGTAACTATGTTATCCTCATCTCCCAGTTTTCCTTTCAATATATTGATATGAAAGACTGGATGAACTCTAACATGTGGAGGTAGTTTTAGTTCATATGCAACCATGCTAATCCGATGTATAACTCGAAATAGACCATAATTCTAGGAGAAAAATTCAAGCATTTTTCTATTAACAAAGTCTGAGAATCTAAACCAACGCTCCTGGTTCAAAAAATCGAGGTGAGCGTCCTCTATCAATTAAAATCATACCCTATCCTGAGCACTCCTAATAGAATCCCGAGCTTCAATTAGCATTTCCTGCATATCACACGCAGGAAATCCCTTGATGCATCAAGCTCATTGTCCTTAAGACCGACATCAATAGGTGCCCTAGGTTGATACCCATACATAAGCATGAACGGACTAAAACCAATAGCCGTATGTTTAAAATTGTTATAGGCAAATTCCATCATCAAAAGATATTTTTTCCAATATGATGATTTTCCAGAGACATATGCACAAAGCATATCCTCTACAATATGAATCAAACGCTCAGTTTCCCAGCAGACTGCGGATGATTAGAGGAATTCATACTCAAAGTAGTTTCCTCATTGTAAATGATTCAAAATAAAGTAAGAAAACATGACATTATAACAGCAAGAACCAAGGATCCATCGGCAGCCCAACGTATCCACATCTGCACATGGCGTCTCGAATTACCCATATTAACATAAAGAGTCATCAACGTCTTGATGAGTCACATATGTACATCCGTAAACCATGAGGTGGACTGGATAAAACCTAAAGTATGGAACTAATGCCAACAAAGGAAGAATCCAAAATTCCATAATCCAAACACAATAAGATAAACTCGTTGAACTCTAAAGAAAAATATTTCAACAAGTGAATATGCTGACAAGATTACACTCATCAAAACATATAGGCTATAGATAAAAGAATTTATCTAGAGAATGCCTACACTATAACTTTAAATGAATTCAGAAAATGAGATTGTCTTTGAATGTTGAGGTCAACATGCCAAGTGATGTTAGCAAAGAAACAATCTTAAGCCCAAATTATTCTATAAGATAATATACGTGAGGGATCGCTAGCATCCCATACCACCATGATACCACCCATATATACCTTACAAATTTGAAACTCCCTAGTATGCCATCTGGGAAATATGAATAAAATCTTGTATAAAAGGAATAAGATAGCCTTATCCTAGAGACTTTCACATACTAAAACCTGTCTCTATATACTGAGACCACATCAAGGAACAACTCTTTCCGAGTACATCATTAGAAAAGAATTTGAATTATTGGCGCCTTTCTAATGATAACTACCCACCAATAAACACAATAAAGTTGGGGTAGAAAAATAAAATTCACCTAGATACATAAGTAACTAGGTATCTATATTGGAATATGTACAAAAGTACAAGGAATATACTCTAAAATCACATGCAAAAAACAAAGGCAAATGCTACCTTCAAAGCACATGAAATTATCCAAAAGATAAAAAGATCCTTATAAAACCATGGATAAAAGCATAGAAGCTCCTTGAATCCATGAAAACTATAGTTGATCATAAAAATCAATGCATGCCATCTAATGGTCATTAATCATGCCAAAAGAAGCATTAAAATTGGTGGCGAACTCATCAATCCGGAGTATATAAATGTGGTGTTTGTTCAAGCAAAACTCCAAAGTAAGAAAGTGAAACACATGTGTGTAGCACTTATTAAAAAACCCCTAGACACAAGTGATCTAGGCAGAACCTGATGAGTCCATTAAAAACTTGGAAAACATCCAATAAAATCCACCAAAATAGATCAACTAACCCATGATAGAATTTATCTTAAGCTTAAGAAATTAAGCATAGACCACACTTAAACAAGTGAAAAATAAATTATCATGGATAAGTGTCAAAGGCAAGACACACTTTGAATGCAAATTCAGGACATCATTGAAGAAAGTAAGGAACATGTCCAAAAATAATGGCTAAACAATGGTAAAAAATCATGAAAATATGGTTTAGAATTAATCCAAACAAAAATAACTACTAATACGAAGAGTATAATCAATATGCAAATAACCCACATCTATCTAATGTCAGCACGAGAAAATGTACTTCAACATTAAATAACCCTCAAAAATATTAAATTTGCAAGGAAAAAATTATCATGATTTTTTTCTAATTTTTTTCTAATTTAATAGGACCTTAAAATACAATAATTTTAAATTTCACCAAATCTATCTTATGGCATTCCAAACCTATATTTTTCCAAAAAATTTTTAGAAAATAGTTTTGCCAAAATACCATTGATATTTAAAAAAATATCAATTTTTAGGATTTTTAAAAATAATTTCTAGAATATTCTTAATTTTTCCTAAGAATCCCATCATTCACGAAATTTTCGATTCCGCCCGACAATTCTCAAATCCAATGAAAATTTATAATTTTAATGGATTTTTTAATTTTTGGGTAAAAAACATATTTTAAAAGAAATTTGAATGGTCACACAAGCGCCCGAATGGACACACCACATAGTAAAAACAAATCCTTTTATGCATCTATTTATGCATAAAAATCTATATTGATGAAAGTAACACTTTTATAATAAAAAAATAATCAATATGCATCTTTGTTTGCATAGAATCTAAATCTAATGAAAATCACTCTTTTATAATAAAAAATAACCAATATGCATCTTTCTATGCATAGAATTTAAATTTTAATGGAAATAACACTTTTATAATAAAAAAATTTATACTATGCATTTTTCTATGCCTAGAATGAAAATAACACTTTTAGAATACACAAACGATGGGGATTACTCTTTTTGAATAATAAAAGATAAAACTTATTTCACAAAATTTAAGAAAATTTTGCATAACCGCCTTTGTATGGCTAACCATTTTTCAATTTTTTCTAACCTTAAATTACTTGAAAATTATCCCCAATCGGTTTAAGGCATTCTAAACTAATGAAATTTTCCTTTTAAAAGAGAAACAATATGAAAAAGTTAATTCCAACAATTAGATTACTTATGTAGGATAAAGAAAGGCTAAATTTAAGAATAAGAGAGGGGAAAGGCTTTCCAACAAGGCATAGCATCAATTTATCATTTTAAAGATAACAAAAATTAGAAAACCATTAAAAGAATAAAGAAAAAGTAGGATTTCTAATTACATGAAATTCTGGGAGCTTTCCGTTGGCTTGATGGTTTGAGGGATCTACTCTTGTTTGTAACCACCAATTCTTTAGAAGAGGAAATGGTCAAAAACTAATGAATTATTAAGAAATTCATAGTTTTTGGCTCTAGGGAGGAGTAGAGTAACAGTGCATAAAACACTATTAAGCTTAAACAAAGGGGGAGGCTTCTATTTATAGGAAAAAGTGAGCTTCTAACCAAGCAAACTGATTCTAGAATTTTTCAGATTAGTTTGGTCAATTTTCGACCGTTTTTGGGTCAGTTTTTGATCGTTTTTGGGTCAGTTTAGCTTACTTTTTGGAACTAGACTTGAATTAGGAGAGAGGAGAGATGAAATATCTCAATTTTTGGGAATTTAAAACTCCACAACACATGTGAAATAGGCGCCTCCTTCATGAGAGGGAATCCCCACTCTAAGGTGTCGAAAATTTATTTTTTTAGTATTTCCTTTGGTCCTTAGTCCACTCTTCATCTTATGTGAGTATTTACTCATTTTTGGGGGGATCTTTATTTCTTCTATTTATCTCCTCCACACATTTGGATAAATCTGATTGGCCCCTCAGAATCTTAATTTAAATTTTTCAGAAAATCTGGACCCCTAGGATAAGGCCTTTTGAACAGATTATAATTGATTTCTAATGCACCTTCTGAAAATCTTTTTGAACTTCCATTTTAAGAGAATTTATTTTAATAAGAAGAGATATTTTTCCATCCAAAAATATCTAAAATTTGAATAATCTCTCTCTAGAATATTTTCTCTCTCTTAGCCAAAATAGATAGAAACAAGATCTTTTATATTTCTGAAGAGGGATTTGAGTACAGGGGAAGATACTAGACATCTTGAGAGGCTGGGGAGGAATCTTACATTCTCTCCCACTTGAAAAATGCAAGATGTCCTCATCTTGCAAACTGGGGGTAATCTCGTAACAGTTCGGCTTCTTTCTCCCAAGTGGCATCTTCAAAAGGATAGAACTTCCATTTGACCAATAATTCTCTTAGAATTCTATTCTTGAGAACCTTTTCTCGAGCATCAAGGATTTCTTCAGGTTGGAGTTCCATCTGTCCTTGAGTTAAAGAAGTTAAGATTTCATCAAGCACATGATTCGGGCTTGGTATATACTTTTTAAGAAGGCTAACATGAAATACATTATGTACTTTGAGATGAGGAGGCAGAAGAAGCTCGTAGGCTAAGTCACCTACTTTCTTTGTAATCAGATATGGTCCACAATATCTGGGGGATAACTTCTTGTACTTCCCAAGAGATAGAGAACTTCTTTTGGGACGTACTCAAATGAAGACCATATCTGCTTCTTTGAATTTTATCTCTGACCTCTTCTTATCTGCATACTGCTTCCGTCTATCCTGGACAGCTTTTATATCTTTGCAAATTGATTGCATTTGCTGCTCTATGTCATCAAGCATCTGTCTGGACATCTCGACCCTAATCAATGGGTCAGACCAAGTTTATGGAGGTAAGCAATCTTGTCCATACAAAGCTTTGAAAGGGCTCATCCCAATACTTTGGTGATAAGAAGCATTGTAGGCAAACTCGACTAGGTGTGCAGATAGCTTAGCCACTTCTTTGGTTCCCTGCCCACAGCATGACTAAAGTATATCTTTGATTACTTGCTTCACCTTTTCAGTTTGACCGTCAGTCTCGGGGTGGTAAGCTATGTTGAGATCCAAGAAAGTTCCTAATGCAGTCGAGAAGCTTGATGTGAATTTGGGATCTTGATCACTTATTATTCTTCTGGGTAGGCCATGAAATTTGAGAAACACTCTGGCCACATCCAGTGCAGTGTAGGTTTCTTTTACTGGAATCAGATGGGCAACTTTGGTTAGTCTATCAACTACCACGAAGATGGAGTTATAACCTGATTGCACTGAGGGTAATCCAGTAAATAAAATCCATACTGATATATTCCCACTTCATCTGGGGGATGTCTAATGGATGTAACTTCCCAGGCATTTTTACTCTCTCGGCCTTGACTTTTTGACAGGTCAGACATTGACGTACATGATTAAGCACATCCTTTTTTAGACCCGGCCAAAAGAAGCATTTCTTCACAAACATGTAGGTTTTGATGAAACCTGGATGTCCCGCAATAAGGCTGCCCCATGGGCTTCATTCAGAATTTGACCCTTTGTTCCCTCATCATTGGGAATGCATAGTCTGCGATTATAATACATAATTCCATCATCCAGGCTGTACCCTTAAACTTGGTTCAACTCATGTGGAGTTTTGCTTTCTTGCATAAGTAGGGTAGCAATAGGGCCAAAGAATCTATCCTGCATGATCTTCTCACTTGCTTCAATAATCAAAGGATTTGACACTAGAGTAATTGCAAGCAAGGAGGTTTTTTTGCTCAGGGCATCTGCTACCACATTTTCTTTGCCTGGGCGATACTTGATTTCAAAATCAAATTCCTGCAGGTTCTGCATCCACCTTCTTTGGCGCATGTTGAGATCCTTTTGAGTGAAGATCCACTTTAAGCTCTGATGATCTGTCTCATTAAAATGAATCTTTGACCCAGTAGGTAATGTCTCCACAACTTCAGGGCATATACTAGTGAAAGTAGTTCCAAGTCATAGACAGCATAATTCCTCTCATGCGTCCTGAGTTTTTAGGATTCATAGGCCACTGCATGACCTTCCTGCATGAATGCACCTCCCAGGGCAAAACCACTGGCATCAGTTTTACTACCTCAAAGGGTAGAGAGAAATCTAGCAGCTTTAGAACAGGATTGGTTACCAACACGATCTTCAGCTTATCAAAAGCACTATGGCACCTAGCAGACCATTGAAACGGGATATTCTTCTTGAGAAGATTGGTCAGGGGGGAAGCTATGAGAGCATACTTTGGTATAAAAATTCTATACCAACCAGTTAATCCCAAGATTCCTCTGACTTCTTTCACGCCAATCTATGACTGCTTGGACTTTAGCGGAATCTAGAGAAATTCCATCTTTGGATACCAGAAAGCCCAAGTATTCAACATGGTCGGCAGAGAAAGTGCATTTGATCTTTTTTGCAAAGAGTTGATGCTTCCTTAGGATCTCAAGAACTTTCCTGACATGAGCTTCATGGTGGTCAGCTGCATTCTTTGGGTAAATCAGAATATCATAAAAAAAAACAAGAACAAAATCATCGAATGTCCCGCATTAATTGATTGAATGTAGCTACAGCATTTGTCAATCCAAACAGCATGACAATGAACTCATAATGTCCATACCGAGTATTCATGGCTGTCTTTGGGATATCTTGCTCATTAATCCTGATCTGATAATACCCTGATCTGAGATCTATCTTTGTGAAGATCTGGGCTCCACTTAGCCTATCCAAAAGCTCATCAATTCTGGGGATAGGATACTTATTCTTAACTGTCAACTGATTGAGACCTCTGTAGTCCACACAGAGTCTTAGCATTCCATCTTTCTTTTTCTGAAAGAGAACTGGTGCACCCCAAGGTGAAACACTGGGTCTTACAAACCCTTGTTCTAACAGCTTTCTAAGCTGTTCCTTGAGTTTGATGGCTTTAAGAACTGGCATTTTGTACGTGTGCAGGGCTAGTGGGGCTGAGCTCTGGGGGTCAATTCTATTACATGATCTACTTCCCGAATTAGAGGCATCTCTGTTAATTTTGCTAGGAATAAATCATCATATCACTTAACCATTCAGGTTCTTTAGCTTTTAACTTTGAGTCTACTAGATTCATTTTGATAACATAAATGAGCTGCTTCTTTCTAGGTCCTTTTAGTAACTTAGAAGCCTTTACTAACTGCAGACTTGGGGATCCTGAAATTCCGGTTCCTTGAACTTTATTTTCGTGGAGGTCACGGAAGGAAATGGTTCCATTATGACAGTGAATGTTAGCTTGATTTTTATGGAGCCAATCCATTCCAAGGATCCCGTCAAAAACTCCCAAAGGTATAACTCTGAACTGACAGTCAATTAAATTCCTATCTAGATTGAACTAAAAAGGATCTGTCTCCAGGTGAGTGAAAAGAATCTTCCCGCTTGCCAATTCGACTTGCATAGGTTTCCCTGATTTCTGATCTAAGACTAACTTACACAAGCATCCAGGGGAAATGAAAGAATGAGTACTGCCTGAATCAATAAAAAGCTTAAAAGGCTTATGGAAAGACGGTTGTCTCCCGAAGTATGCAATATGGGCAAGTAGACTACGCTCCTAGCTCTCCAATGGAATGATAAACACTCCTTTCATTGCTAGGGGATTCAACCCGGTTAGGCGCATGGAAGCTTATCCCTTTTGGGAGAGAATGCTATGAACACCACTACCTTGATATAGACTTTACACACAAGCTCAATCTTGCCATAGCTCATTCACTCATCATTCCACTCATTCATGCATCCAATACAAGAAGAAGGCTAAGCTATGCACACACAAGCTCAAAGCACACTTCATTCTCAAGCACTTACTTCCCTAGCATGCACACAAACCTTGAAGCTTAACTTGGAACTTGAAATAAATATGCATTCTCATTCACTACTTAAGCAATGCCTTGCCCATGGATAAGCTACAAGCTATGGAGAAGCTTAAGCTTGAATCCACTACCACACAAAGCCTAATAGAGAATCCACAAGCATCAACAAAGAAGCATGCACACTAGAGAATAGAGATGAGAAGAGAGAAAAACATCATCTCATTGCATTGAATTAGAAGAGCATTGCTCATACAATAGTGTAGATGGGGAGAGAGAAGAGCTTGCACCTCTATGAACAAGAGGGAGAGCCAGTCTCAAGAGAGCTTAAGCATGAGTTTAGCCCAAAGTGTGTGTGAGCTCTCAAATGAGCCACTATTTATACTAAAACTCCTAAAACTCCCAAAACTTCCCATGTGGGACTATTCTCAAGCCCAGTCCCACACTCACCCACAACTTGGAACTCTCTACAAGAGCCCTAAATAAGAATGTCAAGTCTCTTGTTTTCCTGCTTCCATCTTTGTGTTGCATCCTTGCATTGATCACCACTCGTCACGCAACATTCCCCCCTTAATATTTTGCGCACGTCCTTGAGCGCGTAGATGCCAAGGAATAGTAGAATCTCCAGTGTGTACCTGCAAGCAAAATGATAGGTGGTTTGTGTGTTCTTTTTTTTTTCTTTTTTTTTGGAGAGAAAAACAAAAGTACCGACAAACAATAACAAAACAAGCAATTTTACTGAATAAGACATGGCAATAAACATCCAATTAGCTAGAGGAAGGGAACATTGAAGCAGTGTAGAGATTGAATAGGTTAGTTCAAGCCTTAATAATTACTACCTGTGCAACTAACTAAAGTAAAGAATGTTTTATCCTCCACAGACGTAGGGGCCTGTAGGTACAGTATGCATGTATGATGGTTGGGGTCGGTAGGAAGGTCTTTAGTATTGCCCCATCTTTTTCAATACTATCTCGGCAATTTGATCTGGATTAACTAATGGCACACTAGAGTCAGAGCCCTTCCAAGAGCTACGTTTATCATCCGGATGACTCTCTTGGTTTCCCATGCCAGTCATGTCAAAGTTGTCATCGTAATCCATGGCATCCATGCAACACTCATTGAAGATGACATGCTTCTTTGCATACAAGTGAGCGTGAAGTGTCTTGTTTCGTAAGCCTTCCAGTAAGATAGAAATTAATCTTCCTTGGCTTGGCTTCTCATCGTCAGGGCATCGATTGATGTACTGCTTTAGCCTATTTACACAATCTCGCACAGATTCTTGATCTTTTTCTTAAAAGCGTAAATTTGAGCTACCGCATTGTGCTTAATTCCCATTTTTGAAAACGCAGCTATAAAGCTCTTTTCCAGCCCATCGAAAGATCGCTTTGCCTCAGGCTCTAAAGTCTGAAACCATGATAAAGACTTACTCTCTAGCGTCAAGCCAAATCCTTCAATTTGCGTATGCGTATCCGTGACTTGATCCGCATGTATAGCTTGCTTAAAAGCTGCTATATGGTCATATGGGTCACCAGATCCGTCATACTTCTTGACAAGATTTTGCAGCGCAGATGGTCTCACTTTTCTAGAATATTCATCGTCATGTCTCCTATATGAGTCTCGGCCTCTAACTCTAGGCTCTTCAAATGTCAGTTCACTTGGTCTATGGGGTTCTCTTGGAGGTACATATCCACTTGCTCGTGGTCTTTCTTCTCCCCTAGATTCTCTAATAGCCCCGGGTCTCCTCGTAGGATCAATCGTTGGAAAGACTAGTCCTTTAGCAGTTGTTCGCATGGAAGGTGTTGGTCGAGCCACACTTGGGGTTCTAGCCCATGGTGGTGCTAGTGTTTCTCCTCGAAAGGCAGATTCATCTGGACGTGCCGTGTCTAAGGTAGACACTTCAGTGAAAAGGGGCCTTCCTTTCCATGTCATTTTCCTAACCTCTGGCCATTCAAGGGTTCCAAAGTCGTTCCCCCATCTATCATGAACACACTTAGTGAAACCTTCTAGATGCTCTACAGTTATTGTATGCGTGACTGGAAGCTCTAAGCTCGGGTGCTTAGTGGTTGCATAGTAGGTTTTTCTTGGTCTCTTTTTCTTTTCCCGTTCTTTCTCTATCCTCCCAATTCCTATCAGAAAACAATTCTTCAAGTAAAGAAATGGGCGTACCAGGTCTGCGCGATGTTCCTGGCACATTTGGATCCAATGGAAGCTCCTTCTTCTGCTTTGCTTGTGCGCTAGGTTGAAGTACACCCAAAGCATCCACTTGTTCAGGATTTTTGGTGACCTCATAGCATACTCCATTTCTACCCATGTACATATCGTCTTGGTAGTTTACCCATGGTGTTGGTTCAAATGCAGAATGAATGTCTGCAATTTTAACAACAAACCGGCTCATTGGATCTTTGCAGATCTCACCGCCATGCGCGTTTGTATACAAGAAATGGAGTCTCATATTGTCAATCAACTCCCCATCTGGGATTTCAAATGGATTAGCAGAATCTGCCATACCAATGGGTGTGGATGGTCTATTCATGCTAAATGACTCGTTTACGTCCATTGAAATATCACTCTCGGTTCTTGAGAGGCTCTCTGTTTGAGACTCCGACGATGTCTTGAGAATGCTCTCCAAGTTGCCAACAACCGATTGGGTGCCGCTCCCTTGAGTGGTTACCCTTGAGTGGTTACCCTAGATGGTGCACTAGTGTTACGTCCCCCTAGTATTGTTCCCGAGCGTAGATGCATACGCTATATTTAGCACGTTGCAATGTCCAATTTTTGATTTTTTTTATTTTTTTAATTATATATATATATATATATATATATATATATAACCCTACCTAACCACTAAATGCAACTAACATGAATATGTGTGTAAATATATATTTTATTTTTTATTTTTATTTATTTATATATTTTTTAAAAAACAATTACACAAAAATATGAATTATGCCAAGAATACTAATTATGCAGATTACACTAATTATGCAAAAAATTATAGAAATTTAAAAAAACGCAGAATATGCAGACAACGTGGACTCCAAAGAAAACACATAATTTACAGATTTTTTATTATTACTATTATTTTTTTATTTTTTTTTTAAAAATGCAAAAACTTGAAAATTGCCTAGTATGCAGAAAACATTAAAAAAAATTAAAAGAAAAAATTAAAATAAATAAAAAAATAAAATACTAATTTGTACCAGCACCTTATCGCTCCGTTTTTTGCACCGGTAATGCGCGGCCACCTTATCGCTTCCTTTTTTACTTCGGCCTCCTCTGCTACGCCTTCTCCACCTTCGTTGCAGCCGCCTTCGCTTCCACAGCTGCCGGCCCTTCTCCTCCTGGCCCTTCGCCTCCTCACCTTCGCTTCCTCACCTTCTTCGCTTACAGCCGCCTTCTTCTCTCTACTGCAGCCTCCTTGAAGCAGCTCCTGGCCCTTCGCCTCCTCACCTTCGCTTCCTCACCTTCTTCGCTACAGCCGCCTTCTCCTCTCTGCTACGGCCTCCTTGAAGCAGCTCCTGGCCCTTCGCCTCCTCACCTTTGCTTCCTCACCTTCTTCGCTACAACCGCCTTCTCCTCTCTGCTGCGGCCTCCTTGAAGCAGCAACAAGAATCGACCATGCTTTTCCCCCTCAGATCTAGCGCATATATATAATATATTCACTAGTTGAGGGGTGTATGTTGAACTTGCAGCAGCTCTGCTTCTGCTGCTTCTGCTGCTGATGATCATATGAGCTCAAGCTGCATTTTCTAAGCATCTAACATGCGTTACTACTCAATGTTTAGAATGTAATGGCTGCCAAGGATCCTCAACCAACCATAGGTCTCCTCCCCGGTAGCGGCGCCAATGGAAAGACGGTTGTCTCCCTAAGTATGCAATATGGGCAAGTAGACTACGCTCCTAGCTCTCCAATGGAATGATAAACACTCCTTTCATTGCTAGGGGATTCAACCCGGTTAGGTGCATGGAAGCTTATCCCTTTCGGGAGAGAATGCTACGAACACCACTACCTTGACATAGACTTTACACACAAGCTCAATCTTGCCATAGCTCATTCAATCATCATCCCACTCATTCATGCATCCAATACAAGAAGAAGGCTAAGCTAATGCACACACAAGCTCAAAGCACACTTCATTCTCAAGCACTTACATCCCTAGCACGCACACAAACCTTGAAGCTTAATGGAACTTGAAATAAACATGCATTCTCATTCACTACTCAAGCAATGCCTTGCCTATGGATAAGCTACAAGCTATGGAGAAGCTTAAGCTTGAATCCACTACCACACAAAGCCTAATAGAGAATCCACAAGCATCAACAAAGAAGCATGCACACTAGAGAATAGAGATGAGAAGAGAGAAAAACATCATCTCATTGCATTGAATTAGAAGAGCATTGCTCATACAATAGTGTAGATGGGGAGAGAGAAGAGCTTGCACCTCTATGAACAAGAGGGAGAGCTAGTCTCAAGAGAGCTCAAGCATGAGTTTAGCCCAAAGTGTGTGTGAGCTCTCAAATGAGCCACTATTTATACTAAAACTCCTAAAACTCCCAAAACTTCCCATGTGGGACTATTCTCAAGCCCACTCCCACACTCACCCACAACTTGGAACTCTCTACAAGAGCCCTAAATAAGAATGTCAAGTCTCTTGTTTTCCTGCTTCCATCTTTGTGTTGCATCCTTGCATTGATCACCACTCGTCACGCAACAGCTTACCCTGATACTCAGTTGGAGTATGAATGACAAAGAATTGACAGTTTGGTCCTTGGTTTTCAATTGCTGCATAAATTTGTCCTCTTTCTTCTTCCACTACTTCTGCTATTGTGACTGCTCTAGCTGCTGTAGTCTCAGGTGGAACTCTTTCTCTTTGGTTGCCCCAGTTCTGGGAAGAAGTTATGAGGCTACTCTGGACAGAGGCAAATGGCTGAGCTGGAGTTCTCCTGGGATTGCCCTGATTTGGGTGAGATGGACTGATAGGAAGGGACTGGTCTCTGCACTCTCGATCCTTGACTTCCATGATTGGACAGAGGCAGATGGCTCAGATGGAGTTCTCCTGGGCTTGCCTTGATTTTACTGATAGGAAGGGGCTGGTCTCTGCACTCTCGGTTCTTGTCTTCCCTGTCCCCTTGACATGGCAGGAGCCGGGCAGTCTTTCAGCTGGTGACCAAAACCCTGGCATCCAAAACACCGGTTCTCACTTCTGAGCTCATCCCTCTCTGAATTCTTGAAAGAGGTGGGGCTCCTGAGAAAGTGTTCTGTGGGAAGGGTCTTCCTTCACTTCTGAATCTCCCAGTATCCTCATTCTGAATTGGGCCTTGCGGCCTCTTTGGGGGAGAAAAGTTTGAAGTACTTCCCGGGGTTTGGAATCTTTTAAAGTTAGAGGGTGCAGGCTTTGGCGGGACGTTAACAACAAAGGCTTTGGCAAAGTCTTTTGCCATTCTTACTGCTTTGGCCATTGAGACAGGTTTGGCATTCTTTACTAAGGTGTCCAATGGCTCGTTCATTCCTTGAATGAATCTAGCCACCATCAGTTGCTCTTCATCCAATTGAGAGGAGAAGGGCGATGGTACTCTTCAATTGTCCGGCTATCCTGATTTAGTTCCAAGAACTCATTCATTTTAGTTTCAAGGAAGCCCGGAGGACAAAACCTCTTTCTGAGGTAAGCTTTAAGATCGATCTAGGTCTGGGTATTTCGGTCGAGATGGTTAGTCTCGCAGTGATTCCTCCAAGCGACCTGGACATTTCCACAATCTTTAACCTAGCGAGAGCCACCTTGCTTCTCTCATTGTAGCTAGTTACATCAAAGTATTCCTCCATTGCCTCAATCAACTTTTCCCCACTACTTCACCTAACTACTCCCCTTCACCCTTAAAGGGACCAGGTTGGGATCTGTGCAGGGCTTTTTGAACATCCGGATAACTCTTCGTCATCGGTTAGAGGATCCGGTTGCCTTGCACGGGCCGGGCGCCTCATGACTTTGACAAAACGGGATTTTTGTCACACTTAACTTTGACAACAAATTTATGATTATTTAATTTTTATGATGTATTCTTTAAATAGATAATTATTTCATCATACATCATGAAACAAGATTTACTCTGATAATTTTATTAACCATATTCAAAATAATTTAATTTTTTTTTTTACAAAACATCGTTTATTATCAAAAGTTTTTGATATATACATAGAACATCACAGCTCCCAAAATCATTGCCTCAATCGTATACACATAAAGAAGCAAAATTGAAAGGAGACATGCCATCGTACACACGATTCATTACAGAAAGAGGTGGTGTAATTATACTTCTAGGGATAAAGCGGCTAAGAAGCCTAAAAACTCGGCGCATGAAATTTTGAAGTTCTTGGGTGAATGATCAAAGAGTTGTACATGCTGAACAAGCCTTATCATAATCATGGCTAAGGAAATATTTTGCCTCAGCCTCGGTACTGACATTAATACATCATCCTCCATAAAACCACATATACCGACGTCACTCAAGAGGATCAGGAAAGTAAAGACTCTCAAAATGACGTGTGAGTCTCACTCTGCTTACTCAGGTCGTAGCAGAGTTGATGAGGTGCTCGAATGCAAAGGCTATCATATCCTGACTCTGGGAGAGTTCACGAATGCCAGATAGATTCGGGGTATCCATCTATAAATTTCCAATTCAATTTATGAGTTTTTAATTTTTGAAGTTCATTTAACATAAATTTAACAAGAAAAAACATTATTTTCAGATTTTACTTTAAACTTTTAAGCAATTTCTGATGTTGTTACATAAATGTACAACAGTGCTCTGATACCAACTGTGTGATCCCACTGCCCCCTCCGCGCATCGGATTTCTGATTGCTGGCAGCGGAAGCATCTCCCTCTTGCGCGGGGGTAGGGTTTCCCACTCAAGGCGTCGCCCTCGAATGTCCGGGCACGAGACTAAGCTGGTGGTCATTCTGAAAATCGAAACCGGGAAAATTTCCCATGCTTGGAAAATGGGGACAATTCCAAACGAATTTTTCTAACGAGGTCAAGATACTGAACTAACCTTCAGCTTCGGGTTGAGGAGGAATCTTATTGCACGAGAACTATACAAGCTAGGAAAAGATAATGTGCTAAGAAGATATGTGAGAGAAGACGAGTTCGTCACAATATTGGATGAAGTTCATTCAGGGATAGCAGACAGGCATTTTGCTAGAGAGATCGCAGCTCGAAAAGTGCTTCAAGTAGGACTATGGTGGCCTACGTTATTCAGAGATGCCATAGAATTTGTCAAAAGGTGCAAAGAATGTTAGCGCTTTGCTATCTCACAACAAAAGGACAAGATGCCACTCACCCCTATTATTGTAAGACAACCATTCGAAAAATGGGAAGTAGATTTTGTTGGGCTTATTAGTCTAGTGTGGCACATCCAATCCCAAGCCTAATATGTGATCGTTTGGCCACGGACTATTTCATAAAATGGACAGAAGTCAGAGCCTCAAAGAGAGCTGATGCCACGGACAACAACAAAATTCTTATACGAGCAAATTATCTCAAGGTTCAATTTCCCATTACAATAAGTTAGTGATCGTGGCTCTCATTTTATAATGAGGTGTGATTGATCATTTACTTGTGGGATTCTTAGTGGTCCATCAGAAATCATCACGTTATTATGCACAAGCCAATGGTCAAGTAGAGAGTACAAACAAATATTTATGTGCTATCTTGACAAAAACCTTGGAAGCAAGTTGAACAGACTAGGAACATAAGCTAACAACAACCCTATGGGCATATCTAACATCATATAAGGTAGCGATGGGATACACTCCCTTCCATCTAGCTTATAGTGTTGAGGTAGTTATGCCTATGGAATACCTAGTCCCGAAGGATTGCAGTACAAGAACATCTGACAGAGAATGCATTAGCTAAAAGGCTAATTGACTTAGAGAAGCTTGATGAGACCAGGCTAATAGCATCACATGGACTCATGGTCAAAAAACTACGCGCAGGAAACATTGGTTTGATAAAAATCTAAAACAAAAAGAACTGGAAACGGGGGACCTTGTCCTCATGTATGGTGTAGGAAGCCCCAAGAAAAAGAAACTCAAATATCAAAGTCTGGGACCATTCCGAGTATCTGAGATCACACCTCAGGGGTCTGTTTGAATTGAGACAATTGACGGCATACAGATGGAGGGTTACGTTGGAAGGAAACTCAAAAAATATTTTGGAACACTGACCAAGAGATGCTCTTGAAAGAACATCTCTTAAAACAACAGAAATAGCTCGCAAAGGAAAAAATCGAGCAAGCTCAAGAAGAAGCTAAGGCTAGGGAGGCCAAAGCAAAACAATTACTGTAGAAGAGACTAATACATGTCAACATGATGGCTTAAGTGACTGTCTGGGACAAAGAGGAACTAAACATTGAGCCAGTAGGACTCAAGGTGGGACTTACTTACAACTAAAGGCCATGCAATGAGCATTGCATTAATAGATACGGGATCAAGTCATAACTTGATCTCGTATGAAATTCGGGTAACATTAGATAGACCACGCCTTGAACCCACTGATGCCTGCGCAAGTTCGCAGTGTGCACTTAATAACTACAAGAGTTGAGGGATTTTTAAGTGTTAACATCTCCATCATAAATATTTCCTTGGTCAGGAAGGTGTTTGTCATGCCTGCAGGTTCCATTGAAGAGGAAATGATTCTAGGGCAATCCTAGATTTGCACTAACAACTGCAATATCCAATGAGAAGAGAGGACATCGTTGTTGAGCGAGGGTAACAAGGTCATGTCCATGTTAAGATTATAGCAATGTGATTAGCTATGGTGGATCAAATGCTAGAATCAACATCATTAACAAAGTGATTAGATGATAATTAAGATGTGATTAGTGATTAATTAACTAATAGCTGAATGTAGGCATGAATAATCAAAAACTAACAAATTCTCATTAGGCCAATGCCTCAATTTATAGAGTTTACATCCAAGCATCTAATCCCACTGATTTCTCCTTGATTCACTCCACCTCTTTTGCTTGATTCTCTCCACCTCTTCACTTTTCTGAGAATATCTCCACACTTCCTAAATCTTCTCATGCTACCCTTTATTCTCTCCCAGTAGATTCTTCTCTCCTTTTCACAGGTTCTCTCACATTTACAGATTCTATTTTATAGCCTCTAGCCAAGGGCATGTTCCCGCATACACCCTATTCACTTGTATATTTCAACACCTCCCCTCAAGTGAATACTCCTAGCACACCTTGACCCTATACCAAGTTTACCTCTTATGTGATAGTCCGCGACCAGTGCCTCAAGTCCCTAAACTCATAGTCCTTGAAACTCTCTCTCTCTATGTGTCCAAGGCTACTACAAGTGCCCGTGACCTTGACTAAAGTGCTCACACATACATCTACCACATGGCCTACATCATCGTGGCTCAGAGGTGGTTTTACTCTTTTGGGGCAGGTTACATTGGGTTGTGGGGTCTCTCTCTCTCTCTCTCTCTCTCTCTCTCTCTCAGAAAAGATGATCCGACTCCTCTTCCTTAGGAGCCTCCATGTTGTTTGCCGATGTCATTCCTTCTCCACTGGGTTTGCTGTAGTAGTCTCTTGCCATGTGTTCTGGCTTTCCACAGGTGTGGCAAGTGAGGGTCCTTCCTCCTACTCTGCCTCTTCCTCGTCCTCGTCCTCCTCGAGAGAATCCTCCTCGGGTGAAGAATGCTTTTTCTTCTCCTGCTGTTGAGTCGAGCCATTTCTTCTCTTTGCCTCTGCTTTCTTCATCTAGTAGAGCTCCTTCTATCTTTTGTAGCTTCAATTCAGGTACATTTTTTAGTGTTGCTACAATATTTTCATATTCACCTTTGTCCACACTCTTCAGAAGCACTGCTAGTGCCTCATCATCTTCTACCTTTTTGCCAATAGCTTGTTGCTTAATGATTTTATATCTTTTCAAGTGTGTGATTAAAGGTTCACTTTCCTTCATGTCCAATTTGTAGAATTGCATTAACAGATTTATCTTTGAATTTTTAGCTTGTGTGCCAAATAATTTATTGAGTTCATCCCATGCATCTTTTGCCCATTGTATCCTTGTGATGTGATGAATGATTTCATCATTTAAACTGAGTGCAATAAGTCCCAATGCTTTTTCATTCCTGCTCTTCCACTCATTTTCCCCTCACCTATGGGCGTTCATCTCTTCCTTCAACTAGCCCCCACCATAGATTTTTCCTCATGATGAGCAGATACATGGTTTTTGTCTGCCATGTGTAAAACTGCTCCCCATTAAATTTGGCTATTTCTTGTGCTGTACTCATGATAATGTGAAGGGGGTCTTACCTCTTGATCCAATTTAATCCTAATTAGCCAGGTGATTAGCAAGATAATGGGCTCACAAATTGATGGATTCTAGGCTAGGCTTTGATACCATGTTAAAATTATAGCAATGTGATGAGCTATGGTGGTGGATCAAATGCTAGAATCAACATCATTAACAAAGTGATTAGATGATAATTAAGATGTGATTAGTGAGTAATTAACTAATAGCTTAATGTAGGCATGGATAATAAAAAACCAGCAAATTCTCATTAGGCCAATGCCTCAATTTATAGAGTTTACATCCAAGCATCTAATCCCACTGATTTCTCCTTGATTCACTCCACCTCTTTTGCTTGATTCTCTCCACCTCTTCACTTTTCCTAGAATATCTCCACACTTCCTAAATCTTCTCATGCTACCCTTTATTCTCTCTCCCAGTAGATTCTTCTCACCTTTTCATAGGTTCTCTCATATTTACAGATTCTCTTTTACAGCCTCTGGCCCCAAGGGCTTGTTCCTACACACACCCTATTCACTTATATATTTTAACAGTCCATACCCTTATTATGGAGCTTGACAAATAGAGGGAAACAGATCATGAATGATGCACAAACAACACCGAATATAGTGACATCACCTCATAAAACAGAACAAGCATCAGCCCCACAAAACTTGCACAAATAATACCCAAAATCTAAGGGTACACAGAAGTGGGTGCCCAAGATTCAACTTAAAAACCAACCCCACAAGAAGGACACCATGAATAGTATGGGGGCTACAAGAAAAATCTATTAAAAAATCAAAAGTCAGACCTTGCTAACACAAATAGATTGGCAGGACTCCAAGCATCCCAATAGACCTCAAGGGTTCCATAAGAAATGGGTTCGGAAAGACTAACTGTGAGCACAAAGATACTACCAAGGCAATATGACAATATGGGTACCCAAACCCCACTCAATGTGGCCAACACCACAAGCAATTCAAGTCACAAAAGAGAGAGTAGTACAACATATAGCATCAACTCTCAGCCTAGAGGGGAACCTCGCCAACCTTTGTGTGGAGGAAAAAGACAACTCAACAAAATAGGTTGGGAATTGCCAAAACAATGACAGTAGCCACTCTGGTCAGAGAACTAAATAGGAAACCTAAGGGTATAAACAAAGAAGTTTAACAAAGGAACAAAGATAGAAGCCCTCCACCACAAGAAACAGTAACAACATTGTTCAGTTGGGTGGAAGGAAGAATTAAAAACTCCTATATAGAACTAAAACGACTGCATCAACAAATACCCAAAAGTGCCCAGGTGTCACCTTGGTTCTCGTGTGGCAGTAAAATAGGAAGGTATCCAATTGTTACACAATGTGTACAAGATAATCAGGGTATCATTTACTCATTATGTGCATGTTTGACTATTGAGCATGAAGAAAAAAAAGAGAAGGTATCGATCTTGTGCATTCATGATCCAAAAATGTTCATGCTGTGAATTGGTTCACAAAGGTTCACGTTGGGAACCAATTCAAAAACGTTCATGCCATGAACTGGTTCACAAAGGTTTATGTCGTGAACCAATTCAAAAACGTTCACGCCATGAACTGGTTCACAAAGTTTCATGGAGTGAAACGGTCATTTCTCACGGGCTAATCAAACAATGCCATGGTTTTCTTCATTAAGGCAGCTACCTTGTTCGACGATTGCATCATAAACTCGAATTTCTTTTCTTTTTTATCATTTTGCATTGTGTGACCTTTGCTTTTCGATTGTACTTCCGCCTATTGATCGTTGTACATCTTCCATCATCCCAGATTTTGGGCTATAATCAACTGTCTTCTAGAGATGGGTGCTTGATCCATTCCCTTTTCATTTTCATTTTCATTTTTATTTTTTGATCTTCATGATTGATCAATATCTTGTCCAAAATGCTTATTGTACTTAAATTACCAAATCATAATTATTCTAAAATTTCTTACGGTATCCTCACATGCATTAAGCACAGTCCACACCTTAAAAACGAAAGAAAAAAATGAAAAACCAATAACATAACAAATGACACGTTCACTAAAGATTCGCGATATTATTACCCTGTCACTTCATGGAACCTCAAGTTTGTGTGCGTGTAGTTTCACGGAACCTCAACGGTTCAAAACTTAACCGGTTCACGGAACCTCACTTGTTCACAAAACCTAACTTGTAAGATTCCTCCCCAGCCCTCAAGATGTCCAGTATCTTCCCTTGTAATCAATCCCCTCTTCAGAATAGTAAAAGATCTTGTTTCTACCTATTTTGGCTTAGAGAGAGAAAATATTCTAGAGAGAGATTATTCAATTTTTAGATATTTTTTGATGGAAAAATATCTCTTCTTATTACAATAAATTCCCCCGAAACAGAAGTTCAAAAAGAAATTCAGAAGGTGCATTAGAAATAAATTATAATCTGTTCAAAAGGCCTAAGCCTAAGGGTCTAGATTTTTAAAAAATTTTAGAATAAGGTTCCTATGGACCAATAAGATTAATCCACATGTAGGGAGGAGATAAATTGAAAATTTAAATAAAAACCCCCCAAAAATGAGTTAATGCTCACATAAGATGAAGAGTGGACTAAGGACCAAGGAAAATAGTTAAAAAATTGATTTTTGACACCTCGGGATGGGGATTCCCCCTCATGAAGTAGGCACCTTTTTCTCATCATTGCTTTTCAATTTTAAATCAATAAAATTAGATATTTCATCTCTCCTCTCTCCTAATTCAAAGCTGGATCCAAAAAGTGAACTAAACTGACCCAAAAATGGTCAAAAATTGACCAAACTGATTTGAAAAATTCTAGAATCAGTTTGCTTGGTTAGAGGCTCATTTTTTCCTATAAATAGAAGCCTTCCCCTTTGTAGAAGCTTAATAGTATTCTATGCACTGCTACTCTACTCCTCCTCCCCAGAGACAAGAACATTGAATTCATTGATAATTCACTTGTTTTTGACTATTTCCTCTACAAAGAATTGGTGGCCACTCTTGATCCAAGCAAGAGTAGAACCCTCAATCCCTCAAGCCAAAGGAAAGCTCACAAAACTCCATATAAGTTAGAAATTCTACTTTTTAAAATTTTATTCTATGGTTTTCTCATTTCTTGCTTCTGTTAATTTGAAATTGAATGTTATGCCTTGATGGAAATGCTTCCCCCTTCTCTTCATTTTGAATTCAGACCTTCTTTATCCAAGATGTGTAATCAAATAAATAGAGTTAAACCTTTTGTATTGTTTACTCTTAAAAAAATGAGAATTGATTAGATTAGAGTGCTAAATTCATCTTGGGGTAAATTCTAAGTAGGTTTAGAATGTAAAAATTGAGAAATGGTTAGCCACACAAAGGAGGTTATGGTAAAATTTTCTTAAATTTTGTGAAAATAAGTTTTATCTTTATGTTATTCAAAAAGAGTAATCCCCTCTGTTTGTGTATTCTAAAAGTGTTATTTTTATTCTATGCATAGAAAGATGAATATTGGAAATATTTTTATTATAAAAGTATTAATTTTATTAGAATTAATTTCTAGGCATATTGAAAATATTTTTATTATAAAAGCGTTATTTTCATTAGAATTAATTTCTATGCATACAAAGATGCATATTGGAAATATTTTTATTATAAAAGCGTTATTTTCATTGAAATTAATTTCTATGCATAGAAAGATGCATATTGGAAATATTTTTATTATAAAAGGGTTACTTTCACCAATATAAAGTGATGGATTAAATATTTTTTTTATTATAAAAGTGTGATTTTCATTAGATTTAAATTCTATGCATAGAAAGATGCACATGGGATATTTTTTTATTATAAAAGTGTGATTTTTATTAGATTTAAATTCTATGCATAGAAAGATGGATATTGGATATTTTTTTATTATAAAAGTGTGGTATTCATTAGATTTAAATTCTATGCATAGAAAGATGCATATTGGATATTTTTTAATTATAAAAGTGTGATTTTCATTAGATTTAATTTCTATGCATAGATGCATATTGGATATTTTTTTAATTATAAAAGTTTGATTTTCATTAGATTTAAATTCTATGCATAGAAAGATGCATATTGGATATTTTTTTATTATAAAAGTTTGATTTTCATTAGATTTAAATTCTATGCATAGAAAGATGCATATTGGATATTTTTTTATTATAAAAGTGTGATTTTCATTAGATTTAAATTCTATGCATTGAAAGATGCATATTGGATATTTTTTATTTTTAAAAGTGTGATTTTTATTAGATTTAGATTTAATGTCTATGCATAAATAGATGCATAAAAGGATTTTCTTTTATATAAAAGTGTTATTTTCATTGAAGTTGGATTTTATGCGCATAGAAAGAGGCATAAAGATTTTTTATATCAAAATTAAAGTTCTTTTTGATTCTATGTTTAATTTCCATGAATAATCCATAAATGAATAAGTAAATACATTGTGAGAGAAAAATCTATCGTTTCATATTCACTCGGACGGCAATGAGAAAATTCAAAAAATCTATCGTAGTCAAAAATTTAGATAAATTGATTAATTTATTCCTCATAGGAAGTCGTGATAAGTTTAGAAATCAGTTAAGTGAATATTCAAGGAATGAAATTCAGTAAAATAGTGATTGAAATATTACCCCCTTTCGAGAAAGGTAGTTCAGGAAGAACCTTACCAGACTCGAACCCAGAATCAGACTTTGTTGACCAAGACCAAACTCTTTGTGAATTTTTCAAGGAAAGACGATGTGACCAGTTTAGGAAAATACACATAAATCACCCACCGAATCTGAAACTAAGTTGAGACACTTTGATTTTGATCTGAGGCTCAAGGTTACAGAATTCGAGGAATTCTGTTTGGAATGCAGACCTACGATCAAGAAGTCTTGGGATACGGATTTAAGATATACTCATTATATTCAAAGAAAATCAAAACTGAAAAATTGCATAGAAACCCTATTTTCTTGAAGGATTGTCTTACGCCAGAATGCTGGAGTGAGCATTTGGTATTTGTGTTTTTCTAAGGGAAGTTTGGTTGCAATATAGCTGGCGGAAGTTTGGTTGCAACAATAGCTGGCAGCGGGGAAGGGTTCTGACCAGGCGATGCATGAGCTCGCGGTGCCGAGGACACCCATGTTTTCTTGAAGGACTGTCTTACGCCAGAATGCTGGAGTGAGCATTTGGTATTTGTGTTTTTCTAAGGGAAGTTTGGTTGCAATAGCTGGCGGAAGTTTGGTTGCAATAGGTGGCAGCGGGGAAGGGTTCTGACCAGGCGATGCACGAGCTCGCGGTGCCGAGGACACCCATGCGTATGTCGTGGAAGATATTGTATGATGGATCAATGTTTATTGTAATCTGTTTTTGGATCTCGTTGCTGACCAGCTGGTCTCAAGACGGAGAGTCCAAAGTGATACTGTTTTTTGTGAGAAACAAGGATTGGATGGAAATTTTGAGCTATGACATCTGTAACCAATAATTGTTTGTCAATGGATTGTTTTATCAATTAAAGTTTAAAGAGGAGTGAGTGCGTATCTATATTCTAAAGCAAAAGTTAAGAAAGGCATTCAATTATGGGTGGGTAAGTACTTGTCTTGTTCTACCAATTCCACTGGTTGGTTGGTAACCCATGGGCCAGATGGGGTTAGGCTAGAATCAGTAGAGTTTTAATAAAAAAAATTGATTAATAGTAGGAATACGCTTAGAACTTGAGTAGTTAAATAAAGGCCTCAAGACTTCTCAAATGAATAGATGAACTGATGTGCATGATTCAATTAGGAAAAAAGCGTTGATTCCTTCAAGTTAAGTCTGTAATAAATTCTCCTTCTATCTCGTCTAATGAGATGAAGGTTAGTTTAGTCTCTTGACCCCGTTAGAAAATTCGTTAAGAAATTCAAAAAGATGGAATCGTTCACGTTTTTCGAGCAAGGAAAATTTTCTCGGTTTCGGTTTCAGAAAGACCACCAAATTAGTCTCGTGCTGTCCGGACATTCGAGGGCGAGGCCCGGAGTGGGAAACCCTGCCCTGTGCGCAGGAGGGAGCTGCTTCCGCTGCCGGCAAT
Organism: Cibotium barometz; assembly: GCF_041138505.1. Lineage (NCBI taxonomy): Eukaryota > Viridiplantae > Streptophyta > Polypodiopsida > Cyatheales > Cibotiaceae > Cibotium > Cibotium barometz. The sequence goes on along the minus strand of NC_141057.1, from coordinate 29,453,368 downwards.
CGAGAATCCGACGCAGGGAGGGGGCAGTGGGATCTCATAGTTGGTATTAGAGCGCTGTTGTAAACTTATGAAACAGCACCAACTGCCTAAAATTCTAAAGTAAATCTGCAAGAAAGATGTTTTCACTTGCTAAGATTATGTTTGAAATGAATTCATAAATTGAAAACTCATAAATTGAATTGGATCTCTAGATGGATACCCCAAATCTGTCTAGCATTCCTAGGCTTTCTTAGAGTCAGGATACGATCGCCTTTGCCTTCAAACATCTCGTCAACTCCGCTACAACCCATGCAAGTAGAGTGAGGCTTGCCCGTCACTTTGAGGATCTATACTTCCATGATCCTATAGAACGACATCGGTATATGTGGTTCTCTGGAGAAAGATATATTAACGTAAATACCAATCAGCATCAGAGATTCAGGCAAAATATTTCCTTAGCCATGATCTTGATAAGGCTAGGGGTTGTTCATTATGTACAACTCTTTAATTATTCACCCAGGAGTTTCAAAACTTCTTGCCGAGTTTTTAGGCTTCCTAGTCGCTTTATCCCTAGAAGTAGAATTACAGCACCTCTTTCAATGATTGATGAACCGTGTTTATCATGGCATGTCTCCTTTCGCAGTTTCGCTTCTTTATGCATACGCGATTAAGGCAGTGACTTTGGAGCCGTGATGCTCTATGTATATACCTCAAACTTTTGATAATAAACATTGTTTTGTAAAAAAAAGAATTCCAAATTGTTTAATGGTAGTATAACTGACTGCTAGTTAAGAGTCTTACCTTTGGGAGTTTTTGACGGGATCCTTGGAATGGATTGACTCCACAAAAATCAAGCTGACATTCACTATCATAATGGAACCATTTCTTTCTGTGACCTTCACGGAAAATAAGTTCAAGGAACAGGAATTTCAGGATCCCCAAGTTTGCAATTAGTAAAAGATTCTAAGTTACTAAAAGGACTTAGAAAAAAGCAACTCATTTACGTTGTCAAAATGAATCTTGTAGACACAAAGTTAAAAGAACCTGAATGGTTAAGTGACTATGATGATTTATTCCCAACAGGGCTAACAGAGATGCCTCCAATTCGAGAAGTAGATCATGTGTGATAGAATTGACCCTCGGAGCTCAGCCACCACCAGCCTAGCATACGTACAAAATGCCAGTTCCTGAAGCCATCAAACTCAAGGAACATCTTAGACGGCTGTTAGAACAAGGGTTTGTAAGACCCAGTGTTTCACCTTGGGGAGTGCCAGTTCTCTTTTAGAAAAAGAAGGATGGAACGTTAAGACTCTGTGTGGATTACAGAGGTCTCAACCAGTTGACAGTAATGAATAAATATCATATCCCCAAAATTGATGACCTTCTAGACAAGCTAAATGGAGCCCAGATCTTCACAAAGATAGATCTCAAATCAGGGTAATACCAGAGTCATCAAGATATCCCAAAGACAGCCATCAATACTTGCTATGGGCATTATGAATTCACAGTCATGTCATTTGGCTTGACAAATGCCCCAGCTACATTCAATCGCCTAATGCACGACATTCTTAGAGAATACTTGGATGATTTTGTTCTTGTTTTCTTTGATGATATTCTGATTTACTCAAAGAATGCAGCTGACCATGAAGCTCACTTCCAAAAAGTTCTTGAGATTCTAAGGAAGCATCAACTCTTTGCAAAAAAGAGCAAATGCACTTTCTCTGTCGACCATGTTGAATACTTGGGCTTTCTGGTATCCAAAGATGGAATTTCTCTAGATTCCCCAAAAGTCCAAGCAGTCATAGATTGGCCTAAACCAAAGATAGTGAAAGAAGTTAGGGGATTCTTGGGATTGGCTGGTTGGTATAGAATTTTTATAACAAAGTATGCTCTCATAGCTTCCCCCCTGACTAATCTTCTCAAGAAGAATATCCCTTTTCAATGGTCTGCTAGGTGTCAGAGCGCTTTTGATAAGCTGAAGACCACCTTGGTAACCAATTCCGTTCTGAAATTGCCAGATTTCTCTCTACCCTTTGAGGTAGTAACTGATGCCAATGGTTTTGCCCTCGGAGGTGCACTCATGCACAAGGGTCATGCACTGGCCTATGCATCCCGAAAACTCAGAACGTATGAGAGGAATTATGATGTCCATAACCTAGAACTACTTTCCGTAGTCTATGCCCTGAAGTTGTGGAGACATTACCTACTGGGTCAAAGATTCACTTTGATGACAGATCATTAGAGCTTGAAGTGGATCTTCACTCAGAAGAATCTCAACATGCGCCAGAGAAGGTGGATGCAGACCCTGTAGGAATTTGATTTTGAAATCAAGTATGGCCCAGGCAAAGAAAATGTGGTAGCAGATGCCCTTAGCAGAAAAGCCTCCTTGCTTGCAATTACAGTGGTGTCAAATCCATTGAAAAATGAAGCAAGAGTGAAGATTATGTAGGATAGATTCTTTGGCCCTATTGCTACCCTATTTATGTAAGAAAGAAAAACTCCACACAAGAGTTGAACCGAGTTCAAGGGTACAGCCTGGATGATGAAATTATGTATTATAATCACAGGCTATGCATTCCGAGATGATGAGGGGACTAAGGGTCAAATTCTAAATGAAGCCCATGACAGCCTTATTGCAGGACATCATGGTTTCATCAAGACCTACATGTCTGTAAAGAAAAGCTTTTTTTGGCCTAGTCTAAAAAAGGATGTACGTCAATGTCTGACATGTCAGAAAGTCAAAGCCAAGAGAGTAAAAATGCCTGGGAAGTTACATCCATTAGACATCCCCTAGATGAAGTGGGAATGTATCAGTATGGATTTTATTACTAGATTACCTTCAGTGCAATCAGGTTACAACTCCATCTTTGTGGTAGTTGATAGACTAACAAAAAATGCCCATCTGATTCTAGTAAAAGAAACCTACACTGCAGTGGATGTGGCCAAAGTGTTCCTCAAGGAAATCTTCAGATTGCATGGCCTACCTAGGAGAACAGTAGGTGATCGAGATCCCAAGTCCACGTCAAGATTCTGGACTGTATTTTTTGAAGCAGTAGGTACTTTCTTGGATCTCAGCACAGCTTACCACCCCGAGACCGATGGTCAAACAGAAAGGGTGAACCAAGTAATCGAAAATATACTTTGGTCATACTATGGTGGCAGGGAACCCAAGAAGTGGCTAAGCTATCTGCAACTAGTCGAGTTTGCCTACAATGCTTCTTATCACCGAAGTATCGGGATGAGAGGATTTCAAAGCTCTCTGTATGGACAAGATTGCTCAACTCCATTAACTTGGGCCAACCCATTGATTAGGGTCGAGATGTCCAGACAGATGCTTGACGACATGGAGCAGCAGATGCAGTCAATTTACAAAGATATAAAAGCTGCCCAGGATAGATAGAAACAGTATGCAGATAAGAAGAGGACAGATAGAAAATTCGAAGAAGCAGATATGGTTTTCATTCGAGTACGCCCCAAAAGAAGTTCTCTATCTGCCTTGATGGAAAGGCTTCCCCCTTCTCTTTATTGTGAATTTAGCCCTTCTTTATCCAAGATGTGTAATCAAATAAATAGAGTTAAACTTTTCGTATTGTTTACTCTTGAAAAAATGAGAATTGATTAGATTAGAGTGCTAAATTCATCTTAGGGTAAATTATAAGTAGATTTAGAATGTAAAAATTGAGAAATGGTCAGCCATACAAAGGAGGTTATGGTAAAATTTTCATAAATTTTGTGGAAATAAGTTTTATCTTTATGTTAGTCAAAAAGAGTAATCCCCTTTGTTTGTGTATTCTAAAAGTGTTATTTTCATTCTATGCATAGAAAGATGCATATTGAAAATATTTTTATTATAAAAGCGTTATTTTCATTAGAATTAATTTCTATGCATAGAAAGATGCATATTGAAAATATTTTTATTATAAAAGTGTTATTTTGATTAGAATTAATTTCTATGCATAGAAAGATGCATATTGGAAATTTTTTTATTTCAAAAGTGTTACTTTCACCAATATTGATTTTTATGCATAAAAGAACTTTTTTATGAAAGTGTGATTTTCATTAGATTTAAATTCTATGCATAGAAAGATGCATATGGGATATTTTTTTAATTATAAAAGTGTGATTTTCATTAGATTTAAATTCTATGCATAATAGAAACATGCATATTGGATATTTTTTTATTATAAAAGTGTGATTTTCATTAGATTTAAATTCTATGCATGGAAAAATGAATATTGGATATTTTTTTATTATAAAAGTGTGGTTTTCATTAGATTTTATTTCTATGCATAAAAAGATGCATATTGGATATTTTGTTATTATAAAAATGTGATTTTTATTAGATTTCAATTCTATGCATAGAAAGATGCATATTGGATATTTTTTTATTATAAAAGTGTGATTTTCATTAGATTTGAATTCTATGCATAGAAAGATGCATATTGGATATTTTTTTATTATAAAAGTGTGATTTTCATTAGATTTAATTTCTATGCATAAATAGATTCATAAAAGGATTTTATTTTATATAAAAGTGTTATTTCCATTGAAGTTGGATTTTATGCATAAAAAGAGGCATTAAGAATTTTTATATCAAAATTAGAGCTCTTTGATTCTATGTTTAATTTCCATGAATAATCGATAAATGAATAAGTAAATACACTATGAGAGAAAATTATATCGTTTCATATTCACGCGGACGGTAATGAGAAAATTCAAAAATCTATCGAAGTTGGAAATTTAGATAAATTGATTAATTTATTCCTTATAGGAATTCGTGATTAGTTTAGAAATCAGTTAAGTGAATATTCAATGAATGAAATTCAGTAAAATAGTGATTTTGAAATATCACCCCCTTTCAAGAACGGTAGTTTAGGAAGAACCTTACTAGACTCGAACCCAGAATCAGACTTTGACCAAGACCAAACTCTTCGTCAGTTTCAAGAAAAGACGATGTGACCAGTTCAAGAAAATATACTCAAATCACCCCCACTGAATCTGAAACTAAGTTGAGACCCTTTGATTTTGATCTGAGGATCAAGGTTACACAATTCGAGGAATTTTGTTTGGAATTCAAACCTGCGAGATCAAGAAGTCTTGGGATATGGATTTTAGATATACTCATTATATTGAAAGAAAATCAAACGGAAAATTTGCATAGAAACCCTTTTCTCTTGAAGGAATATCTTATGCCAGAATGCTGGAGAGAGCATTTGGTATATGTGTTTTTCTAAGGAAAGCTCGGTTGCAAAAACAACTGGCAGGGAGTGTTCAAAGGATAGCTCACGTGGCAAAGCCTCTTGACCAGCCTCGATACGGTTAAAATGGTGCGCTTCGGGTATGATGTACGAGGGCCGACAAAGCGGTCCCTGAGTGAAGTGCCAGGACACCTAAGGAGAATCCTGGAGGGTTCTGACTAGGCAATGTACGGGCTCGCGGTGCCGAGGACATCCATGCATATGTCATGGAAGATATTGTGTATGATGGATCAATGTTTATTGTAATCTATTACTGGATCTCGTTGCTGACTAGCTGGTCTCAACGGAGAGTCCAGAGTGATATTGTTTTTTGTGAGAAACAAGGATTGGATGGAAATTTTGAGCTATGACATCTATAACCAATAATTGTTTGTCAATGGATTGTTTTATAAATTAAAGTTTAAACTTGGAGTGTGTGCGTATCTGTATTCTAAAGCAAAAGTTAAGAAAGGCATTCATTATGGGTGGGTGAGTACTTGTCTCGTTCTACCAATTCCAGTGGTTGGGTGGTGGATAACCCATGGTCCGGATGGGGTTAGGATGGAATCAGTAGAGTTTTAATAATAAAATTGATTAATAGGAATACGCTTAAAACTCGAGTAGTTAAATAAAAGCCTGAAGACTTCTCAAATGAATAGATCAATGGCTGTGCGTGATTCAATTAGGAAAAAAGCATTGATTCCTTCAAGTTAAGTCTGTAATAAATTTTCCTTCTATCTGGTTTAATGAGATGAAGGTTAGTTTAGTCTCTTGACCCCGTTAGAAAATTCATTAAGAAATTCAAAAAGGTGGAATCGTCCTTGTTTTTTGGGCAAGGGAAATTTTCCCCATCTTGGTTTTTCGAAATGACCACCATATTAGTCTCATGTTTGGACATTCGAGGGCGAGGCCCCGAGTGGGAAACCCTACCCCGCGCAGGAGGGAGCTGCTTCCGCCTCTACTGCTGCCAGCAAATCGGGAATCCAGCGTGCAGAGGGGGCAGTGGGATCTCACATAACTGTTTCATGGAACCCAACAGTTCATGAAACCTAACTATTTCACAGAACCTTAACGGTTCACGAAACCTAACTATTTCACGGAACCTCAATGGTTCACAAAACCTAACTTCATGAAACTATGTTTCATGGAACCTCATCGGGTCAAGGAACCTCAATGGGTTCATGGAACCTAACTATTTCATGGAACCTCATTTCACGAAACCTAACTTCATGAAATCTAACTTCATGGGCCTGTAGTTTCATGAAACCACTTTGATCCTGCACCTTTACGCCACAGCCTTCACCTGTCTATTAGCACACCTTGTGATTGCTCCTACCCTAACACACTCCTTATTTCAACTATCCAGTTACCCATTACCCAAAAAAGAAAGAAAGGAAAAAATGGTATCAACCCCACCAGTCAGAAGACTGATGTGCTGTTCATGTACAGATGCCGGCCTCGGAGTTGGAAGCTCTCGAGACCCCAGTTGCAACACAAGCCAACACCACTGGATCCCCAACAAGTCAAAGAAAGAAGCTAGTGTGGGTCATCCCAAAGTTGAATTTTTTGGGCCCTTATGCTCAAGCCTTCCATGGGGCCATCATCAGCAAAGAATCCCTCATGGCCCATGGAAAGGTAGCCCTACATTACCATAGCCCAGAATGCCTCCAAATTTTGGAAGAGGCTGAAGTCAAAGTAAAGCTGGAAAAGGTAGGCTCTTGGAGATAATGGCACAAATACTCCCAAGAAGTATCAACATAGAACTCTACACCGAATACATCAAGACCTACGACAAGGGAACCAAACGAGGAACTATCACAAAGGCTGATGAAACTACAGAGCAACTCCTCATCACTCATACGGGATGCTCTGCAGCTCCCGCCAACAGTCAAGGTCCATGCCCATGCATTTGACAAAATGCCTCTGGATGCAATGCTCAAGAAATGTTCTCACAACTCCAATGGGGCCGAGTATGAGAGAACATCCGTGATAAGGTTACAAAAAAAGCTTGTAGGGCCATGTCATTAATGATGTAGGTCAAGACCATGGATAGATATAACAGGGTGCCTTTGAACAGAATTGCTAAGGTACATGAGGAGAAAGAGGAGGACTGGGCCTACTATTTTCATAGAGAGATGGAGAACTACTTGAAGGCCCACCAATCCAAGATTTGTAACCCGTACCTGCTTACCCAAGTTCTTAATCACGTAGCAAAAAGGCCTCTCCCAAAGCCCGAACCAGCGGAGCACTTGCAACTGGCACTACTGCCAAAATAGCCAACACTAAGTTGAAGATATGCAAGAGGGGCAGGCTGTCTTGATGATGGAGACCCAGGCAATAATGAAGGTAATCAAGAAGGGGAGAAAGAAGAAGACAGAGAAGAAAATGAGGGGGGTAATACCAGATATAGCTACCGAATCGCAAAGATTAGAGGTGGAAGTGGCACAGGAAATCCGGACATACCAAGAAGCGTTGCAAGAGACTACCATCAGCCAAGCCACACAAGAGCCCATGCAACAAGTTACTCCCCCGACAAGACCGGCTCAAGTGATATTCATGGATCTATCCCCACTCAAAGATTCAACTCTAGCAGACACGCCAACAAAGAAAACTCCTGAACAAGAAGCACTAGTATAGGGTGAGCAAACACAATGCATTGAGGTGGCAATGACTTAAGTACATGAAATAGAGGCCCACAATGAAGCAAGCAAAAGACAAAGAAGTGCAAAGCTCTCAATCCCAATCAAAAGAAGGTGATTGGAAGATGAGGAAAGAATACCCCAACTGACCTCCCTACAGAAAATGGACTATCAAGAATTCATGCAAGAGACCATGGAAGGGCTAGATGAGCTACTAAACCAACCACTGGATGGGCTCAAAGAAGGCATAAGCACAAGTGCAATCTGGGAATAGGAACAAAAGGTCTGACGGTGCAACCTCCTCACAACACGCATGCTCCACGATCATAACGCCACCCTTTGGAGGAAGGAATGATGCATGCACACAAGTGCAAACCTTAAAAGACCACTTGGCAGCACAGCTGAAGCTACACATAAAGATATCATGAAAATCTTGAAGGCCATGGAGAAGCAAGAGAACATGTGTAAATCCTTGGAAAGTAATAACATGGTCCTTAGCCGAACAATTATACAAAGAATCAAGGAAGATGTGGACCTCAAGGCAAAGTTAGAACAAGCTAAGGAGCAGCTTTAGAAAGAGGTCACCCACACCAATGAGCTCACTACACTTTATGCCCACCAATTTACAGAAGCTCCAAACCAATGCGAGAGCCAAAGAAGAAGAATTGCAAAGCTAGATCCAGCAACTAACCTCATATCTAAAGGCAGTGGAGGAGAGGGAAACTTGCTTATAGAAAGAGAGGGAACAAACAAATAAGGCCCATGTAGAAAAAGTAAGAACACTTAATGACACAATAAGTGCAAGCCATGTCGAACTGCAAAGGAAAGAATTGGCCCACCGAGAAGCAATGGCACATCTTACATAGAAACTACAAGACATGCAGAGGCTAGCTGCAAAAGGCTCCAACAAATCACTGAAGCTCAAGAAAGAGAAGCAACGGCCAAGAGGACGTAACCCCAAGATTCCAGGAGTTAGATTCTATAAGGATGGTTCAGGAAACTACAACTTCAAAACTCCTTAGCAACAGTGACTCTCGCTTACAAGAGTTTGAATGTTGGTTGGTGATCCAAGATAGAAGTTAGCAGCAGTCGGAGCCTAACGATGACCTCCACCTCAGAGTTGGATCAATTGCCAGTAACTCCTTGGGACCCTTCTCAAACTCACTTTGTTTTTTCTACACTAACCCTCTCTTTACCTCAGTATGATATAAATCTATTTGAAGATATAAGCCTAGGTGAAGTAAACCTGTTTATTCTAATGTCGCTCTACTAAGCTACTTAACCCCTGTCCTAATACACCACCTACTAACACATCTCAAGCTGACTACATTTTCTCAACCTTCATTCCTCAACATATAGATTTCCCACTAACCCTCTCTCCCCCGAGGAGATACTGGCACCTCACCCGTCTCCACAACAGCACCCTCAAGAGGTATGCTATCCTATTCCACATGATAATATTGAAGCCTTCACTGACGACAAAATTTTGGAATCTTTGTCAGGTGTAGAGTATGAGGGTTTTATTTGCATTGGCAACCCTCTTTTAAAGACAAAATTGATGTTTAAGGTCCTCATGCAAATCATTCCATTTGAGCCAACTCGATGGATCATGCAAGAAGCCTACTCCGAGATCACACCAACAAAACATCACAATGTGCCATACCCTCTCCATGCCCTGATTTAGAAGAACTAATTCCTTTGGCTGGAGAGGACACATTATAGGCAAATGTGGCAAAGCACATAAAGTTCGCAAACCCCCAGTTAGCTGACCTGCTAGAAATAAGGATCGTCACCTTCATGATCAGCTACTGTGCAAGTGGAGGAAGGCACACCCTATACACACAAGAGCGGCTATGCCACCATTGTCATCACTGATGAGGTGCAACCCAAATTGGAAGATTTTGGAATACAACCAGACTGGGGGAAGGAATACTTGACAATTTTGGAGTACAGCTAGGTCTATATGTGCACGCCACCAACACAACGGGTTGACCCATTATACATGCTAGTTAAGAGAAGATGGACGCCGCTGGAGTTTCAAAAAGCCAAAAGGCACGACTCCCATGTTTTCTACAACTTTCCAATCTTCATGCCACCAACATTTCCAGACATACATGAGCACATATAAAAAATTCTTACATGGATATAAGCATGGAGAAGAATTCCAGACCCAACCATTGTGGTGAGCGTTAGATTTTTGAAATTGCTAGTGGTGCTGATTGATCAACCTAAGGATCCCTACTATGGCTATGAAGCTGAACAATTGAAGTTCGACATGAATCAAGGGACATCCGACATGGGCATGATGCTCTACTACCACCCATTTAAGATGTCTTCTGGGCTACATGAATGTAATGTTCGAAGACATGGTGGACATAGGATTTTGGCGCTACCACTCAGTGTTCAGACACACACTCAAAAAGCTCCAGTCAGGAAGAAATTTCTACCGACATGAGTTCGGTGACTAGGTCTTTAGACCTTGTTAACAGGTTCTGCTCTATGGACAAAACTTACATTAGGAAGGAGGGATGTTAATCCCATTTTGGATTAACAAACATGATCCTCGAATTGAGGACATTAATAAATGTCATGAAACGGCATTATAAAAGTTGTACATTAGGAGATATTGGCCACCCAAGGCCTAGTTAAGTAAGTTTTTGGGTGCCTGAATGTGAATAAGAGACAAATGTATATAAGGCATTTTCTCATAATGAAAAGACACAATCCCCTTTTGTGATATAGAGATGTTTTCCTTGTGTCTTGAGAGTGATTGAGAGAAAGCATTCTAACATTTTTTCTCTTCTATGCTTGTATGATTCATGCTTGTGTGGGAGAGTGAGAGAGAGTGATTGCCTTATGCGACGGTGTGCGAGCTACTCTACGGTGACAACGTGGAGGTAGAGCTTGGAGGTTTAGAGCTTAACAAGTGATCTTGGAGGCCTCAAGGGACTCAAGTTCGAAGAATTGGTAAGTGCCCTACGACGGTTGTGATCTATTGCTCATCCTTTAGGTGAATGCATTGAGTTCCCTCTTGGAGGTGCGGTAGCCCATAACACCACTTTGGGAGGTATACCCTTCATATCTATGTACTTCCAGGCAAACAAATCTTGAAATTCTTTGAGGAGAGTGATGAGCTCTTTTTCTTCTCTAGCCGAGAGGTCATCCCCTATGTAGATAGGCCTCGGGTCTTTTCGAGGTCCTACCATGTTAACTTCTTTAACCTTCTCTAGACCATCATAAGAGGTCCCTAGTTCCCTGTTGTGGGTCCTTTGAGCCAAGTCATATTGCACAAAATGATTGGCCATCTTGAAGATTCTGAAGTTCTTGGGGACTTGTTTACTCTAATGCATGTGAGGATACAAGCGTTAACATTTTGTTTCGTGCCTTACATGCGGATCGGCAAATTTTGGGGTTTAGGTTGGGGATCAACAAGTTCCTTTTTTTTGGAGGGGATCATCTTGACCAAGAAGATGGCCTTGGCGAGCTTATTTTGGTAAAATTGGCTAAAGTACTTATGTGCTTTAACCACCCCTATATATTTTCGCTAGTGCATAACTGAGTTACTAGTAGGGAAGATTAGGGAAGATGTATGCCTCCACCTAGGGAACCCATTGGGTTTAGGAGTTTTGCGTAGATGGTTCCCCCATGTTGGTTCCTCATTATTGCCATTTTCGGGCTCATGATTGGTGATTTTGGGTAGACATGCAGTGTTTAGCATGTAGAGGGATACAATTTCTAGCCCATCGCAGTGGCTATCAGACCGGGATCTTATGTGTCTTGGAAGTATGTCCAGGGTAGCAAGGATATGCATCCAATTCTGAGAGTCTTCCAGCTCTGAAAGAGGTGTAGATTCTAAGCTATCACTTTCCTCTTCAATCATTTTGTGCTATCGCTTTCCTCTTCAATCGTTTTGTGGCATGTTTGGCATAAGTGGACTGTAGTGGACTGGGTTGTTATTACTATATCTTCTATGAAGGGTCACTCATGGGATGGACCTTCCAAGTGCACAGGTTGATCTTGAATGTTTGGACTTTTTTTCAGATATAGATATGATCCGTGTCCTAATCATGGATCATTTTTGTTTCTCTCATAAAGAGACATCCTAGGATGCAATTATATGAAACCAATTGTTGGCCGAAATTCATCACCACAAAGGTGTGGCAGAAGTTGGTCCCAAAGGATCTTGATCTTTAAGTCCCTTAGGAGGCCTACGGGCCTTGTAGTGGTTCCATCAACAAGTTTCACCATGGTAAGGTTGTGTCCTCCCTGGTAGGTCCTCCCCATTTTTCCTAACATTGTTTAGTGACAATTCTTACTCCAACCCCTCCATCCAGGAATCATGGCGGTGCTCTGTGGTCTAAAGAAGGTTATAATAAGTAGTGCTGCGTTGAGTTCATCTCCTTCAAAATATTGCCCAAGTTTGTTAACTTGAATAGTTGGGGTGCCACAGGGATCTTCATCTTCGTCCATCCCATTAGTGCTATTGAGCTCTATAGGTTCTTGCATTCCTTCCCCTATGTGTCCATTCATCCAATCTTTTAAATCCTTCCATAAGCTTGGGCTACCTTTGAGTAAGGTGCCAATGGGGATTTGGATTTGGGAAGAGAGGAAGGAGGAGAGACATGTCCCTAAGAATGGATGCAGTTTCTTGGCTTGGATCATTTTTGTTTGTTTTGAGACTCTTGCAGGTATAGGGTGGTATAGGGTATTGGGATCAAGACTTTTGTATCTATCCTTTTCAGGTGATTGTCTAGACTTTTGAGATACTCTACCACTGGGTGGTGGGGGGTATCTACGGCGGTGTGGGCACTACTCCTTGAGGGAGTCTTTGAGGGGATGCTTGGTCTTTGAAATATCTAGTATGCTCTCTTGAGCTTCCTCAATAGGTTGCATGTTGGAAACCAAAGGGCATGGTTTGAGGTATGTTGTCAGAGGCTCATCCTCTAGTTGAGTTGGATAGTCCCTCACTAGCTCTTGAGCTACCTTTAGCCTTTTCTTTTATTTTATGGGGTTAGGGTATTTGGCAAACTTCCTTGGTAGCTATTTAGGATCAATCGGCTCTCTGGCTAGGGGGGATAGAAGTAGAAATTTCTCCTCTTCAGATGAAGAGGTTAATGCATTTATGGTTGTTCCCTCTTCAAACCCACTTTTTATGACTACACGGCTATTCCCTTTACCTATCTTTGTGGCCTTCTTTTGTGAGCGCCTTGTTGCACATGCTTGTTTTGGGAGATTTCTCTGGGATAGAAATTTTGTGTGACCCGGGTGTCCTTGATTTTGTGAGGTTGATGCCTTCGCTGTTGCAGGCGCGTGAGCTATGGCTCTTCTTCTATTTTGCAATCTGGTTACTACATTAAGATGGACCATGTGGATGAAGCCATCTCTTACACTCATCAGGTTAATGCTGGTGCTAGGATTAGCTTCATGGCATTTTTCTATTGTGTCTAGAGTCCTTGTACATATGGTCAATTCCACACCTTATGTATGCGTAAGGGGTTAAGGTGGAAGCACTCAGAGTACTTTTTGCCATTCCTCTTTTGATTGGACACTCAGCTACTTTGTGAGGTCCTACATAATGATAGCATTGCATGGGTGGTCATTTAGCCATGTTGTTCAAGTCCTTCCCCATGGTAATGGGATGGCTAGGTTTATAGGGTACATTTGGTTTCCCTCCATCACATAGTGGGAGGCTGGACTGTTCAATTCAGGGGGGGCTCAAAGGTGGTCCCTTCAACTGATTCTCCCTCATCACCTTCTTCAAAAAAATTCCTCAAGGCTAACTAACAAAAAGGGGTGATTCAAGGTAATGGGGGTTGTGGGGGAAGTACAAGGGGGTGGTAAGGACATTTCTAGTACCACCATAATAATTCCTCTCTCTAGGCCACTTCATGGCTTGGTTGAGGTGCATTATGAAGTGCAGGTGCTGGAAAGGCCAATGGTTGCCTAGGGTTTTATGGCAAGGCTTGAGGCATGGCTCGGTCTTGGGAAGCTCTTTTGCTGGTAGCAATTTGTAATTTCATGATTGCCCTAACTTTGGTAATACATGTAGTAGAGAGTGGGACGGGGTCTCAAATGTGGACACTCTATGCTAGTATGGTTATCTTGACAAATCGGGAACCACACTAGTTACCTCTTGGGGTAAAGATGGGGTTGGCCCACTCGATGTCAGCCTTGGCTATAGCTCTCCAATGTGGGGTCATTTTGCTACATTAATGTCGATAAGATGTTCCATTTGTTGTCTTGAGGTGGACTCCTTGTTTTCCCCATTAGATCTTGTGTTGGTTGTTTTGAAGGAAGCCTCAGACATGCCCTCATGTAGTTCTTGGGAACGCATTCCCTTGAAATTATCCTTAAAGTCCATGCTAGGTCATTTTCTATATTAATGTCGGCCAGTTGTTCCACCTGTTTTGTTAAGGTGGACTCCTTGCTTTCCCCATTAGATCTTGTCCTGGTTGTTTTTGAAGAAAGCCTTAGACGTGCCCTCATATAGTTCTTGGGAGCACGTTCCCTCTTAAAATTATCCTCAAAGTCCATAGAACTCTTGCAGCATTGCTGAAAGGAAGTATGGGCTAGAGCATACAAAGAATTATGCAAGGTTACATTGTCAAGGCCTTCAAAGAATTTCTCAATCATCCTTTTATCATAGAACTTATCTCTATCACTACAGCAGGAATGGAAATACTTCGCCCGGTTGATGTAGTCTCGGATGGTTTCCCCATCCTTTTGTGTTACATTATGTAGTTAATCAACTGGATTGCATTGGGTCCTTGGCGAGAGTATCCAACTTTGAAGGCCTCTTTCGAGGCTTCAAAGGTGGCTCTATCCCCTACCTATAGGGATCTAAACCACTAGCCAACTTTGCCATCTAGGGTGAGGCCCGAAGGTACTCACCTTGACTTGATTGTCCACATGGCAAAATGCCTCATAGATCTAATTAAACATTTCTAAGCGTGGTATGGAATCTCTAGTTCCATCAAACTAGGTGATAGACTTAGAGATGTTGGCTAGTTTATTTCTCTCTTGTCTCAGTCCTTGTGTTGGGGCTGAATTGGTGTTGGCGGTGTGATTCCAGTGGCTACCCCCTCCCCCTATGTCGATGGCTATCCTCAACATTTTAGGAGTTAGTCCTGCCGTGTCTAGAGTGGGTGCTAGTAAGGGTAAGATATGTGGGGGAGCTGGGAAGGATGAATAATACACCATCGGGTGTCCTTGTCTCAAGGGATGACCAAGATGTGCTTATCAAGGCCCCATATGGTACCCAGTGCACCTAGGAGGTGGATATTGTTGGTACATTGGTGCCGTGGGCTGATATGATTGGTCTTGGTAGGATCTCTCTCTTTGATAGGATGTTTCAATCCCTTTAAGATCTAGTTCTTGACCTAGGTTTAGCACTAGCCTATGGTCTTGGTATGAATTGGCCCCCCAAATTGTTGGATTAGTTTGGGTTGGGTTACTTTTTCTTTGCCCCATTTCCGTTCTATGGTTTAGAGGCGACGTGGGTTGTCTTTTGAGCTAGTGTTCCATGCATCAATCCCTAGGTTGTGGATTGTTTGATTGTGCGTCTCCCAGGATAAAGTTTGAAGTGTTGGAAATATTGGTTCTTTTTCATTAAATTCTTGGAAACAATTTACACAAAACCATTTCGACATTAAATTTCTTTATTTAGTTTATAATGGTGAAGTTGTGTCTTGATGATCTGTTGGGTCGTAGTAGTTTGTTCTTTTCCATTTGTGTGTCTCTGTGGGTGTGTGTAAATAAAACATTGTAAATTATTTCATACAAAAAGATGTATTTTCGGTGTGTGTTTCTAGGATTTAGGCTCTGTGTGGTTGTTATTTAGGACGCATTCACTGTTTTAGTGGGTATTTAGTGCGTTGGACTAGGCACTCTCAATTATTACAATTACTCATAAATTTTCAATTGATGATCAAGATAATGAGTTGCCAGTGCATATTCATGTTCCTCTTATCACATCAATAGAAGTTGCAGTAGTGTAAAATCTTCAAGAAATAAAGGACCACTATGATCAAGCAAGCATGACGAAGTGTAGTAACAATGACTCGTTTACTGAGCACTGCATGTAACTATACAGCCTATTCCTTCTATTCCCTTTCACAATCTTGTAAAGGCTATTTTGAGAATAAAATTAACAAACCCCTTTAAAATTGAGGGCAATGAGTCATAGGATATAAGTATATTTGAACAAATAAGTCTTCACTTAATAAATACTTTCACATGTATGTAATTGGTGTGTTATTTTGTAGGTCGTTTTGGACATTGATAATTTTTCATGTTGACAAGGGGGATGGGAACCTCCGAGGTGAATGCATCCATAGCATATTATATGGGACGTTTTTCAATGATGAACATTGTTATCATCCAATTTGAGTTCACCCCTGAAGTCCAAATGTAGCTAGCCTTTCTAAAGGCTTTGTCCAAAAAGTTATGTGTAAGCATAGTTTGTGCCAATGATCATAAATTGATGTTGGTGAAAAATTATATTGTATTGCATGCATGTGGTGGCATTCCTTGGCAAGGTCTTATCCACTATAAGTATAGGTGAGTCCATTAAAGAAAATAAACTAGAGACCCTAGTGTATTAACATGTTTTTTGCTAGGTGACAAGCAAAGATGCAAGCAAGAAGTGGAGCACATCAAGACTTTAAAAAATTAACTCTTGATTGTGTATATCGGTTTACTGTATATGAAACTTTTCTGAAGTTTTAAACACTAGGTAATATCAAGATCTTTCTTATATAACTCCTTGACCATGTTGTCTTGCTTCTGGCATACTTTTGTTCAAAAACATAACATTTCAGTGCTCAATATGAAATTTCAATTTGTCAAATCTTTGTGTGTGATGGGGCGAGCTCATAGTAGAAATTCTTCTTGAAGCCATGCTCTAAGATTTGGATTAGTGTCTAAATCTTGGCATTTTTATGATAGACTAGGAAATTATTTAGCCTTACAATGCTCTAATAGCATGCCCAAATATTTGAACCAATGTCTAAATCTTTGTATGTCATAGTTGTGTTGTTTAGAGACATGACCTAACCTTTAGATTAGTATCCAAATATATATATTCAATGAGGAAAGCCCATAGCAATGTTTGTGTGTGCTAGGCCTAAGATTTGGACTAATGTACAAATTTTTGTGTGCCTTGGGAGAAGACCATAGATGTGCTATATGGAGATATAGCCTAGCATTTGTACTAGTGTCCAACAATGCTAGAACTTTACCTCATGTGCTTCTCAAGTGAGGTGTGAGTGCTAGACTTGATAATCTCCATGCATGATATACCATAAGTTTGAGATGACAAAAAAAACCCACTACGAACCGTAAAAAGGCCAAGCCTTTATGCATGATGTGGTGGCAGGTTTTCTTTATTTTTTAACAATGTTATATGTTTTTTTTTAAAATTTTGTTTTAATATGATACTCTAGATTATCCCAACCTTCTAGATAATATGCTCAATGTAATGTAATAATGTTTATGCAAATATTAATGCCTTGATTAAATCCTAAATACCTTTAGAAACTCAAAAATAAAACAATGCATGAAAAAATCTTTGCTCAAAGGAAACACCCATTTGCACTTGATCTTGTAGGAATGCCACAAAGTCTCTATGCTCCATATTCCCATCAAAAAACACAAAAAACAATAAAAGTAAAGAGGTTAGATCAAACATACTACTGGATTTGCATTCCAACCAAGAAATGATAAAACACCTAATAATATGTAAAGTTAGGAAGTCCTCCTAGTTAGATAGGGCAACACCTCCTTAGCAAACAATGCCAAATATGTTTACAATTCACGAAAACTTAAGCCTTGTATGACAAAGAAGAAATAAATAATATATGGTCTAGTGAGTGTCTCTAGTAAATTGATTAAAGCTAAACTCTTTATATAATTTTAAACATTAAACCCTTCTTCAAATATTCCCTTAAATGATTTTTAGCATTAAACCCATGGTAATAAAAACTTTCTCAAACTAAATCTTGGAGTTGTTTTTCAACCTCTTGGTGAGTTCTATAAACTTTTAGTGACAATAAAGAATGTGTATTATTCCCTTTGATGTTTAACTTACTTTAGCATCATAAACAAATGAATTGTTTTCTACTAACTTTAGCATTCTAAATGAATGAATATTTTACCTATAGATTGAATTGATGTAGGAAGATGAAACCTTCAAGCCACATGCTTCAATAAAAGGTCTAAATCATACAATTTAAAATTTCCCCTTATAGCTCAATCAATGTTTTCAGTGCACAAAACTGCTAGATGGTGTGGTTTTGGAAATATATATTCCTTTCTCTATTTTGTGTATACATGTGTGTGCACTAGAACTTAAAAATGTATATCTAAAGACATGAATTTGGTTTATCTAAACACATGTAAAATGTCTTTATTTTCATACCTATAAAGATCTCTTTATTTTCTCACCTGTAAATAAGTCACTTAAACCACAATAAAAAAATAGAAGTAAATAAAATACTCATCAATAATCTACCAAGTCCACAAATAAGACAAAATAAAATACTCTTCAAAATACGTATCATTATTCTACCAAACTAGCAATAATCTCTATAAAACATTGAAGAAACTTAGTATTTATATAGAAGATTTACATAGAGATTTGTACATCAAAATATTTGTAGTATAAATTATCTTCAATTGTGGTCCCCCTTAATCTTCGTATCCTTTTCCATGATTGTCACATGCTTGACATGTATCGCACACAAATTTGTATCCTCAAAAAGATTCACTATAAAGACTCTAAAACCTCTTGAATCTCCTCAATTGCCACACTCTACATGCGAAAGGTCATGTTATAGAGGGTAAAACCTCTAGTACTATTCTTGAAAAAGGAGCCCTACAAATTAAAAGCTCAGTGAACTTATGATAGTCTCAAATCGCCTAAAGAGCTCTCATGTCATACTCTCATCTTTGAGGTACATGCCTTACTAGTAGTTGCTAGGCGATTCTAGGTTACCTTGTTCTTCCTTGAGCCACCTCTCAATGGTGCTTTTTCCCCTTTCTTATATGATAAGTCTGCTTGGTGGGACTTTCCTCTTTAGCTTCTACTTCTGCAAAGTCTACATGGTGGGTCCTTGCCTTTTCAACTTCTACTTCACCATCGGGGGTCTTACCTTCTTCGCTCTTAGGAATAGACTCTATGCTTTCCAAATCCTCTTGGCTCTTGTAATCTACCACTCTACTTGGTTCCCCTCAATGTTTAACGTGAGATGGAACATGCCCCACTCCTTAAGGAAGTGATTTCCTACCAATGATAGGTCTTGATGCATTTTGTTTGAGGAGGGAAAGCCACCACAAAATTTGTGAGCTTACAAGGACGGTGTTTTATCACCACGTGCCATTCAGGCTCTCTGTGCTACTAGTGTTTGTGAAGAAGGGACTCTTCTTTCTATTTTCTTAGTCCTTGTTGTTGTTGCGATTGCTTATGTTAGTGAGCTATGTAAACAATGATAGTAGTGATGCCTTTAAATAGGAATAGTAGGTCCTTTAATACTTAGGTTGTGGTATTGGCCAATGATAGGGAGCTTAAAAATAATTAAACGACATTTTTTTATAGCACATGTACAATTAATATCGACACTTTTTTCCCATTAATATTTCATACATATATAAAAATGACTTTAAAGAACTAATTTAAAAAAACACCTCTAAATAGATTTAAGAGATGCTAAAAATAGTCAAAACATGTCCATCTAAAAAGTAAAGATTCTTGAGCCATGGTGAAGTGAGTGACTAGTTAGTGATTATGAATCCATTTGGATCCTATACCTCTCTATAAAATGTGAGCTTTGAGCATACAAAATGTCCTACAAAAGATTAAAGAGTATAAGAAAATGTATTTAACAACAACAAAATAGTTGACTAACAGCCCTAAAATAACAATAAAATAACCATGTAATGAATAATATTAGTTTCTCCCGATGCATTGCACATAAGCTTTGTGAAATCTTTGACCAAGGTGTGAAAAGTTTTTTGATCCATCGGTGTTGTGGTATCCTTTAGCATCAATACCACCAATTTATCAAAAGTAAACCAGACTTTTGATCACGTGAGTTCACTAATTAGGATCCTTGTCTTGATCAATGGTGCACTAATGTAAGTTTTTCCATAACTCCCACCTTGCATTGGATTATTTTTCGGTCATGTTGCTTAAAAAATTTCTTGCCTTCACTCCACTCATTGAAACCTTCTATGCAACATCATGTGTCACCCCAAAAGTTCTCTTATCCTTCTTTATCTAGACTTTGCCACCACCATACATACCCAATGAGTTCAAAATCTCTTCAATCTTGTGGATGGATGTAGCTCTTCTTGTTGTAGTCTACATGGTGTAAGCAAAGCCAATGTGTAGCTTCAAAAGCTTATCAAAGACACACATAAGACAATGGAGTGTACAAAAGTGAACATTATTTTCCTGATCATTCTCTTGTGCAGACTGTTCTTGATGCTTTACCTGAGCCATATCAGACTTTTGCTTCCACGTGGAGACTTATTGCTTTCCAAATTCTATCCCTACTAGATCGGTTAGGAGTTGCCTTATGCTGGCATGAAAGGGCCCTACCTCTTGACCATTTTGTATGATTCACCAACCTATCTCTACTTTGACCATAGGATGCGCTCCTTATTTTTACCCTAATATGATCACTATCCTTACAATTCTTGAACCAAATTTTATGTAAAATGGACATGGAACCGATGTTGTATGTGTATTATAATTGTAACATGCCCATCTTCAATAATAGTATATGTCTATTTGATAGTTGAATTTATGGTCATTTTATAGTGTAAAAAACATCCATTTTAATAATTGAGCTACTTCCACTTGGAATCTTAAAATTCTGAGTCCAAATTTGGAATTTGCATGTAATTTTCCCCGTGTAGGATTTTACAGCAATAAAAAACGGACACTTTTAGTTAAAGTACGGTAAACCTTCAACCTTAATAAATGCATGTCCGAGTGTCTAATTGACAAACGGACTGCATCCCTATGACCAAGGAAACACCTTGGACAATTTCAGACTGGCACCCCAGAAATAAGGATCCCCGCCCCCAAAATGATGCCACACACCTACCCGAGCACCTGTACAACGGCCGTGCAAGGAC
Organism: Cibotium barometz; assembly: GCF_041138505.1. NCBI lineage: Eukaryota > Viridiplantae > Streptophyta > Polypodiopsida > Cyatheales > Cibotiaceae > Cibotium > Cibotium barometz. The sequence continues at coordinate 29,432,373 of NC_141057.1, read as the reverse complement.
CAAAGGCCAACCGCCCCTGTGTACAATTCCCACTGGCCGCTATGTGGACAATCATGTGACAGGCTAATGACCTAGAAGGTATATGCGTACCCTCGGGGGGGTTCACTATATGTAAACTCTCTATATTACGTGGGTTCAAGGCCTAATTTAAAAACCCCCTTTTCTGTAAAATTTTCATTGAATAAAACACACCCTTATTCTATTCAACCTATAAATACTCCGATGGTACCCTTCTGTATGTAAAAAAAATTATAAAAGAGGGATTTTAAAAATCCCTTCTGTTGAACCCACGTACTATGCTTACATATTTATGAGTGACCCCCCGAGTGCGTACCTCACCTTTTGCCCATGCGCAAGCACCGTCCCTTTCCCCAGACTCATGCAGCCCCACAGACTGGTGTACTTTCTCCATACACCATCCTTTGCACCCTACTTTGCTCCCCTTTACCTGCACCTATACCCATACGAGCTCCTATATAAACCCCCAGCTCCCGATGCTTGGTACCCCACCACCCTGCACTACCCATACCCGACACTTTATGCAAAAACTAGAGAAAATTCTTTCGTTTTATAATCACACAGTTTGTAAATGGAAAATTCAAGAAATCTATTGAGATCAAAATATTCAGATAAATGATCATTTTAATCTTCATTGGAATTTCATAACTAATTTAGAAATCGGTTAGGTGTATATTCAAAGAAAGAAATTTGGTAAAATGGCAAACTGAAATACCAAACCTTTTCGAGAAAGTTAAGTTCAGGAAAAATCTTATCAGACTCGAATTGTGAATCACACTATGAGCAAGACCAAACTCTTTCGCTAGTTTACGAGGAAAGAAGGTATGACCAGTTTAGAAAAATACTCTCAAAACTCTCGCCAAATCTGAAACTAAAATTGAGACCCTTCGAATTGATCTGTAGATCAAGGTTACAGAATTAGAGGAATTCTGGTATGGAATTCAGAATTCCGTTGAAAAAGTTTTTGAGATACTAATTCAAGAAATACTCATTGTATTTAAAAGAAAATCAAACTCAAAACTTGCGTAGAAACCCCATATTCTTAAAGGACCGTCTTACGCCAGAATGCTGGTGGAGGGAGCATTTGGTATATGTGTTTTTCTAAGGGAGGTTCTGTTTGCAAAAGCTAGCGGGGAGTGTTCAAAGGATGGCTCACGCGGCAAAAACCTACCCAGGTCTTGACCAGCCTTGGTATGGTTGAAAATGGTGTGCTTCCGATACGATGGGCGAGGGCCGATGAAGCAGTCCCTGAGTGAAGTGCCAGGACACCTAAGTAGGATCCTCAAGGGTTCTGATCAGGCGATGCACGGGCTCACAGTGCCTAGGACACCCATGCGTATGTCGTGGAAGTTATGTATGATGGACGTAATGATTATTGTAATTTGTTTTACTGGATCTCTGACTGAGTAGGTGATGTCTCCACAACTTCAGGGCAGCATAGACTACTGAAAGTAGCTCCAAGTCATGGACAGCATAATTCCTCTCATGCATTCTGAGTTTTCAGGAATCATAGGCCACTGCACCTCCCGAGGCAAAACCACTGGCATCAGTTACTACCTCAAAGGGTAGAGAGAAATTTGGCAACTTCAGAATGGGATTGGTTACCAAGGCGATCTACAACTTATCAAAAGAACTATGACACCTTGTAGACCATTGAAACGGAATATTCTTCTTGAGAAGATTAGTCATCAGGGGGGAAGCTATGAGAGCATACTTAGGTATAAAAACTCTATACTATTAGGGCTTTCTTATGTAATTCTTAGACCTTAGTCAAAGGGCTTGGGGGTTAGTTACGTGTGGATGTACCCTTTGGGATCTGAACCGAGTAGTTATTACCCTGACAGTTGTATCTAGGGATTTGAGGGATGGAGCGTTGATTCTGATCGCTAATGAATGAAGGAGAAGTTCTGCTATGTCTTTGCTCAGTGTCTATTATGTCTTTCTTGATGTTTGTGCAATCATTATGCTATCGTGATAAATCAGAGTCTGTACTTTGATGTGCTCTGAATGGTGTTGAGTGAGTATTATTTATTAATGCCTTGTACAGAACCTTTTAGAGGGCCATGTACACACTGGTGATCCTGCAAGTTCGAATGCCCTGAGTTCTGGGAGGATATGACATATTCAGAGGATCGCTAGCCTTGGATGTCTGAAGATAATTCGGGGAATTCAAGACGATATTATACAAGGTTAAGGGCCAGAGATGCTGATGCTGCTTTAACAAGCACGAATGATGACAAAGAACGTGATGATTATGATTCAGGCGAAATCAGATTTAGGAGGCGAAATCAGATTCAGGAGGCGAAATCAGATTGACATAATCAGTTATGGTTCTTGGAAGTCAGATACTGAATGATTGATCTGATCTTGCAGAAAGCAGACTACTCTAAATCTGCAGACTGCTCTGATCTTGCAGCAGACTACTCAGAACCTGCAGGTGGAGCAGAATCAAAATTTGCAAGTGCAGCAGAATCACAATCTGTAGGTGCAGCAGAATCAGAATCTGCATATCCTTGGTGGAATTCCTCATTCAAAGTGCTACTTCACATTGGAGGTTGACGTGTTCCAAGTAAGCCATCATTCAGATTTTGCGTAATAAACACCTCAAATTCTGATTTTAGAAAGCTTTTAGCAATGTTTGAGCACCTATTTGTCATGAGTGGGGTGGATCTCGGTATAGCACCGCAGCTCTCCATTCCAAGCATACATATGGGCTCTATTTAGTGTGGTGCATTGAATATGAGAGCTCACATAGCTATCTAATTTTAACTTCAAATATGGGTCCAAAGAAGAAGAAGAAGTGCTGTATTGGTTTGAAGTATGAGCATTGCAGGAAGGAGTGTCCATACATTTGTGAGGAGTGTTGCATGGGAGATGATTGCAAGAAGTTTTGCATGATTGATCTCCCAAATGGAGAATCAAGCAAGTCAAAAGGTATCTTTTCTCAAGACTGGCAATGGAGGTGAGTTTATAGCATTTGAGGATTTTCTAGCTTCAAAAGGCATACAACGACAAACCACCATACCCTACACTCCTCAGCATAATGGTGTGGTTGAAAGAAAGAATAGAATGGTGAAGGAAATGGCCCGCTCCCTCTTACATCATGCGTGTTGAAATTTGAGCATAATGATGAGCTATGGTGGATTAAACACTAGAATCAACATCATTAACAAAAGTGATTAGCAAATGATTAAGATGTAATTAGTGAATAATTAGCAAATAGATTAATGTAGGCATGGATACTCAAAAACCAGCAAATTCTCATTAGGGCTATGCCTCAATTTATAGAGTTTACATCAAGCATCTAATCCCATTGATTTCTCCATGATTCACTCCCAGAATATCTCCACCTTTTGCCTGATTCTCTCCACCTCTTCTCTTTTCTCTGAATATCTCCCAGAATAACTCCACACTCCTAAATTCCCTCATGCTACCCTTTATTCTCTCCCAGTAGATTCTTCTCACCTTTTCACAGGTTCTTTCACAATTACATCTCCTCTTTTACAGCCTCTAACCAAGAGCTTGTTCCCACACACACCCTATTCACTTGTATTTTCAACACCTCCCCTTAAGTGAATAATCCTAGCACACCTAGACCCTATACCAAGTTTGCCTCCCATTACTTGATAGTCCGCGACTACTGTCTACTCCTCCCCTCAAGTTATCTCAGCACACTTGGACCCTGTATCAAGTTTCTTTCTTACTTGATAGTCCGCGACCAGTGCCTCAAGTCCCTAAACTCCATAGTCCTTGACACTCTCTCTCTCTCTCTCTATGTGTCCAAGGCTACTATAAGTACCCGCGACCTTGACTAAAGTGCTCACACATACATCTACCACGTGGCCTACATCATCGGTGGCTCAGAGGTGGTTTTACTTTATTGGGGCAGGTTACATTGGGTTGCGGGGTCTCTCTCTCTCTCTCTCAAAGATTTTCACATGGCTCCTCACTCTTTGGAGCCTCACATCTTCTCTTGTCTTCAGTCTTCTTCTCGTGGCAGCATCTCTCCACGCGTCCGTCTCTTCTTTCAGTCTTCTCGGGGCAGCTTCTCTTCTTGTGGCAGCTTCTCTTCTCATGTCCATGTCTTCCTTTAGATCTTCTTGGTGTGGATCCTCTTCTTGGGAAGAGATATTCTTCTTCTTTCATGGCTGGGGCCATGAGCTCGTCCGTCAAGTCATTTTGCTCCATGTGAGCAACATGTTTCAATGTTTTGCTGACAGTTCCTTTGGGCTTTTTATGTTTATTTTGTATCATTATGCAATGCAAACCCAAATTTATGCGGGAGGTCTTACCTCTTGCCTTATTCTGGACAAGGGCAGTGTCTGTTCCCATTTTTACACTGATGCAATGTGCCCAATACATAATGCGTATAGCATCCATTCTTATGCACATTCCAAATGCAACTCTGGCTGTGAATAATCTTGAATTTGAGTGAGATATACAGGCATTAACCAAGGGTTAAATGCAAAATGATGATTTTCACAAATTTTATAAGCACAATTTTACATGAAATTACATTAAATCGAGGGTAACCAATTTGTACGGGATGGTTGGAGTATCAAACCAACTCCGATTTGCAATCTGAAGTTATAGGGATCTGTATCAGATACCTAATGGTTAATTTTGAATCCTCAATTGCACCAAAATATAGTGATTAGCACTGATTAATCACTGATTAATAAATTAATGCTCTGTTTTATGTGCAGAAAACAGAGTATGCGAGGAGTCCAGATCTGGTGCCTTGCACTTCAAATGAGCTCAAATGCTTTCAAAGGCATCAATAGCAATGAGTCTAGTAGAGGATTAAGCCAAGAAACACAAGATTTGACCAAATATTGAAAGCTTAATCTCTGTTTTACCAAAGTCACCTGCAGATTTGATGAAGAGCTTGGATCTCACTGTAGACTTGATGAAACTCAATTCTGTCTTCACCAGCTTGTAGAGCATGCTTGATTACCCCTTGGGCTAAGAGGAATTGAAGCAATGTGATTTGATGAAATAGCAATGTCAAAAATAGCTCAGAAAAATGGTGCCCTTCAATCTGCAAAAATCTGCAGTTCTGCGCTGAATTAGCCCACAAGATTCAAGGTGTCTGTAGCCCTATGAGTTTACTATAAGTACCTAAAAGGGCTTAGCCTAATGTTATGTGTGCAAGGAGAATGGAGTCCTCCACTGACTGGGGGTGAAGGGGAGAAGTGAAAACTCACTAAAAATTTGATTTTTTGCTAATCATCTACTAATCCTCATTAATTAACTAATGGGCTCATAAACCTAATTTATTCTAGGCATGGCTCTGATACCATGTTGAAATTTGAGCATAATGATGAGCTATGGTGGATCAAACACTAGAATCAACATCATTAACAAAAGTGATTAGCAAATGATTAAGATGTAATTAGTGAATAATTAGCAAATAGATTAATGTAGGCATGGATACTCAAAAACCAGCAAATTCTCATTAGGGCTATGCCTCAATTTATAGAGTTTACATCAAGCATCTAATCCCATTGATTTCTCCATGATTCACTCCCAGAATATCTCCACCTTTTGCCTAATTCTCTCCACCTCTTCTCTTTTCCCTGAATATCTCCCAGAATAACTCCACACTCCTAAATTCCCTCATGCTACCCTTTATTCTCTCCCAGTAGATTCTTCTCACCTTTTCACAGGTTCTTTCACAATTACATCTCCTCTTTTACAGCCTCTAACCAAGAGCTTGTTCCCACACACACCCTATTCACTTGTATTTTCAACAATGCGAAGCTACCTTCCCCCTTTTGGGGTGAGGCTATAGCTACTTCAATTTATCTTCTCAATCGCTCTCTTACGAAAGCAATGGATGGCATGACTCCAGAGGAGGCTTTCACAGGCCACAAGCCTACTGTTTCTCATTTTCATGTCTTTGGTTGTGTTGCTCATGTGCATGTGCCTTCTTCTAAGAGGAGGACTCTTGATGCTAAGTCCAAACCTATGATATTCATAGGATATGCTTCTCGCTCCAAAGGGTTCCGATTTTGGGATCCTTCTCGTGAGGATATTGTTCTTTCACGTGATGCCATCTTTGATAAGCATGTTTTTGGTCTTGATGAGTTGCCACCTTCTACATCTCTTTCAGATCCATTTCCATCTCTTGAGCTTGGGCCTCTCTCATTCCCTACAGTCTCATCCTCATCTACACCATTATTTCCTACTTCATCCCCTTCATACATTTCGATTACGGCACCTACTACTTTATTGGATTCTACATGGACTTCTGGTCCTCCAAAATGGGTTCGCTCTCTACTTCAGGATTCAAGTATATCACTTCATTAGGAAAATTCTGGACTCAAAAGAGGGCTCTTTCAACAATAATATAATAATAGACACATAGATTGAGTGACATGTAATCTACGAACGAGATTCACCGGTGGTGGGACCTCTGTACAAACCCACCCAAAACGTGGATAAACTCTTATCTTCATGAAATATTAAAAAAACCATCACCTTGTCTTAAAATATTTAAAACCGTTTTTTTGTCAGAAACTAACACAATAAAAGAATGTTTTCCACATTCCTGTGTTAGACGTGGAGCACTAAAAAATTCTTTCGACCACCCCTAGAACTAATGAAGCTTGAATGCTTGGAATAGATAGATACACATTCTCCTGGTTATTCCCTCAACTTGGTTCCACTTTTGAATCTCGAAACATCTTTGGCGCCCAAAAGAACACACCGTCCCTCATTTCTTTTTCCCTCCTTGATCCACAAAAGCGGTTAGCCCAGTCATCCACTTTCTACTACTTCTTCTTTCTCATACGTCTGTTAATCTATCATGGCACCCGAAAGTGGACTGAAACGAGCAAGGAGCAGTATCTCATCTGTTGTGTTGTATAACATAAAAGACGAGAACAAAGAATGGATTCCCCAAGTATACAGGAAGTACTCTTGGGTCACTATGCAGCCAGGAAAACAAGGCCACTACCGAGTGAAGATAAAGGCATCTAAAGACTTGGCCAAACATTGGAAAGGAAGGATCCTTGACTTTAAGATGGCACCAGGAGGGAAAACTGTCAAAGAAGTGTTGATCCAGCATGTATTCATGCAAAAAGAGATCAACGTGGGACCATTGGAAGGACTTCCAAGACACAGACCACATTGTAAGTGCTTGTGTTTTGTATTTCAATGTTGCAAATAAGGTGATTGATATACATTTTTCTGCCTTGCACAGATTTGTACTCTTCAGGAGTGGGAGCTTGCACAATGCTTGACGGGATTCTTGAATGTCGTACATGGTGAGGTGGGGGAACTTCAATATGAAGGTCGTGCACCAAGTGATCTCGCAAGAAGTAGAACATATTTCTATGACTCATTTTATACCTTGCCCACTCAATCGAGTCGACATGGAAAGTTGGAACGTATTCCGTTGCCCGCACTTGATAGTCCTGAGTGGCCGTTGCTTGACACAGAAGTGATAGAGTCATACAGGACCAAAATGTTTAATGATATTAAATGTGCTATGAAGCCTAGCATTGGTGCAAGAAATGTGCACTTAAGTTTGTTTGTTCCAATTGCATGCTTTGTTCATTTATTTTCTGATTGTAAACAATTGAGAAAAACTAGAACAACTTTTGTGTGCAAAGATGTAGATGAAGCCTGGCTTGATCATTTGTTTGATAAAGGTTGGAGAGTGAAATCATCAAAGGGAGATGATTTGATCGAATGTCGATTGAACACCTCCGACATTGCATTTCGGTGAGTGTTATAACATTATAATGTATTTTTGTGAAACAATTACAACGCTTATTTGATTATACTCGGAAAATTATCCTAATGATATTTTGGAATCAGATACTATATTGCCAGGCAACATCTGTGCATGTCATTTACTTATAGAAGGTGGCGATGGATCAACAACTGGGAAAGCATGGACCAAGATACAAGAGATGGCAGCCACTCTTGCTTGATAGATATAGTTATGATTCGACAGGGTCACCCATCTTTGACATTGGAAGTGGAAGAGAATTGGACTCTCGAATATGTTAGGAAGGAATTAGAAGTAGCTATTCAGAATCCTCCAGATCAATTTTGCTTCAAGCTCGATGGTCGGAAGCTAAGTAAAAGAAGAGAGCATCAGATCATTTGTAAAGATGTTGCAGCCCCACATGAGTTGGAGGCACTAGAAGATATATGATGTGACCATGTATACGGTGACAATGTATTTTCCATATGCAATAAACTTATCTATTCAGAACATTGCTTTTGTAATGCTTTATTGTTTAAAACAATGTCATGAAGGCAAGAATTCCCCAATTGAATTTTTATGTACACAAAAAAGTCTTAAAGTAAGAAAGCAAGCAGTGAAGGAACACAGTAGCAAATTTGATCCTCTGATTTTCAAATGAAAAGTGTATTTACAATTGATGTTCTCTCTCCAATACATGTATAGCTGCATATTTACAAACGTACATTTGTTGGAAGAAGGAAAAAACTATTTATTACTCGAACCCATAGGTATCGGCTTCAGGATGGAGCCATGGCTCTTCTCCCAAGTATGGAGCCCATGTAAGAGGCTCAGGGGGGCCTATCCCCCCTCATGGATTGGGCGGGATGAAGTCCACTGGCCCGTCTGGAGGCATAAATTCAGCGACCTCGATCAATTTCGCAATCGTTTCCTCCCTAAATGTTTGGACGTCTAGGTTCACGTAGCGAGACATTGATGGAAACTGCCATCACAATTCATCAAGGCATAAATAAGATCAACATGACAATATATAAGAAGATAAACAAGAGCACGCATGCGTATGGGAGCTGAAAATGCTTACATCCTCTGAAGGGAGCTAAAAAATGCTTCGTAGCAGCAACATTGCATTAAGTGCAACCCTCCACCCACAGCTGTAGCCATCTTCTTGTTTGGGGACACTAACCCTTCGGATGGTCGATCGATCTAGGGTGTCGATGTCCATGCTGAGGCTCTCATAAGCTGCCATTAGTTTCCTGACTCCACTGTAAACAGAGACCAATCATTATCCTGATCAATCCGAACTTCTAACTCAAACAATAATATGTATCTTAATGATTTTTACTTACAGCAAAACATTTCCATGGACACCAGATGTCGAATTTGCAAGGTAAATGACATTTTCTTGCACGTTGACTAGTAGAAGACTCCAATGGGAACTGCACAATAGATTTCTATTAGTTTCAATCCAAAGGAAGCACTATATAACTCGTGTACAGTGATTCCTATAAACATCATGCAAGAGAGAGAGAGAGAGAGAGAGAGAGAGAGAGAGAGAGAGAGAGAGAGAGAGAGACAAACTCACTTTTCATGATATGCCAAAAAAAATACTCGGGCATCGTCCAGCTGGACCTCCCGAAACCAGTTCAGCACATCGAGGTACAGAACTGACTCTACTAGCAACAGTGTTGAGACCAGTGAATCAATCTGGAACACTTGTTGTTGCTGTACATCCTCGGGCAATAGCGAAATAACAAAACTTCACAAGGAAACATATCAAGAGTGAGGCATCAACTTTAAGAGCCAAGAATGAAAAATTGTGGGAGGACAGAGAAAAGAGTATACCTTAAAACACATCTGAGCACTTTGTCGTTGACTTCAGTTTTGGGATCAAACAAAATGTTGATTTCTTCAGCATGAATTGGGAAATAACATCTATGCCCTCTAATATTAAAGGGTGCATAGAACTCTGGCAACAAAAATTGCAGCGCCTCCCGATTCATGGCGTGGAGTGCGCGAACATTTTCCCTTTTTGTTTGCAATGCAAGCATTGCAGCTTGATGTTCCCTTTGAGCGCTTGTCATTAAATTTGCCCAAGTCTGATGTTCATGATATGGACCTCCCTCGGTCACCTCTTCAATTCTCACTTTTTGTACAGGACGGACATCCAAAATTTGTAACATTCGTTCATCAGTAGACGTAACTGGTCTAAGTAACTTATCGTATCTGAAACGAAGGGCTACTAGGCTGAAAAAATCTTTGTTCATTACTGTCACCCTGTGTGCGTGGGCAGCAAGGACGTAACTATCCAAAAAAAATTCGATCATCCAATCTTTTGTGGCCTCCTGCAAGCAAAACAAGGCCGATGCCTTCCACCTAAACAAAATTCCATTGTGCTCACAAATTCTCCTGGCAAGCCTCTGGAAAGGCAATCTGGGAATAGCAGCTGTCGGGTGCTTCATAAACTTTTTGATTTCTCGCAGGGCTACCGAATGCTCTGCGAAACGCCTTAGTCTAGGCTGCGTTTTGGACAATCGAGAAGGACTGCTTGATTTCCTGGATCTTGAGGCTTTCAGAACGCCCATCTTCTTCCCAGTAGATGAGGGAGCTGCATTGTCAATGGGTCTAGCTGTATGCCTTACACGAGCCATCTGAAAACGCAAGAAAAAGCAAAAAACTTTGCTATTCAGTAGTACACGATTAACAATTCACCATAAAGCGAGAGAGGGTGGCCAAGAAAGCAATATGCACTTCCTCGCGTTATGGTGAATCCATTCACCATAACGCGAGATGAAGGCCCACAGAAACACAATAATCCTTCTCGCATTATGGTGAATTCATTGACACCAATAAGAGGCGGATTATCGTGCATCCTTTGAGCTTCAATCTTGCGTTATAGTGATTTGATTCACTATAACGCGAGACTAAGAGCCAGTCAAAGCAAAACAATCCTCCTCGCGTTATAGTGAATCGATCTACTACAACGGGAGGAGGGTTCTCCCGAATATCTTACCATTCCGTCTTGCATTTTGGTGATTCGATTCACCATAACACATAGAGCAGTATTGAGATTCTAATGACTTGTCGTCTGCTTTATGGTGAATCGAATCACCATGACAGAGGGCAAACAGTCGAAGAGAAAACAATGGCAGAGGGCAAACAGTCGAAGGAAAAACAAAACAATCAAGTATTATACAAGAAACTCACAAAACAATCAAGTAATACACTTTCATCACATTCTATGAGTGGGAATGGATGGAGACTGTCGTGTAGGAGGTGAATTAATTGACACCAATAAGAGGTGGATTATCGTGAATCCTTTGCCCCTTGGTCTTGCGTTATGGTGAATCGATTCACCATAACGCGAGTCTAAGGGCCAGTCAAAGCAAAACAATCCTCCTCGCGTTATAGTGAATCGATTTTCTACAACGCGAGGAGGATTATCGCGAATCTCTTACGTTTGCCTTCTGCCATGGTGATTCGATTCACCATAAGACATGGAGCTTATTGAGATTCTAATGGCCCGTCGTGTGCTTTAAGGTGAATCAAATCAGCATGGCAGAAGGCAAACAGTCGAAGAAAAAACAAAACAAACAAGCAATATACAAGAAACTTACAAAACAATCAAGTAGTATACAAAAACTTACATTTCTTGCGTGCGAATGGATGGAGACTGTCGTGCAGGAGGTGGAAAATCGGTTCAGTACTGCGGCGGTAGTCGGAAGTCACCTGGAGGCAAGCAGGAGGACAGGACAAGGCAAAATCGATAAGAGGACGAAAAGGTGGCGTGATTAACGGCTTTGATTAGTCTTTAGAGCGAACACACGTGCTGGCGGGCTACCAAGGCGACTAGGTGGCGCTGACGTGTCGCATAGCATTAAAAAGGGCTTTGATTAAACTTTATAGCTTGTACATGTGCTAGGTACACGGCGGGCTGCCACGTGGCATTCATGGAATGGCGGGTGAAAACGCGGTGCTGACGTGTCGCGTAGCATTAAAAACGGATTTTCTAGGATACTCATCTCATTTATTACCTCTCTTGGAGTTTGTATTCTCATTTATCTCCCCACCAACGGCCTTCATCTCCATCAACGACTGACTATCTCCTCCAACCCTCCTTCATCAATCATCCTCCTGTATCCAACGTCAAAGACAAACCTCCAACCTCCTTCATCTCCATCTCCTGCGACGATTGTATACAATTCGTTTTCCTGGTATTTTTATCTCTTTTGTGCTTCCTTCTTCTTTTGTTATTTCGTTGTTTTGGTTTCAGTCGTGGAGAACTTCTTGCTTTGTCTTTTCATCGCGTTAAGGTGAATTGAAAACCTATGACTCCTCGCCTTATGGTGAATTGACTGCGAAGAAGAGTATTTTAATTCGTTTGGCACCTCCTCTCTCAGTATGGGTACTGGAGAACTATCTTTATTTGTAATTCACCATAACATAAGAGGCGTTGCCAAAGGATGATAAAGTCGTCATGTTGCGGTGAATCAATTCACCATAACGCGAGCGAAGGTCCCATAGGAAGCACAATATTCCTCCTCGCATTATGGTGAATCGATTCACCATAACAATAACGCGAGAAGAGGTCCTTGACTTAGCTGCAATTTTATTTGCGTTAGGGAAAATAGATTCACTACAACGCGAGGAGGAATACCTGGATTCCTCTAGCATCTCCTCTCGCGTTATGTTGAATCCATTCACACCACACAGAGATTTGTTGTTTAAGATCGACTGTCTCTTGATTCATTGCTTGAACTAATATTTTCCATGTCTTATCTACACCCTTGATTTCAGCCATGGCGCAAATTCAAGTCGAGTTTGATGTGGACGAAGAGCTTAAAGAAACACCTGCAACTCTATTATATGACTTCCTCTACAAATGTCGACATCATGATTTGCACCCTGCAATTTCGTTGATGTTCAATTGCGATTTTTCTCTGGAGGATACATTTTCTAGCCATCATGGATACTTCGAAGAGGCAAAGCAAGAGTTTGACGAGCTCACAAATGAAGAACCAATGATGATTGATGGAAAAAATCACATTCATTTTAATCTCAAGGTGTCGCCGAAGAAGAAGCAGAGGTTAAACAGGGATTGGCACAAGGTGCCATGTGATAAGAAGAGAGCATTGCTATGCCCTTTTCACAAAAGAAAATGCCGCTTGATGGAATACTCTTATGCCTTCTTATGCTTCTTGCACATGAACGTGCAATTAACAGATGAAGAATGTACAGAGCCGCATGCAACAAATGAAAGTGAAGACACGATTTCTCGTCAGGCTAGTCCCACCGTTGAGGATGTTGCTGAAGAGGAGGACACTCCTCATGTGATTGAGGAGTTCAATGTTGAAGAAGAGAGGAAGCTCAGTTCAGCGGTTGATATTGAGGCAGTTAGAGAACAAAATAGTGATATAGGTCAGCTTGTGATTGAATCAGATGACTCCTCCCCCATTCCAACGCCATTACTCCCCTCCTACCAAGTAGGAGATTCAGAGTATATATTGATGACAGACATACAACATGTATTTAACTTAAGGAGGACCATTGCATAGCTTTCATAGCTCAAAATCTGGAGGTCGATGACAATTTTATAGATGATGATGGGATAGACAAGTACTTACTAGTGGATAGCCATGTGAAAGACACCGAGTTCCTATCTGCTGCAGCAACACTAAAGATGATCTATGCTGATGCCCTTAGATATGAAGGAAAAGATGCCACAGAGGAAGAGCTACAAGAAGCAAGGGACAGACTGAATATCACCAACATGGGAGGGTTTAGGGATGTGCCAAATAAGTCAGCGGAAACTGTTCCTAGTTCGAGCACTAATTTATGGCAAGACGCCTTGCTTGAAGCAGATGAGAACCAAGAGGTCAGTTTTTTTTGTTGTGGATTTGGCTTTATCAACTTTGTCCTGAAATGTTTGGTGATGTTGTTTCTGGCTAATGCTCCTTTATTTTTTCAGTTGGAAATATATGAAGACACATTCCTCAAACGTGCTTCAGGCAAGCGTATGGCGGGATTGGGCCACGATTCGACACTAGGAACATATATACATCGCCTAAAATTCCCTCAAATTGTGATATTTCACGCTAGCTTCTCCAAGGACAATGCCAGTTTTCCTCTGATGGCGATAAAGACTCTATCCAGGTATTTAGGTGGCTATCACTTAAGGCTGAATGCAAACAAGGCAATACTTCTGAAGCGGCAAGCAGCTGTTCGAATTTTTGGAGAGGGACTTGGAGTATATTCGTTAAGATGTAAATATTATTTAACATATGCTGCTTATGGGTTGGCATGTGGAATCACAGATCCTAATCTGTTGAGTGATTGCGGAAAGAAGCATCTTCTTAGAACAGCAAGGCCAAAGGTCCCTGTTGTGCCATTGATAGAGGATGAAGAAGATGATGCAAAAACGTCATCAAAAAAGGCTCGACTGGAGGAAGTCTCTGCTCCACATTAACAAATTTAGATTGTTCCAGTTGCTAAGAAGTTTCGTCATATTTCTCAATACTCTTCTTGTTTACCATTACAAACTATGAAATGTATATATATTGGAAACATTTATATGGGACATAGATGAAAGCTCTTGTTCTTTTAAAATCTTTCACAGTTACATCATTGTTTTACAATATATATTTCAATGATCAATTTTCTTCCACACTCTGCCCTGTCTTTGTCATTGTCTTAGCCATTCAGCATGATTCTGTTTTCCCTGTGAGGAGACATATATTGAACGTCTCCGTTCAGCGTGAACCTTTCTTATTGCACATGACACAGCTGATTCAGCATGTTTGATCTTCACACGAGCCCTCACTTGAATTCGCCTATACCACCACTGACATAGTTGCTTCATGGGATTACTTTTCTTTATTCCTCCTCCATGTTGTGTGGCACAACGTGCTTGCCAATGAGATCTTTCCATGCCTTGGGTAGACCAAATCCCAAGGCTTCCAAACTCTTCCGCAAAAAAGGTTCCATGTGCATGCAAAATGTGCTACAAATGCTTAACAACAACAAGACATTTAGTATCGTACAATATTTTTTGAACAACAAAAAAAACTCAAAGCTGTAGGTTTTCAAGTAATAACCATGTATTGTGTCAAGTTTGTCGCACCCCATGCCTTTTCATAGCTAGTGTAGAACTCTGTCACAACTGCCTCAAATTTCTCAACATCCCCATCTTCAAACCTTGCTTTTTGCAACAAAGGTGCTAGGCGATCAAGTGCCAACCACGCTTTGGCCTTTGCCACCCTTGCTTGTCCTGAAGAGCCTCGATCAGGTACAGCTGCATGAAGCTTCCTCCACACCTCAAAATCTGTACCCAGATGACCTCTCTGGGTATGATTAGATAAGAACTTTCTGGCTTTTGCACCTCCAAAACATGGTTTGCTAGGAACATTTCCGGTCCTCCCTGATCTTCTCAAGTCCTTCTCAATCTTCACTTGACCACAATGTAAACCTACATCTGAAAGCACTTGCTCTATTTTTTTAATAGTTCTTTCACTCTCTACTGTTGGTTTCATATTCCATGAAAATTCGATGTACATGTAGACTAGTTTCTCAATTATTCTAACCAGCGCATGCAAAACACAAATATGAACTCTGATCAAAGGGATAGGAAGAATTGGATCCCAATTAGGATCCACTCCTGGAGCATCACGATTTGGGGGTTCACGCCTATTACTGATTGCATTTAGGCATTTCCATTCTCTCTCTTTTCCTCCTTTGGAGACACCTCGTTCGGTCATACAATATAGGCAAGGATACTTGGCCATTGCTCCTTGGGAAATACCAAACATGCATTTCAAGGTTTTAAGATCTGCAGCCAGGTGCCATTCAACCTCATATTCACCATATCCTTCTACATAAAGCTTTTCGCCATTCGACTGCTGCTGGTGGAAGGAAGCTCAGTGTGGTTGAAGTACCACTTCAGAATTTCATGGGTCTCTGTTGGAACCTGTTAACAACAACTGTTAGATTGTCTACAACATCATAACAAGAGGATAGCAACATAATATTCTTTTTTTTTAAATGGATAGCACGTCACCTCAAATGCAGCCAGCCACCAAATCTCATTTTCGGATTGTACACTAAAGTGCTTCTCATCAGCATTATTGATACTTGCATCCAAAGCTCTATTCATTAAAGTAATGCTAACCCTTTCCAGCTTCTGTCCTTTGATCACCTCACTCTCATCAAGTTTCAAAACAAATTTCAGCCTTCCATTGCACTCATGTACACTGATGTCATAAAATTTCACCATCGCCATTTGTAATTTTCGAACATCCATGATGAAATTGTTGAACTCTGTAAGCTCTATAATTTTCTGTTCCCCGCTCTTTTTAGTCACTGTCAATGTGCTAGACACGTGACAAGGCTCTCCAACAAGTTCGACCATTCCCAAGTTGAGAATATTTCAAGCTTTGTTCACGTGAAATGGTTTTGGAATGGGAATTACTGTTTTTTTTCCAAGCTTACAATTGAAACCCTCTTTAACTTTATTAAACAACATCCTGTAAGACTTTGTGCTTATACCAGCCATGTCACATATACCTTGTGCATCTGCAGGCGTGAATGCTTCACTCACCTCCTGCAAGGATTGCTTTGCTATGTCTGATCGAAGTCTTGCAAACTTAGGATGCTGTATTGCTGACTCCACGATGTCTTTTGTCAGAACTTTGCCAAATATATCAGAACCTTGCTCTTTTGGACCCACAACATCTGTGACCATCCTGAAGCAACAACGATAGCTATTTCAGTCCAGCATTCATCTAACTATACCACCCCACACCCAATCCCCCATCTCCAAAAAAGGAACTAAAGATGAAAATGAAAGTGAGTGCTCAAAGAAATTTAAGCTCAAAGAAATTATAGATCCCAATACCTGCAAGCTTTTACACGACGCTTCCATTGGCCACCTCCAACATTGAGTTCTTCCAATGGTTTGATCTGTCTCTTGCGTAATCGAGCACCCAATGGCGTGTCTTTCAAATATTGCAATTTTATGTTGAACTTTTCAAGTTGTTTTCGAAGGTGTGCATTCTCACTCTCCAATGTGAAATTGTTGATTTCTCGAACTGCCAAAATTTCATT
This sequence comes from Cibotium barometz, assembly GCF_041138505.1. NCBI lineage: Eukaryota > Viridiplantae > Streptophyta > Polypodiopsida > Cyatheales > Cibotiaceae > Cibotium > Cibotium barometz. The sequence goes on along the minus strand of NC_141057.1, from coordinate 29,415,539 downwards.
CTTCTCCTTAATAGTGTCCTGCATCTTACAAATAGTCTGATACAAATGATCAAACTCTTTTTGTAACCCAGCACAAACTTTTGCTTTGTCCTCGTTTGAAGCTTGCAAAGCTGTTGTGATCGATGCCAAGTAAAAATTCGCACCTTCCAGCATTTTTATCCTGGCATCTCTATCACTCAAATGTCTTTCAAAGATACTTTGACATTGGCCAAACAGTCTTTTGCAATACCCAAGCAATCCATTTTCACCCTCACACACAAACTTGAAGAAACTTGTCAACCCAAAGAATGATGGAGATTGAGAGGAGGTTGGATCTGGTGGGTAAATACTACCATCCAACCATAGGTCCATATTTTTCTTTCCTTCATTTCGAAGCTCAGTAATGCGGGCTTCGCATGCTGGCCTAGACCAATTTCTCCTACAGCAGGGAGCATAATCGGGTTCTACTTGGAAGTGGATGTCCACCTTTTTCCTCTTTTGCTGCACAGGTTCCATTGCATTGTTCTGTGCTTTAACAACACCAAAAAGCATCATGAACTCACACTTTAACCAAAAAAAACCAAAGATATTACACTTATCTCCCGTGAAGAATATTGCTTCATTAAAACCAAAAGACAACATCACTAAATAATACCTCCTTGTCCATCAAACAAACTTGTTGGTATCCTGGATGAACCAAAATGTACAGAGTACTTGTAAGCACAACCCTCACTTGAAAAAGGTAAGAAATGGGATTGTTGTTCATGCACAAGCAGGTATGGCGCATGAAGAACAAATACTTTTCCATCCTTTTTCAAAACTTGCCGCCTTGAGAAGAAGAGAAAATCAAAAACCTCCCGCTCAAAAAAATTCGGATTTGGAGTGGTTGTGGTTGTGCAGTCGGGAAGACAATGAGGGAGACAATGCAAGATGATGGGTTGCAGGGACGAAGTTCGGTTCAAGTTTGGTTAGCAAAGTTGGCTTCGTTACATTCAAAAGTGTAATGAAGAAAGAGAGTGGTGTCTTTTTTCAATAAAATAAGGCACCATAGTGGGAATAAAAACCTATACTCAAGATGCATTGTTTTGAATTAAAAAACACCCTACATGTCAGTTAATGGAATAAAGAACTTAAAAATGACGCACGTACCCTCCAATATTATATGTGGATTTATTGGCTTGCTTTGTGCACATCACCATCCCAAGGGATCTCTTACAAGGCCCCTTTTTGAGTCCAAATTTTCCCTAATGTTCAGATGCTCAACAATCTACTACACGTGCCTTACATACACGGCCTTCAGTAAATATTGCCTTGATGTCTCATATTGGTGATGTGTTTGAGCCTGAAACGGTTAAGGAAGCTCTTTCCTTACCACATTGGTGTGAAGCAATGCAAGCAGAGATTTCTTCTATTAAATCTAATAACACATGGCAGTTAGTTCCACGACCTTCACATAAAAAGGTCATTGGTGTTAAGTGGATTTTCAAAGTCAAGTTTCATTCTAATGGTACTCTTGATAAGTACAAGGCACGCCTTGTTGCTAAAGGTTATGCTCAAAAAGAAGGTGAAGACTTTGATGAAACTATTGCTCCTACTGCTAGATATTCTACTATTCGTGTTGTTTTTGCTCTTGCTTCTCACTATGCCTGGCCTATATATCAAATGGATGTTAAATCTGACTTTGATGAAACTATTGCTCCTACTGCTAGATATTCTACTATTCGTGTTGTTTTTGCTCTTGCTTCTCACTATGCCTAGCCTATATATCAAATGGATGTTAAATCTGCCTTCTTGAATGGAGATTTAGAGGAGGAAGTTTATGTGGAACAACCTGAAGGTTTTATTGCACAGGGTCATGAACATGATGTGTATTTATTACAGAAAGCTCTTTATGGTCTTAAGCAAGCTCCTCGAGCTTGGTATCAGAAGATTGACAGTTTTCTCCTTTCTCTACATTTGGAGAGGACTCATGCAGATCCTAATCTTTATGTGCTTATTATGGATGATAATATATGCATTCTTGTGCTTTATGTGGATGATTTGACACTCACTATCTCTAATTTGGATCTACTCAAATGGGTTCAAACTCAACTCACAACATTATTTGCCATGACTGATCTTGGACTACTCCATTATTTTCTTGGTTTAGAAGTGTGGCAATTTGCTTCTAGCATCTTTCTTTGTCAAAAGAAGTATACTTTAAGGTTGCTTGAGAAATACGGTATGCATGATTGTGCATCACTCACTTGTCCCATGGATCCTAATTCCAAATTATCCAAAGATGATGATTCTCTTGAGGTTAATTCTACTACAGAGTATCGCCAACTTATTGGTTCTCTACTTTATTTGGTTAACACTTGTCCAGATCTCTCTTATGCTATGAGTATTCTCAACCAATTCTATTCACAGCCTCGTCGATCTCATTGGCAGGCAGCTTTGAGGGCTCTTCGATATCTTCATGGAACTCTTGAGTATGGAATTTCTTATGCAGGTGGAGATACACTTATTGGTTACTCAAATTCTGATTGGGCAGGGTGTATGGATACTAGACGTTCCATGTCAGGCTATTGTTTAATGCTTGGTAAAGGACTTGTTTCTTGGAAATGTCAAAAGCAGCGAATTACTTCTTCTTCATCGACCAAAGTAGAGTACAAGTCATATCTTGATGCCACGTCTGAAGCACTTTTGCTTCAGCAAATTCTGAATCACCTTGGATGTTCATCTACTCTGACAGTCATCTACTCAGATTCACAGAGCGCTATTGCTTTAGCCAAAAATCCAGTTATTTGAGGACGATCCAAACACATTGATGTACATTTTCTTTTTGTTCATGATTGGATTTCTAACGATTGCATTCAGCTTGAGTATTGTCCTACCAAAGATAATGTTGCTGATTTGTTTACTAAGCCTCTTCCTCGACCTACCTTGGATTATCTTCTTCAGCGCGTTGGCGTTGGTCCTCCCATTTGGACCTGAAGAGGAGGTGTTGGATAGGTGTCATCTCCAAATGGTGTCACGCTAGTGGCACACTCTTTAGCCTCTAGGCATTTTTGGGATTTATAGCATTTCCATTTTTTCCTATTTACACACATTTTTGGGTGGAGGAAAGGGTGGAGGAACTTTCCTATATATATGAGGCATTGTAGTTCATTTCTAATCAAGTTGGCTAGTGGTTCATTGATAAATTCTTGAGTACATTATCTCTTCTCTCATCTGACTGGCCTTCCTACTCTCTAGTCCAATGCACTAAATACCCACTAAAACAGTGAATACGTCCTAAATAACAACCACACAGAGCCTAAATCTTAGAAACACACACCGAAAAGACATCTTTTTGTATGAAATAATTTACAATGTTTTATTTACACACACCCACACAGACACACAAATGGAAAAGAACAAACTACTACGACCCAATAGATCATCAAGACACAACTTCACCATTCTAAACTGAATAAAGAAATTTAATGTCGAAATGGTTTTGTGTAAATTGTTTCCAAGAATTTAATGAAAAAGAATCAATATTTCCAACACTTCCAAGTTTCAGTCAATCTGCAACAGCATCACTGCATTCAACATTTGGCTAACCTTCACTTCACTCCACTCTTCACTCTCTCTCTTTCACACTTCAAAACTCTTTCTTTCTTTCTTTTCTCTCTCTACTCACTATTCTCGTGAACTCTCTTCTTCTTCTTCTTTCTTTCTCTTCCTCCTCTTGAAACACAAACACAAGCATAATGTACACAATCTAATACATTCCCTCACACTCTCATGCTTTTACTTTTAAGTATGCACCATGTCAAAGTGATCAAATCTCTTTCTCTCTCTTTCCTATTTTGCATGTACACACATAGCGCAGCCACACTACCTCCTTTCTTGCATTACAGACATTTGCAGAGCCACGTTTCTATCTATTTTTTTTACTCCTACAGGTGACCAACCACTAACAACCATAGTTCTCTCTCTCTCTCTACTTAAGCAGCACTACCCACAAGCAGAAGGCTTCCTTCCCTTATCTCTCCCTTTTGCTTCTTTCCCTTGGCAACCTCTCCCTTCACTCTTCCTCCTTCTACGTGCAGGCGCCAGGCCTACATGCTGTCCCTCCTTCTCTTCATGGGTATAGCACCCTCTCTCTTCTTCTTGCTCCCTCCTTCTTTTCGCCTATACAGAACTGCCCACAAGCAGCGCTTCACCCTCCCATGCTCTCTCTTCTCACTCTCTCTCGTTCACTACCAGCTTGTAATCGGCGCCATTGCTACCATCGACACCCCCTACTCTCCTTTGCTAATACAGGCAGCGCCTTTCTCTCTCTCTCTAATTGCCTACGTTGCTTACACCTGCAACCATTGCCACACCCCCTCGCTACGCAGCCTCCAAATAGTCCTGCACCTACGCAAGCCCTCCTATGCCTATAGCCTATACCTCTCTCTCTCTTTATGTACAGAGTTCACACACACACATTAACAACAAACAAATAAGCAGGCTTACCTCCTCCTCCTCCTCCTCCTGTTCTTGCTCGTTTGCCAGAGAGAGGAGCGCACTCTCTCTCTTTTATATGCTCTCAAGAGGGTGACGGGTACCAACGGGTGCTAAAACTACCCACCCTTCCATTTTTTTATTTGAAACTTTTCATTTGTAACCACATTAAGGTCTCCAAACTTGCGTTCCCACCTAACCATCCTCAAAGCTTGAGTTCGAAACTCATCATACTAACCCTCGCTCTCTTCCCCTCGATCTCTCTCTTCTCTCTTCACTCTTACATACAACCTCCTCTTTATGTACAATACAATGTTAATCGTCACCATACCCATGCAATGTGCTTACACCAATGGACAACATCGACAATCATGATGCATGCAAATACCATGACATTCCACACACATATGCTTTCAAATACCATGGAAATGCACCTAAAATAACCACAATTGACCCTATTTAAACCCTAAAAATTGCTAAAAATGGCTTCGATCGAGGGGTCATCATTCCCCCCACACTGAAATGTGAGCGTCCTCGCAAACATAGCAGCAACTTCACTTCACAGCTTCCCCCACACTTAACTTCTTCACCATCACTGCCTAGCATCACATCTCCACTTCATCACTCTGAAACAACCACCAACCATACACTAGAATTACACCGTACCAAACAAACAAACAAAAACAAAAAACAAACTTGTAACACTTTCACATCAGCACACATAAATGAGTGAATGAAAATCCAAGTTGCAAACACCACTACAAGACTTATATAACACTAACCAATAGATAAACCAAAAAGGTTTATTAAGCAAACATCAAATCCCAAAAACAGTAAAAATTAGCAACTACCACAACATCCTCACTATGTCTATAATATTTCCACTTTAATAAGTAGAAAATAACCCATCCATAACTACAAAACTCTAGGAAAACTACCTTCCACTTACGTCCATATTTCATAAAGACAATAATAGCACAACTAATTCCCTTATATCAGAACCATGCCACCACAATGGCAACCACCCCATATGAAACTAAGCTGTGATCCTCAGACCTTGCCACCCGGCTAGGTTGACTCCAAGAACCTACCAATCTCACATGGCGATGGCTATCCCAAAACAGCCCAAGGCATCGGTTTAGAGTACTGACAACCCTGCCAGCATGACTCTCCTCACCTACCAAGAACCATTAAGGTGATAGACCACATATACCACATACATACATTTGAATTTTTTTCTTTCTTTTCTCTTTTTCTTTCTGCTTTTTTTCATTTTTTTTAAAGGCAATGATTTGAAAACCCTCCCCAGGCTCATCATGAAAATCGAAACTATTATGGTCATTATAACCCAGGAATAAGGGAGAAAAGTTCCTTCCACTAGAGTTCTTAAGCACTTCCAAGCTGCTACCTACCATTAAAGAGAAAAAAATATAGTCAATGCAGCACATGCCTAGTTAAGATGAATGTGGTAATGACCAATTTCTACTACAGAGCTCAGCAAGAAACTCATAGAATTAGTATCCTTGACTAATAAACCCCAAATCTTTCCAAAAGAAAGAATCATATAAGTCAAGTACCAAGCAATTGCAACTGGATTAACACAACTCACAATCCCCATTATTACACACACCATGCAAGTGATACCAAAAAAAAAATAACCAAATATATTGGAGAAAATACACCTGTGGAACACTGCATATCCTCTGAGTAGCAAAAAAATTTGCATGTCCAGAAACAATCTTCAATACTATGATATCATTGTTCCCAAGTTACTCCCCCATCTCCTTGCACCTAGCAATGCAAAAATGCAAAGAAAATACCATATCTGCACATACTAACCATTCAAACAATTAGATTACAACTTCCAAGAAACATAATGTACCTAAAACTAAAAACAAACAAACACAAAAAACCAATCCACATGCAAACCAAAACAAACAACAAAAACACATAACAAATCACACAAACAAAACAATTGTTTCTTTTTAAAGTTTTTTTTTGAAATAAATAACAAGAAAAACAAAACTAATTGACATCATGGGACTCAGAAAAAATGGTGCGAAAACTCACAGGCGCATTCACTACACCAAAAGGCAAAAGTTGAGGTGTCACCCCATGGCCCTCTGTCTCGTTCAAAAGTACAGCTCTCGAAACAAAACTACTCTCTCTAGGTAGAAGTATCCGATACAAGCCATGAGGGAGGCCAAAGCCCAAACCCTCATCCTTATCCTCCTCATCAAGATAGTCTACCACAACATCTTCAGGATGAAAAGAATCATCCAAAGAATCATCGGACGCATCGGTTAAGGTGTCCACACCTGAACCAAAAATCTCTGGCGCAATAACGGCCAAAGATTGGGCCATGCGACCAAAGTCGCTCTCGGCAATTGGAAGAGATTCTCCCGGCAGCCAACCACCAAAACAACCACTCCAACTCATCAACCCAATCAGGGTCTACAACTAATGCTAAAATACCATCCCACCCAAACCAAACCACATAAGGATGAAGAAAATAAAACAAAGCATTGAGAGAAAACTCCATACCACCTGTATACCACCTGTATGAAAGAAGATCGAATCGACCGCACAAAAACCTGATAAACCCACCAATCCCATCAAAACAACACAAAATAATAAAGAGCAAAACTCATGTGAAAAATATACAATGAACCAACTTGACCCACCTAATTACCAACTTAAACAAAATAATGTTTCACCCTAAGACCATTAACACGAAAAGGAGCTCTTACAGCATCAAGGTCTTGGACAATCAAAGAACCATTATTAAAAGCCTCTAACACCTGGAAAGGGCCTAACCACCTCATTTGTAATTTGCCAAGAAACTTATCATATATCGATTGTCATAGACTAAAACCTGATCATTCTTTTGAAACTCCCTCACCTTAACGTGACGATCATGCCAAGCCTTTCGTCTATGTTGCATCGCCTCAACATTTTGCAGAGCCTTCAAATGTATTTCATCCAACCTCACCAAGGCCAGTAATCGAGCCTCTAAAGATTCCTTCTCACCTAGTCTAGATTCCAAGGCAACACGTAATGTGGGTATTTCCTTCTCTATTGGAAAAATTGCTTCTGTACCATACACTAGAGTGAAAGGTGTATTTTGAGTCGTGACCTTAAATGTAGTACGGTATGCCCACAAAGCTTCAAACAATCGCTCATCCCAATCGCGTCGATTTTCTGATACTGTCTTGGTTAAAATCATTCCCAGTATTCGATTGGTCACCTCCACTTGACCATTGGCTCGAGGATAATACGGAGTGGATTTTCGATGCTTGATTTTGTAAAGTTTCGTTAATTCCGTAATGGTCTCATTTAAAAAATGAGAACCACGATCACTCACCAACTCCAACGAACAACCAAAACGAGTAATGATATTTTCATATAAAAATTTGGCGACATCCAATGCTCTATCCATTTTCAAAGGTTTAGCTTCAACCCACTTGGTCACATAATCCGTGCACACAAGAATGTATCGATTGGATCGTTAACGAGTGGGTGGATCAATCGGACCCACAAAATCAATTCCCGATTTCTCAAAAGGTTTTAAAGCCAAGATTGGATTTAAAGGGGTTGCAAATTGTGGTGTGGGTCGACCAACCCGTTGACACTTAACGTTTACAATGCTCAAAAGAGTCTTTATAAATAGTTGGCCACCAATACCCTGCTAGCATTACTTTGTGAGCGGTTAATTCCCCCACAGAATGACCTCCACATGGCTCATCATGAAGTGCACGTAAGATAGAAGGTATCTCATCCTCTCGCACACAACGACGATACACCCCCTCCCTAGGAAAATAACGATACAAATAACCACCAAAGAGGGTGTAGTGGCGAGATTGCAATAAAATTTTCTTTTTTTCATACTTGCTGGCGCCTCGTGGATAATGAGCAGTGCTCAAGAAATTTGCAATATCCGCAAACCAAGGAAGTGTACAATCGGTCAAAAATAATGCCGCATCAGGCAATTCATCATCCACTCCCTCCTCAATATCCTCAGTCAAAAGCCGAGAAAGATGATCCGCCAATACATGAGATTTTTCAGGATGAGTAACCACCTCAAAATCAAACTCTTGAAAAAGTAACATCCATCGAATTACTCGCCCCGCAAGATCTGTCTTGTTCAAAAGGTATCTTAGTGCTTGATGATCCACATAAATTGTAAAAAACTTGCCCAATAAATAATGTCGATATTTATTCACGGCAAATACCATGGATAAACATTCCTTCTCCGTTGTAGTGTAATTTCTCTCTGTCTCTGTCAAATTGCGACTCGCATAATAAATCAGATGGTCTACCTTCTTATCGTCTGCTTGACAAAGAACTGCTCCTACAGCTGTGTGTGAAGTGTCTGCATGAATATGAAAAGGTTTAGACCAATCTGGGGGTATCAAAATTGGTGCTTTTATCAATCGATCTTTGATCGTATCAAAAGCCTCCTGACAATCTTGTGACCATTCAAAGGGTACATCCTTCCGAAGAAGAGTAGTTAAAGGGTTTACCACCGAAGCAAAATTCAATATGAATCGGCGATAATAATTAGCATGTCTCAAAAACCCTCGTAATTGCTTCATGGTTGTAGGAGCAAGCAGATCACGTATCTTATTGATTTTACTATCATCCACAGTAATGCCCTCAGATGAAATCACGTGACCTAACAAGATTCCTTTCTCAATGCCAAAAACACATTTCTCCGGATTCAAGGAAATACCGGTTTGCTGACAACGATCAAAGACCTTAGCCAATTTCTCAGGCATATCCTCCTCATCCCCTTGAACTGAAAAATCGTCCAAAAAGATTTCCATCCACTTTTGTAAAAACTCTTGAAATGAAGCCATTATCACCCGATGGAGCATTACATAATCCAAATGGCATCACTCAATAAGCATAAGTTTCCCATTCTGTTGTAAAAGTGGTTTTTGGTTGATCATCTGGGTGGATTTGTATTTGATTATAACTGCTAAAACCATCTAAGAAGGAATACAATTTATGCCCTGCTACTCGGTCTAGAACTTGATCAGTGAAAGGCAATGGAAAGTGATCCTTCTTAGTCTTATCATTTAGCTTTCGATAATCCACACAAATTCTAATCTCACGATTTTTCTTTGGAACAATTACAATTGGGGAAACCCACTCACTGTATGCCACAGGATAAATGAAACCCGCATCTAACAGCTTTGTTATTTCTACTTTCACAAGCTCTGCATAGACAGGGTTTGTGCGCCTTTGACGTTGGCATACCGGCCTAGCGTTTGGCTCTAAATCAATGTAATGCTGGCATATCTCAGGTTTCACTCCCTGCAAGTCTTTATAGGACCAAGCAAAGACATGCTTGTATGTTTGTAGAACCTCTCTCAATCTAGTTAAGGTTCGTTCTTGCAATTGACTCCCCAATGTAAAGCATTTTCCCTCCTCAACTTCCCAGCGCTGAGTAATTTCTAATGCATCAGAAACAAAGGCTGATCGTCGACGAGATCTAGCTTGTATAGGTGGATGGTCTCTCACTTTGAAACAAACATTTTCTAGAAACTTTTGCTTGGTGTTACACTCCTCCTCCTGTTCGTGCGAAGAATATCACCATTAAAGGGTCTATTTCCTCTTCATCATTGATAGGCTCCTCAATTTGGACCATAAAAGCATCCCTCACTACCTCAATCACCTTGGAATCAGTCCAATCATTGAGCTCTCCTCCATCACCTCCTATTGTTTCATTGTATTGTGTTTCCAAGAACTCTCTGGAAAATGACTTATTTTTCCTTCTACTCATCTTTTGCAATGACGAGCCATCCTCACTCTTGTTATCTTTTTGCTTATATCTCTCACATTCTCTGAGCAACTTTCAAGTATACCTCGCATTATGTTTGAGTTCTTGTTGACAACGACCAATCTCACGATCTTTTTCTCGAAGTAAGGCTTCCCAAGAAGTTTCTTCTTCATGACGGCACTCTTCAAGTTGCAAGGTCAAATCTTGAAAATGTCTAATTTTTATCTCAGCTCGTCCCTTATCTTCCTCTAGCAGCTTCACCTTCCTTAATAATGCGTCCATCGACTCACTAGAAAAAACTCGTTCTAGCTCTAACTGCTCTTGCAATTTCTCAATAAGGGCATATAGCTCTTGGTGCCTTGCTTTATCCCCATCGTCTGCTCTCCTCTGCTTGATTGTATCCATGCAAAAGCAATCCACTACACACTCCTCTGGTGATGACAACCAATCGGTAATGTCATTGTTAGAGTCATTCTCCAAAGAAAAATGCACTCGATATTCTCCCATACCAGCATCCAAAGCAAAGTTAGAGCACTATCTCTTTTGCATTATAGGCTCCTCCGTATCAACCATTTGCATTTGATACCCATTTTGAAGAAAACGAGCATACTTATCTTTATTTAATGCAAAGCGTTCTTGGACTACTTCCTCACTCACCAACGGATGTATCACTTCCATATCCCGTCATTTCTTTGGTTGTAGAAGGTGGTTTAGTGAACTCCCTCAAGAATTCTTTAGACACAACCCTCAATTGAACTCTATCCGTGCGTGGACCTATGGTTATTATCCCTTTATGCCAATTTTGAACACATCGAGCTTGTACTAACCAAGGTCGTCCTACCAAGATTGGAAACGTTGCACCATAGGAATGTGGTCGCACTACTAGATAGGTAATGCAAAACTCCAATCCAGCTATTATAGTCTTTACTCCTTGAAGCAAACCTAATGGTTTCACTCGACGTTGATCTGCTACTCGCAACATGATATTTGTGGGCTCTAAACCCTTTAGGCCCAACTCTTCCATTGTGTGCTCAGTCAAGAGATTCACCGCTGCAGCTCCTCCATCTAGCTGTACCCCCATGACCTGATGATGTCCAATTTCTACCATAATAGTCGGAGCCTCAGAATCCATAAACATATCAACTGCTTGCACTCTTTTTTCCAAAGGTTCTTTAGGGGTCACTTCTTTTCTCACCCGCGAACGTCGACGTGCAAGTCATTGATACATCTGCTTTCGACATATTGGAGAGATCTCCGCTAATGTAGGTAGACTAATAGACACCTCACACCGTTCCAATATATCCCATAAATCAAATTGAGGTTTTGGATCAACTTTAGCACCTATCCCAACCTTCTTAGCACGTGGTACTTTTAATCTATCAGAGAAAGGTGTTACACCAAGTTGGAAGTGAGGGCCTTTTCCTATGCATGCTATGGGAGGTTGATCAGATGATTGCTCATCCGACACTGGCTCTTGACTCTCTGCAACTTCCTCTAAAGATGCCTCCTTAAGCATGCTTACTTTTCCTCCTTCTAATTCGGCAAGCTTTCCGCAGTCCCTTGCACTTTCCCCTGGGATCTAGTGACAACTCCCACCATTGAATGATTATGAGAAAATGTCACCTTTCTAGATTTTCTTTCTACCGATTCTTTCCTAGCACCTACTATAGGGACTACTTCCACTAAATTTGCTGAAGTACTTGGACCCTCATCTACAATTTGCTTCCCTTTGTCCCCTATTAACTTTGCATTACTTTTAGGGCAATCTTTCTCCTCGTGGCCCTCCTCACTACATTGCCTACATAAAGGAACATAATCTTGGTGTGCCCTTGCATTCGGGCAATATGCAGCAATGTGGCCTTCTTGGTGGCAGTTCCAACAAATCACTGTCCCTTGGGTAATTGTATTAGGACTTCCATATCCTTGATAACCCCGACCAAAATATGGGCGATATGGTGACCTTGGCCTTTGTCCCCTCATTCCACCTTGCCCTCGCCCTCGTGAAAATGGAGGTCGGGCTTGTGCGGGTAATCCTTGCTGCAATTGTTGCTTATAGGGTTCTGGGATTCCTCTTTGCATGAAAGGTCGAGGTGGAGGTCCAATTTCATAAGTAATATTATTCTTATCCATGCAATTAAAATTAGTGTTCATCCCTTGCGCTTGCCTTCTCTCATGTGCTTGCTTAATGAAGCAATTTTCCTCTGTATGATTGTTTTTCAAGCAATAAGTACAAAACAAGATTCGTGGTTGATCAGGACACTCTGTAGCCAAGTGGCCATAGCCATGACATTTCCCACACCATATATTTGATCGGGGTGGACTTTGCGCACTGGCTTGCATAGTAGGCAGCTGTGGCTCTATAGCCATAACGTCCCTTACTGGAGCTCGCACAGCACTTAAGATCTCCTCTTTAAATTTTCCCAACACACTTGTCACAATTTCCCCCACCCTTGCCTCACTCACTAAAGGTGGTGGTGGTGTTCCGGTCTGAAGCATGTATGCCGGTGCGTGCAGTCATATATGGGTTTGGAGGCATGTATGATGCTGGATTTGTATTAACAACCACTTGTGGTTGTGATGGACCGGCAATTGTTGAGACCTCCTGGGGTCTCATAGAGCTAACCATAGGTGATGTCCCCATAGGGCCATAAAGTAATTCCCTCCGTCGTTGCTGTCCCAACTGTACCTCTTCCCAGTTTCTAGCTTCTTGTTTGGCCGCGTTCAAATCAACAGGCCGACGAAGCCCAACATACTTCTGAGCCTCTGGATCCCTTAGACCATCAATCAAACGACGCTTTTGTGTGTCATCATTAGGGACTGCTACTCCCATCTTCCTCACAATGGTCTCCATGCGTTGTATGTAATGGTCAATGCTCTCGTTCACTCCTTGCAACAAGTAGTCTAATTGTTGGGCCAATCTATCTTGAAAACCTTGCCTTCTAAATTTGGCCAAAAAAGATGTTGATAGATTTTGGTACGTGGCCTTGGAGGCTGCATCCAAGTTGCCATACCAACTTGCTGCTTCGTCTTTAAAAGTTGCCGGAAAGATATGCAGCTTTTGATCTTGATCAATTATCTCGTTAGCAACACATGTCAACTCAAACTTTTGTAAATGCGCATCAGGATCCTCGTCCCAAAGTCCCACAAATTGCACAAAGTCGGCTAACCGGATTGTTGCTCTTTGTGCTGAAACAGCCATTTGGAAAAATTGTAATACCTCAAAAGTTGGATCGTCCCAGAAATTTAAAGCTCTAGGTCTTACCCTAGGTAATCGCGGCGGATAGCTTCTAAGTCCTCTAGGCACACTACCGCTAGTGCCTGCAATAGTCTCTCTTTCATCTCTTGTTGGGCTATCAACTTGTACAGGTCGATTGCTGACTCCTAAATCCCTTATTGTTTGGTCATCACACGAAAGATCTTCCCCGCTTAGACTAGAAGGAACGCTAACCTGAAATTGACCGCTATCCAAGGATCTTCCTTGTGTCATGTTCGGTTCTTGCTCTCTCAACAATAGGTTCACTAACTCTAATTGCGCAGCGAGACGGATTTTAGCTCGTTCAGCCCTCCTTTTCCTCCTTTCTTCCCTTGCTTGTCTTGGGTCAATTGTTCGACCCTGAGTAGACTCACTCATGCACTTCTTACGTCCTGAGGTTCTTCGTAATTCTCTAGATTATCTAGCTTGATGGACCTTAAAATTGCCTTGATAAACCACTTCCACCAAATTGGTGCATGGAACAAACCAAAGGGCTCTATGGATCTAAGATAATCCTTGCAGTATGTGGCCTCGATCTTACGTATCACATCACTGGGAAACCGTGGATAATATTCTTGAATGAATATGTCCTCCCACTCTTGTCGTTCTTCTTCGTACGGAACCCAGTTAGAAAAACTCTCCAAAAAATCACATGTGTTTACCAATGCCCCTCTCTCATTTGACTCCTCGCGGCCACTCCTAAGTCCTTCTGATCTAGGAGTCGTGTCATTTTTTTTTTGGGAACTCCTAAACCCTGGTTCTCACACACAAAATATATGCGCCGAGATATCCCGTAGCTACTAACTAGCTAGTGATCTCCCGGCGAACGCACCAAAAAATGACTGGCCTTCCTACTCTCTCATCTTCTATGACATTAAACACTTTCTCCACATCATGGAGGTATAAAAACTCCTCCCTGCAAATAAATACTTTGCTCAATATGCAAATTTGAACATGTGCTCAAGGACTCACCAACAAGATCAGTCAACCTACCTCCGTCTCATATGGTTCTTAAGGGGGGCTTCAAAAGGCTAACCTAGCATCAATGCTAACTCTCTCTCTCTCTCTCTCTCTCTCTCTCTCTCTCTCTCTCTCTCTCTCTCTCTCTTTGTTTCCACCTCTTTAGCCCCACTAGATCTATTGGCTATGGGCTTAGATTTGGTAGATCCGCTATATAACCCCAAGTTTTGATAAGTAGGGTTATTTCTACTTTGTGGGGATATTTTGCCTCATTTAGCATTAAAATGAAGGTAACTATCTAACTAATAAATTGCTTTCCAATGTTAAAGTAGCCCATGCCTTCAACCTTCTTTGTCGAGAACTTTGTGACCTATTTTATTTTGAGATATTCCATTAGGCATATAAGTCTGTATTGAAAAGTAGAATTTGGTTTGATGTGGATGAGGAGGTTACAAGGGACGCAATGTTCATCTGTCCCTTTGAATTGCATAATAAAAGGTTTCATGTAGCTCACCTATGGGCCTAATTTGCATGGGTGCCATTAGATAGTGTCGAAGAAATTAACTTCCTAATTGAAGATGCAATAAATCTCTTCTCTTCGTTTCCACCTAGTTCGAGAGCTAGAAACTGAGTGAATTTGTCAAAGGGAGATCTCTCCATGGATAAGCGTAGTTAGAAAATAAATAGAAAGTGGGGAGTGGTTAGAGAATTCTACAGAGTGTCAACAAGAACAAGTGAAAATGAAACAGGGCACTCTCCCTTTTATAGACCTTTCAAGGCTTGGGCATATTCATACTAGGTACCCAATGTAGTAGAAATGAACATAACCACAATTAAAAATTATAAAATAATATAATTTGATATGAAGATAATCACGATCTCAAATTTATTTGACAACAAAAAAAAAACAAGATAAAGGGGAGATTTTAATGTAAGCCATTTTTCATCTTGTACAGGATGTTAAAGAAAAACATTTTTTATAGTGAAGGATTTCTTGTTTCAAAAACAACACCAAGGACATTCAAATCATTTGAAACCATAAAAGTCTTCTCTAAGAATTTACTCATCAAGGAAAGAATAGGTGTGAATAAGACTACAATTCCTGTGCTTAAAAAAATCAAGTCCACTAAATTAATTAAAAGAGTCACCAGCATTTCTACTTACTAATCAAAAACTTGCATTCTCTAACTGAGGTGCACCCATGCACAAAACAAAGGGTCTCAAACATTGAATAAACTGTAACGAGTATTCATTGAAACTAGCTCCACATTCCCATCTTGCATGTTCACTTGGAGATCTATGGGTGTCCTAAGGTCTCCCTTGGACTTGAATGGCATCCAAGTGTTGTATTTCTTCATCCAATGTTAGTAGTAAAAGCACATGTACAATCTAGAGCGCATTATCAAATGTCAAAGTGTTGTGAGGAGCATTTTTGCGATGCTTGAATGAGGGATTAGAGCCTAGGTGTGAATTTGAGAAGAATTAGGTAGTCTTTGAATCTTGATAGTATGGGGTCTGATGGAAGTTTAATGAGTACATGTGGAGATTGATGAGAATGAGCTATGGTTGATGATGTCCCTGGTGATGATAAATGATCATATAAATCTAGTACCCACTTGGTAAACTTGTCCACTTGGAAGTAGAGGTCTATTGGGGGTATGAATCTAAGAGGGGATGGAATTAAATGATTATAGGATGCCCATGATGTGAGGATGTTGGGAGATGTGTGAATGTATGTGAGATGGTGTGAGAAATGTCCCATGGTTGATCATGCACATTATGATGATGCATTGCCATGTGCACATTATGATGATGCATTGCCATGTGCATCCAATATCCATGTATAGGATGCTAGTCCACATGGCATTAGGAAGAGGCTTCATCAGTTGGGGGAAAGCCCAAATGGCGTATTAGTTAACAGTGGCAGTTTTTTTAGTGGATTCCTAATTGGGGCTGAGCGCACATCTATGTAGGGGAAAGAAGAAAAAATGACAAAGGGGAGCAGATTTAAAAGAAAACTAGGGAATTATCATAAACTGGGAATAGAGGGGAATTGGAGAATAGATTCATGTATCGGAATGTGTGAGAGAAGTTAGAGGGGGAATGAGTGAATGGAATGACCAAGGAGCTAGATACAGGGTTCAATTGGAAGAATAGGTGATTGCGTAAGAAAGTGTGAGAAGGTGATGAAGGATTTGATCATCTTGAACATTGGGATCAAATGCTAGAGAAGCTAGGACTAAGCAGGTAAGGGGCCAATTGAGATTGGACTTGTCTTAAGACCTTTTACAGTGTAGCTCTTAGAACTTGGCTTTGTCCTCAGGTTTCATGGTGATTGAAGTTTTTCTCACCTAAGGGTTTGTGGCTTCTTGTTGGGAATTCACGGAATTGTTCAGAATTAGGTGTGTGCCAGTTGTCGTAGCTTTCATCTTGTTCATGAGGGTTCAATCAAAGAAAAAATGTTTCTAAATCTGTCAAACAGAGTGTCATTTGGGTGTCTAAACCATGTTGTATCTGAGGGATCAATGTTTAAGCAGATGGCGATTTATTATGAGCTCAGAATGTTGAACTTAGTATATTAATCTTGAGGAGTGATACTAGATTATACATGTTCAACTTCATCAAATGTGTGGGTTTAAGTGGGATTTAGAGATTGAACAATGATTTATAATCATGAGATGGCTCTTTAGTTATTCAAATTTCTTGAAGGAAATCGTTTCTGTGAATACATGATTTTTGTTTAATTGTATCAAGTTTGAGTTTGCCAGAATCGGGTAGGAGATATAAAGGCTTACAGAGAGGTCTGTGCACAGGATTAGAGTAACTTAAGAAGCACAAATAGTATATTTCTCTCAGTTGTTGAGTAGAAATCGATTTGGGATAGGTGCGATGTTGTGATGATTGGGAAACACAAAAATTTGGACTTGAATTGAGGGATTGCACAAGATTAGATATTTTTTCAATTGGGGAACTATTTATTATGGTTCTTCTGAGGCTTGAGGGAAAAGAGGAACTACAAATTTTGGGGAAACTAGTGAAGAGGAATTGGCTAGATCAACCATCCCAGAAGAATCAAAATTTGGACTTTCAAGAATAGAGGGGTGGTATAGGATCTGAGGTGATTAGAGATTCTTTTGAGGATTGAAGAATGTGAGAGTCTATGGACTAAGTGGATCAGTGAGGGGTAATTTCCTAGATCAAACACCTCAAAAGGATAACACTAGGTGACTAGGATCCATTTTGATCAACAAAAGGAATCGGGGGAGATTATTTGGAATGTTAGGTGCTTTGGAGCTGATGATTTGGGAGTCCCTAGTTTTGGTATCAGTATATCTTACCCTTGCATAGTGTCTGGTGGTGTTATAGAGGCCATCACCAAGAACCCTCACAATATGATACTTGATGCAACCACCCTACAAGAGTACACATGTATACCATGGACTTTCTCCCAACCCTTTTTAAAGATAGATTTAAAAAAGTAACAATTGAACTCTTTAATAAATGAACATGAAGGGGCTTCAATGTGGGTTTAAAAGTTGAAAACTATGAAGAAAAACATTTATTGGAATAGTCCAAGATATACCAATAGACCTCGAAGCTTTTGAGAATTTAAGGGAGTTGTAGCTATTGGACATCATCTTGGATTTCAAGAGTCATATGGACCACTTATTAGCTATAGGCCATTCTAAAGAACCCAAAGAAGGACCAGGAGCTAATTTAGACTACCATATTCATTGATAACTTAGTAGGAATAACATAATTAAACTTGTAAAAAAAAATCACTTAAAAGAAATGCTCTAGATTTCCCACCAAACATAAGCTCGCACACAATGAAGTAAAAAGCCTCAAATAACCTTATCAAGCTCTTCATGGGTTGGTGTTAGGGATTTAATATTCACGTGATCACAAGATTTTTTGTGATAATAACACATGTGAACAAGTTATTCACATGTTCTCATGTTACCGTTCACAAAATAATAGGTCACTTGCCATTTGGGAACCCCTTAAAAGCTTGGCTACACATGGGAATAAGCTATTCACATGTTCTCATGTTACCATCTTCACATAATAGCAGGTCAGTGGCCACCTAAGAAGATTTTTTATGCCCGACAAAGATAATTTTTTTAGGCCCTTGTGAAAGCTTTGTGAATATAACATGTGATCACAAGATTTTTTGTGTTATTAACATGTTCACACGTTCTCGTTTACGTCAGTGAAATCCCGGGTTGGTGTTCCAAAAAGTTTGATGAAACAATATCTATTTACACAAACCATAAGCAAAATTTTCAAATGATATTAGATTTAGCAATACCAAAGACATACAATTACAAGGGAACATAGGATTTGTAATGTTGGGACCAAGTTTGAAGTCACGAGCAGTGAAGACATGCTACATGGTAGCTACTAGAATGTTTTTCTTTGTTTCATTAAATTCAAGTAGCTTTTCTCTCCAATGATTCTCTATTATACCATGCTAGTTAACTCAATGTGAACGTGTAGTCCGAGGTTACATGTATACCCAAGAGTACTTCTTGAATGTTGATTCTTGCTAGCAGTGGCCATCATCTTTTACATTGTGAAGAAGAGCTAAAGGAATAGAGGCTCAAGGGAATCTTTATGAACCTATGGAATTCATTCGAAATCAAAAAAGGGAGAACATATAGCATTGAATTTACAAACAGATTGATAAACTAGACACGATTAAAAGAAATTTAATCTTCGATGCATGTCACACAACACTAAGGTTAGAGATGAGAAGTTGGAGAATAATGAAGTGAAAATTAAAAAAAATTGAAGGATTTTTATGGGTAAAGAGGCTTGCAAATACTTTTTGGCCATATTTATTGGTGCAAAAGGGATCTTGGAGAGGAAGGGGGGCATTTTTTAGTTGGGAAACAAAATTCAAAATTTAGGGGGTCACATTTTGTGTGAGTTCAAATGTGGGTCCCTCTACTCTCTTTTGGGGGGAAGGGGTGGAGGGTCTCGAATAGGGGGGTTAAATTTTGATTGAAGTGCCATTAGTGGCTTTGAATCCAACATTAGTTGTGTTTTAGAGATTCATTAGTATGCTAGATTAGTATTTAGTTAGCACTAGTCATTGGACCTTTTACATTGGCCTTTCATGTTAGCCCACCTGTCTGTATTAGTAGTCTAAGATTATATCATGGACTCATTTGAGGAGGGTCGCCCTTGTATTGTGGTCCTCATTGTAGAGATAAATTAGAGAAATCTATCCTGGACCCTTAGGCTAAGGTCTCTAATACACATATTCAATTAATTTCTAATGCACATTGGAAAATTCTTTTTGAGCTTCTGTTTCAGGGGAATTCATTTTAAATATAAGGGATCAATTTATATCCAAAAATATCTCAAAACTATATTATCTCTCTCTAGACAAAAAACAAAGAAATCAATGTTTTCTTGCATTCTGAAATAGGAGATGATTACAAGGGATTGAGAGGAGAGCTTATACATATTTTAGGGCTGAGGAGAAACCTTACAATTGGTGACAACCAATCCGTATGTTTGATTTCATAGATGAAACCCACAGCAATGAGCTTGACTATTTCCTCCTTTACAATTGCTGCATACTTGGGATTCATTTGGTATGGGATTTGCCTAGTTGGTCTCGACCCCTCCATGATTGGAATCATTTGGTGTACTATCTTAGGTGGTACCCCCTTCATCTCTTTGTAATTCGAGGCAAAACAGTCCTTCAATTCCTTAAGGAGAGTGACGAGCTCATGTTCTTTAGCCGAGGTCAATGTATACAGGTCGGTACCATAAACCACGTTGTAGACCTAGAATGCCTAGAGGTCTAGCTCTACCATGTGGTGGAGCTAGAATATATTTAACTAGCTCTACTATCTAGTAACTATATCATGTGGTGGAGCTAGAATGCATCAATGTAACTATATCATGTAACGGAGCTAGAATTCATTGATCTAGCTCTACCATGTGGTAGAGCTATATCAAAATAATCTATCTAGACACCATTGGTATCGCTAGAATGCTTTAAAGTCTAACTCCACCACATAGTAGAGATAGTCTTCAATGGGTTCTATCTCTACCATATGATAGAGCTAGTTCTAGCTCGGCCACATGGTAGAGCTATACTTCATGGTAGAGTCTGATGTAGGTTCCAATCTTAAAAAAAATGCTTGCTAGATTTGATTACTAGTTTAACAAGTCCAACATGATTATGTGCAGGATGGATTTCCAATCTGGAGGGAGGGTCTACATGATGTTGAACAATGATTCTGTTGGTATTGGCTGCGTGTGTAGAATTGATCCGAATTCCACTTGTAGTGGAACAAAGATTGGTTAAGGAAATGTGTCATTACTTGTGGAGGAATGCTTGAAGGATGTGGAGCTACCATTCCCTACAATGGATACCATTTATCTAAAAAATGCATTATGGAGTAATGTTCGTTGGCCAAAAATGCCTTTAAGGCCTTTCACAAGGGAGCTGGAATTTGGAGAGTGGAGTGAAAGATGCAGTGATGAGAAATCAAGAAGAGCCTGTGGAACCTCCAATTGTAGATGCAATACCGATAACATCTCCAGAACTTGACATGCAAATTCGACAATCTTGGAAGAATGAGATGGTTCTTCTAAAGGATGAGAGCATGATGCAGACTATCAATCAAGGGACTGTCTTATATGTGTTTCCATTTGAATGTGTCAACTTTCAACGTGACTTGGTGATGATTGTGTGGCTGTGGCTATTGAAAGTGCAAATGAATTTCAAACTATGTCGCAAGTAGATAGTATCACCCTAGTTAAATGGCCTATTGAACAACTGACAATGCTAGATCGGAGCCCATTGCAATGCTATGTTCCGCTTAATGGCATGCATGCTGAACATGCTGATGTATGTAATGAGGATAATGATGGAGATGTAACTAATGAGGCTAATGTTGCCCAAACCTCTGCAAAAAGACGCTACACTTTCATAAACAGGATTCCAAAGCAGAGACCACAACGAGCTTCTGCCTTGTATATGTCACGTGAATCAGTTCAAAGGATTTCATCCATTGATTGTTGTGCAAAAAAATGTTGTCAGCTAATCGATCGTGATGTACTAATGAGGATACGACAAGACTTTTGGGGACAATCTCAGGAGTCTCATACAAATTATGTATATGATGTGCTTTCTACAGCTTGGCATCGTGATTCAGCTTAAAAAATTAAATATGAATTTAGGTTAAATGGGGTGATTGTTTGTTGCAGAGCATGGTATGAGATGCATGGTATACCAAAGACATCCTTTTACCGTTACAGGGAAAAGTTTGAGTCCGGTGTGTGTCAATATCTGCATGGAAACATAGGGGTATTGAGGAGAGGCCTACAACATACTAGTGAGGCAAGAGCACTACTTGATGAATTTGTGAACATGAACTCCGAGCCTGCGCCACACAAAAGTAGAACAATGCTAGATGGCTCAAGGGAAACCAGGTTGTCGATTCCATCAATATTCAAGCAAGTTGACATTTTAAATGAAATCAACGCAACACTTGAGCAATTGGGACATGAGAAGAGGCTATCAAAGTCATCGTTTAGTAGAATTTGGAATAAAGAGTACCCACAAGTGTCCCTAACAAAGACAAGTGAGTTCTCCAAGTGCACCTTGTGTAGTGGTCTCAAGGCATAGAAGCCAAACCTAGTCTAGAAGAAAGAGCAAGGCTCCTCAGTGAAAGAGATATTCACATGCAATAACAACAAAGTTGCAGGAGCTTATACTATGCATGGCGCATATTTTCAGAAACCCAACCACAAAAGTATGTATGCATCATCCATGACAAGATGGATCAAAAGAAAACAGCCATTCCCAGACTACGAGTCCTTCCCAAGGGTGTGGATTCGGGATATAATTTACCAAATGCATTGATTGGTATAATCACTCATGGCTATGCAGAAGGTCATTATGGACACTTTATTTTGAATGGTTTATGGCCATATGATCCCAATCTAGCAATTGGCTCAATCGCAAGTTGTTTACATAACTTAGAGAGGATGGATAAGCATCCTCTTGGTGATCTAGTAACAAATGGGCTTCCAACGAGCAATGTTTCGCTTCTACATGCTTTAAATTCAAGGACAGCTTTAGACAACCACAATTTGAGTGATGGTAAAGATCCCATTGTTGAACTATGTATAAATCAGGGAGACACAATGAATTGGGTTTCCTCGTTTTGCAAGTTGCCAGAAAACTTGTTGCTACAACTAGATAATTGTGCTGGAGAAAATAAAAATCGGTACTTATTTGCCTATTTGTCATTGCTTGTTGCACAGGGTGCGTTCAAAACTGTACAGTTAGGATTTCTAATGGTCAGACATACACATGAGGATATAGATGCCATGTTTAGAAGGTTTTCAGAGAAATTAAGATTGGGGCAAACCTTTACTTTACCACATTTGATGGATACTTTAAGAACGAGCTCAACTTCTTCTCCAGCTCCCTTCTTGCTTACAGAGGTCCTTGACTTCAAGGCATATTGTGATGGCTACATTTGTGATGGGCAAGAAGCACTTATAGGTCACTCCAAACCACTTCTATTGAGGTTCTTCATGGAAGGAGACACACCGGTAATGCAATTTAAGGCACATGTAGCTATAATTGGAGTGGAAGTATCCGTCGTTGGAAGACACACAATGAAGGTAAACCAAGGTTACCAAAAGGAGATCCACCTCTACTACCAATGGCCGAGCATATAAAGATGCATGCAGAAGTAATATCAGGATTGAAGGGTTACATAAAATTTTGGCAGAATCTAAGTAATGGTTCATTTGTGCCAAGATATTATAGGCCCGTGATAGATTATTGGAGTAATGTAATCGAAGAGCTTGGAAAACCAATACAATCAGAGGCAAGAAAGTACACAGATTTTTGGCCAAAGTCTGAAAGGATCCCATCAATTAGATGATATGAATGTTGAACAATTGCAGGTATATATGCCACAATAACTACCACTTAAAATGCTCAATCTTGTGGATCAAAAGAGTGGTAGATAATCAAACATTGGTAGAATGTTAGGTATTGAAGAACATAATGATCATTATTGTGGGTTGCACGGGATAAACCAAGGGAGGCATTTAACCCTATGCTACATGTTCAGCGAGGACACTTTGTCATGGTGCACCCAGATGACACAAACATCTATCCAATTTGGCTTGCTATGGCTGAATCGGATATTGATGATGAGCCTACGTCACCAAATTACAAGAAACTCTTGATTCAATATTGGGGAAATTGTGCAAGGAAGAAAGGTTTGACAGATGCTCAAGCTTATGCTGATTGTTGGAAGGGATATTGGCAAATTAATGAGGCAGAACAACAAGTATGGAAAAATGCTGATGCAATTCTTTGGTCGTCGAAACCAAGGAATCCACCACCATACAAAAGAATCAAGATACCAGTAAAGGAAGCCCGTAAAGCAAAAGCATGCTTAGGCTTGGCTTGTGAGGATGAAGCTCATATTGATGGTTCCTTCAATGAGGAGTAGCATTTGTAGATTCAATATTGACAATGTGGAATTTTAGGTTAATATAACTCTAATATCCAAAAGAGATGTACTTTGGTATCTTCTTTATTTTTTATTTTCACTTATTGAATGAAATTTTTCTTTGTGCCTCGTACATCTTTTTGATATAATAATGTTTCTATCTTATTTGTTCAATTGTTTCATAAATTTTGTGCAGTGTACAACTCGATTGGTGCAGGTCCTTGCAAAGAAACAAATACCACTTTCTTATTAATGGTGTTTATCAACACCACCTTCCTACATGATTATCAAACTCCTTTCAAATATGTTTATGCACAAATACTAATACCACTTTTTTGGTTTGAACGGTGATTATCAACACTACCTTCCTCCATTCTATATTAAGAAATTCCATAATAACTTTTCCCACATTAAGTGGGAAATTCCCATAATACATGAAACCTCTCAATTTCAAAATTCCCATAATGTGGGATTTTTTCCATAATACCTAATACGGTCTTACTCGTCACATGCAAGGTTTTACAACATATTCACACCTCTTTGATGGTGAGTTGACCTATATTTAAGGCCAAGAGGTCATATCTAAGAGTGAGGTCCCCCCTTGATAGAGACTTGACCTATCTTTAAGGTCTAGATGTCTCTTATAAAAGGAGTAGGGTTACAATAATCATTACCCCCCTTGGGTGCTCAATATCAGGTGGCAGGTACATACACATAACAAACAAATGATAAGATGGGTGTCCACTCATATGGTGACCCCTCTTTTAAAATAGATGTCTAGGGTAGTGGTGGTGGCTTCTTTTTTGCTCATGTTGATGTTGATGTTGTGATAGCCTTTTGGTTGCTATGACCTTGACTCCACTTCTTGTTCTTCTTGTCAAATGACATTTTCTTCTTCACTTTGTTGACTACTTCTCGGCTCTTGGTCTTTGCATAAAAATTAAATTTAATAATTAATATCAGTGTGATATCCATGCATATTCATAGGTGAATATGTAGATGGAGTGATTAGAATATTTCTTTTAGACACAAAAATGATAGGAATTACTCTTTTGGAATAACATAAAAACAAACTTTCTTTTCCATATAATTTTGGAAAATTTTGCCATAATCTCCTTTGTATAGCTGACCATTTCTCATTTTTATCATTCTTTATTTAACTTAAATTAACCCAAATTAGATTTATAGAACCCTAATCTACACAATTTTCTAAATTCAAGAGAGTAAACAATAAAAAGAGTTTAATTGATCCTTTAGTTAATCTTTCTAGGATTCAGAAAGGTTGGAATGTAAAGAGGAGAAGGGGGTGGCCTTTTTATCAAAGGCATAGAATTTGAATTTAATTCAACATCTGCAAAACATAAAAATTAAGAAAACCATAGATTCTTCATTAAACAAGTAAGCAACTTAGCTTACATGGAGCGTGTAGGCTCTCGTTTGGCTTGAGGGATTGACGGTTCTACTCTTGTTTGAAGCAAGAGTGGCCACCAATTCACTTTGGAGAGGATTAGGCAAAAAACAATTGAATTATTAAAAAATTCCATGTAGATGGCTCAGGACAAGAACAGAGTAACAGTGCATAAATAGCATTAAGCTTTTACAAAGAGGGAGGCTTCTATTTATAGGAAAAAGTGAGCCCCTAACCAAGCAAGCTGATTCTAGAATTTTTCAGATCAGTTTGGTCAATTTTTGACCATTTTTGAGTCAGTTCAGCTTACTTTTTGGATCTAGTTTTGAAATAGGAGAGAGGAGAGATGAAAATATCTCATTTTATTGATTAAAAATTAGGGGTAATGATGAGAAAAAGGCACCTACTTCATGAGGGGATGAACATACAATGCATATTGAAACTTACCCCCTCACTTGCAAGTTTTTTGTGGTTGAGTATGTGTTGGAAGAATATTTGATCTTGGGGCATAAATGGATTATTGCTGTGCTGCCCAAGCACCACTGTGCTTTGTTAGCGATAGAGTCATCATGATGGTCAATGACAAAAAGTTGACAATACCATACTACAAGAAGAGGATCCAACTTGAATGGATTTCTATGATGCTGAACGCAAAAGGATACAAGCCTCTTCCACAAAAGCCCCTCTACACAATGACCTACCATCATCTGCGTAACGACCGACTCCTATAAAGCATCTACTCCTTCAACCCCACCCTCACCACAATGAAGTTGAATGCCAAAACCTCGCAAATCAACATCCCTTCCTGATGAAGTTCTCCCCACACAACCATCTATCTCTAACAAGGAACTCAAAGTAAAAGCCCCAGAGTCTATGCATCTTCATCAAGACAAACCTCAACAAAAGAGACAACCACATGCTTGAAAGCCTCATCATCGACATCCACTCCACAAGAGATTCTAGCCTCATCATCATCAAGAAAACTCCACCAAGATAACCACAATCAAGGTACCTTAATAGTATCAAGATGTGGGTGGAGAAGCAGCTACTTGTAGCTTAAGGCTACTATGAAAGTGCCAATCAAATTTGGGTGCCTCGACAGTCAAAGCCTCTTCCTCAAGGTAGCATTTGGAAGCCAAGGAAAAAGAAAAGTACTCCACAACACCATTCACAAAAGCCTATGCGAGTTCCTCAAAGAACTCCACCGAGTCGACAAGTGTGGGTACCAAAAACACTACTGCAAGCACAAGGGTACTACCAAAGAAATACGAAATCTTGGATCCCCAAGCACATCACAAAGTCCCCTAAGCTTTCACAAAGACGGAAGCCTGAGCACCAAGCACATCCGCCACCTGTTTATAATGTTCATCAAAGATGGGCATATGTGCATGATGTGCTTCAACAAGAAGGATATTATGATGGTAATCCCATCATATGGTTTTTGCCAAAATCAAATAATGTGAAGAAAGCCTCACCACCACCGACTTCAATCCCAATAGCTTCACCTAAAGTTCGACAACAATGGAGGCCCAAGCAACAACAAGCAAATAACTCAACCACTCTCGTGCATTCAAGGCCAACACAAGAGCTTGTGTGTTCAAGCAAACAACCAATAGTCTTACCTACTGCCTCAACAACATTTGAGCAACAAATTCAAGAATCAATACCCACGTCTGCAATGTAGACTTATGAGCGCATCAAGGATAAAATAATAATGCTCTTGTCACTCCTCTCAATGTGAAAAATAAGTGTACAAGAACTTGTTTCTTGCAAGTCATGACCTAGATGTCCCATAAAATCAATTAAAATAAAAAAACCATTGGGGTCAAAACCTGCAACTTCATGGAATTCCATCTCACACTATTACACTTCACGGAAATCCATCTCACGGAATTCCAACTCACGGAATTGCATTTCACGGAATTTCATCTATCAGAATTCCATCTCACGGAATTCCAACTCATGGAATTCTAACTCACATAATTGCACTTCACGGAATACCATCTCACGGAATTACACTTCACGGAATTCCATTTCATGGCCTCCAATCTCATGGAATTCCATCTCACAAAATCACACTTCACGAAATTCCAGTTCATGGCCTACAATCTCATGGAATTCCAACTCACGGAATTGCATTTCATGGAATTCCATCTCACGGAATTCCAACTCACGGAATCGCACTTTACGGAATTCCATCTTACAGAATTACACTTCATGGAATTCCAGTTCACGGCGTGCAATCTCACGGTCTCATGGAATTACACTTCATGGAATTCTAACTCACGGCCTTCAATCTCATGGAATTACCTCTCACGGAATTACCTCTCATTAAATTACACTTCACAGAATTCCAATTCACAGTCTACAATCTCACAGAATTCAATCTTACGGAATTACACTTCACGGAATTCCAGTTCACGGCTTGTAATCTCACACGATTAGACCATTTCACGAAATAACCCTTCACGGCCAAAAAACCTGCAATCTCACGAGTTCAGGTTTCTCATGAATTATAATCTCAAGGATTAAGAACCTCACTTTCACGATTTAAGCCTCATCACAAATTAAGCCATCTCACGCATTAACACTTTTCCAACAATCTTTAAACAATAGCCATTATATATTTGTTAAGCTTATTTCGTACTATTCTGTTGGCTAAATTAATGTACTAGCTACTCCATGAGTGCATATCCATACTCATGCACTGGAGAACATTTACACCAAAGCCTCACCATTAACAACTTCAAGGTACATCTCTGGATGGGGAGGCCATGGTGTGGATGAAAGCCTGGTCAATGGTACAACCCATCGCTTGGAATTTTTCTTCAAATTAGAAACCTCTCCAAACAACACCACCATCTTCACAAATCAGTGATCTTTAATCCTTAGTGAAGATATCTATATTAACCTCGCAAGTTGACATAATTCTTTCAATTCTCACTCACAAGTAGCTACTTTAACACCATAGATAAGTTCAATAAGAGTCTATATGACTCAAGTCTTGTACTCCATGTATATGTGCTTCATAAGAGCACTTAAATATACATAAAAAATAAAACGCTCATGGGCAGAAGAAAGAAGGAGCATGTCACACAACAACATTTGACAAGAATCTTGCCACACAATGGAACATCATAGAAGGCCAATTTCTTCAAATGATGAATGTCCTTCAATGAATTAAATGAGGAACTAAGAATCACCATCTCGTGGTGATGATTAAGTCTACGTTCCTCCGGATCATTCCCTCTCTTCTCTCCCATTATTAACATCTCTTAGCATCCCCACTAACACAAATCACATATAACATTGCTTATGATTGCCAAAAACAAAGTGAGCAAAAAGCCAAAAAATACCCCCTCCCTCCCCCCCCCCTCGGTTAGGAATTCCCATTAAACCACTAATCTCTTCATTCACTAACTAGATTTTCTTATTCCTTTCGGAGGAACAAAGATCATTAAAAGTCACTCAACATTAAAGCCATCGACAAAGCTTGATTCATTCTCCCCACACAAAGGTCTTCAACGCGATCAACGAGGACGCAATCACCATCAGGAAGGGGGGGATGTTAACCCAATTCTAGGGTTAACAAGATCTACCACCATTATCTTACATCAAGGAGTTACGATAGATACACCAAAGGGTCATACATTCAAGATATGAAGCAATAGTGTCCAAAGCTACAACTTGGATGAGCGCCCGTAATTGTGTGACGGAGTATTTATGGCTATTCCCGCTTCAAAAGCGTGTGGTAGCAAGTTAGGATGAGGTCCTAAGTGATGTACTTCATGGATATAGCATTAGGCCTCTTATGAGCCTAAAGTGCTAGGCCAGCCACAGTTTAAGTGAGTGTGAATACTTATGTCCATGTATATAAGTGAATATCTCTCATAATATAGGATACTCTCCCATTGTGTAATTGAGTCTTGCTCTTGCTAATCTCTCTCCCTAATGCATGCTAGTGAGTGTGTGTGAGTGAAGTGAGGTGATAGGACGGACGAGGACCCATAATGCAACGCAGCGGTGGGACAACTCTTGTGGAAGGCACAGTGGAATTGCTTCTCAAGAAGTTGTAGAGCTTCGAGACCTCAAGGGTTACGAGCTTGGCCATTGGAAAGATCCTCACGACAGTTGCGGTTCACCAGGTAATCTCTTTTGGATGTTTTTCAAGGAGGGTTAGGGTGAGCCTTAACAACTATTAATATGAGGTTTTTTTCTAAGGTCTGAGGAGGATGAAAGTCCATTGATCTAGGGGACCACTGAAGTGCAAGGGATTGGATCCACCTCTTCAAGGGGATAACAACAGTTGGTTTGGACCAATTTTGATCAACAAGGGCTTAGGGAAGATCATTCAGACTGTTAGGTGCTTTGAA
Organism: Cibotium barometz; assembly: GCF_041138505.1. NCBI lineage: Eukaryota > Viridiplantae > Streptophyta > Polypodiopsida > Cyatheales > Cibotiaceae > Cibotium > Cibotium barometz. Next base: position 29,385,799 of record NC_141057.1, on the reverse strand, counting down.
GTAGGTGATTTGGGAGCCCCCATTTCTTGTATCCATATATCTTACCCTTGTGTGGTGTATGGTGGTGTTATAGATGCCATCACTTAGAATCCTCACATTGCAGAAATATAAAACAAGAAGATAAACATTGACAATCACAAAGAGGCTACATTTAGAGTTATGCAAATTGGTTTACCATAATAAAGGTTCATGTAAGTTTACAATGTAAGAGGTTCTAGTTAGCTCCAGATAATAATTTGAGATTTGAAATATCTAGAGATAAGGAGTTCTAAGATGAAAAACAGCCAACTAGTTTGCTCCAAATAATAATTCAAGATTTGAAACATCTAAAAGTAAGGAGCTCTAAGATGATAAACCGCTAACTATTAGTTATATCAAAATGTATATGTCATAGTAAAGAATTCACGACCTCCCCTATTTATAGGAGGTCTTTCATTATTATAAGTGGGTGTTACAAGATATCATAGTATGATAACGTTTTTTCTCCGTGTAATGGAAAAAAACATCATCATAGACATATTAAAAAAACACATACACGTACAAGAAAATAAACACTGTCAATGAATGAAAAGGTAATACTCAAGGTTATGCAAATTGAATCACTACAATTCATATGAATTTAAAGTGTAAGAAGTATGCTTCAAAAAACAATTATGTGAATATAGGTATCATGTTGGTGGCATGCTCTCGTACCTCATAAAATGCATATAATTCTCATTCTTCCATGGAACTCAAGTGTTGGAATATGTACATAATATGAATTTTAATGTAGAGAGTTTTTATAACTATTTTGACTCAACAAATATTATTGAGACCATTTGTATCTTACACAGTTTACCATTTAACATGATATAATGTAATAATTAATTATTTTTTAAAGTATTTATATTATCATGTCCTTGACATATAATACATTAACAATATAAAGTTGTTGATTATCTCTTGTATATAATGTTTGAGGCTGATTCATGAGGTGGATGACCTTGGGATCATGACTTTATGAGTGATGACTAGTTATGAAATGCAGGACACATGATAAACCTTCTCATATTAAGGACACGTGATGAATATGATGCATATCTACTCACATTTTTAACTAAGATCTAAACCACAATAATAAGAACACTCCAAATGCTTAAGATGACTTGAGATAAAAGGATGGATATGCATGTTATAGGCATCTCTTACAAAGCAACTATGGAAAAAAGAGCTAGTGACATTGTGCATGCGTTTACAAGCATGGTTTAATTAAGACTTTGAAACTTGTTAAGATAAGAGTTCACCATATGATATTAGGTGTACATAACTTAATACATAAGTGTGTTTAAATAATATATGGGTTCATTTAAAATATTTGGAGGAGGTTGCATTATTGGGAAGAGCTAGCTTGGCAATCATCATCAAAATGTTTCATTTTTGTGACAATCAATCAAAAATTTGAGTTTGATTTTGCCTCACATTGATAGGTTCATTCAAACAATTTTGAAGAGGTCACACTATTGGGAAGAGCCAATTGGCAATCATCACCAAAACGCTTTATTTTTGGGAAAATCAATCGAAAAATTGAGTTTGATTTTGTCTCAAATTGATTGCTTTCCTTTCTCCCTCTTCTTTCAAAAACACGTCGATGTATGGAAATTCATCACGCTTTTCCTCACATTATGGAATATTCCAAAAAGTATTGGCTCAGTATTGAGCACACCTAGTCCACTTGCACACCTATAAGAGAGTCCACTTGCACTTCTATATTGACGTCAATACTTTCAATCTATGGGTATGGTAGAATGTTCACGTTTGCATTTTATGTTTTTCTCTTCATCAAACTTGTTAATTTAAGATCTTAAATCATTGAGGAAGAACCATGTGTTCAACATTGATTGCTTGTGTTACATCTAATGCAAAGAGTGTGATCTACGGAAGAGACACCTACTTTGTTCATGAAGTTCCCAAATGTTCAAAAACAGTAAGGTAATCTTAGTAAGCATAAATACGTGTGCAAAACGTTCCCAAAGGTTCAGAAACAGTAAGGTAACCTTAGTAAGCATAAATACGTGTGCAAAACGTTCCCAAAGGTTCAAAAACAGTAAGGTAACCTTAGTAAGCATATTGAAGGGGCTACGTGCTAGATTATTGGGTCTCTTGATTTTATAACCTTGTGAGAAGCGTGTATTGTAAAAGATTGCGTATTTTACAAGTAGACTAATTACCCATGAGTGATGCATCACTCATAGGATACCCAAGAAGGAAAAACGGAGAGAGAGAGAGAGAATTTAACCTTTACAACGACAAGAAAATGATGCGAAAAGGGAAGGTGCATTGAGAACGACACCATGATGAAGGCGATAAATAATAAAGTATCGTGGATTTTAAATTTTAAATCCTTTGAAAATGCGTAATCTCCCTAGTTCTACGCTCTATTTAAATGCGTGCCCCATTTGGCATATAGACGCATTCAGATCGACAATTATGGCTTCCAAGTCTTACCGCAAGCTAACGTCCATTATTTGGTATATTATTGCTCTGCTTATCGCATTTGCATCCGCTAATGACCATCAATTGAGCAGAGCAGACTTCCCCGAAGGCTTTGTTTTTGGCACTGCATCTTCTGCATATCAGGTTCGACTCTCATTTATATTCATTACTATCAATTTCTAAGCTGTAGTTAGGGTCAGAAGTGTTACACTAGCTGGTTAAGCAGATCGGGATCATTATAAAGCAGTATAAAGTCCTAGCTAAATGAGGTTAATTGCGAATTAATTCTCGTGAGATTGTCGATCGCTGGCTGCGTGGAAATAACAAAGAAGAATGAGTTGCCGAGATTACAAACATCTCGAGGCATTCTTATTAATTATAAGCATTGATAAGCCTCCTCTCCCTGTTTATTTTGGTGCAGTACGAAGGCGCAGCAAACGAAGGTGGACGAGGGCCTAGCATATGGGACACATTTTCACGGGTGGAAGGTTGGTCTGTGACGATTAAAGCCCTGTAAATGCTTTGTCAGAGTATGATTTAGAAATCTAATCTGCATGTGTATGATGAGCGTGAGCAGGAAACGTACTCGGCAACGCCAACGGGAATGTCGCCGACGATGAATATCACCGCTACGAGGTGTCAAAAGTTTGAACCATCCTTCTAAAGCCTCTGCGTTATGCCTCCTAGTGCATTTTCTTAGCTCACGAGTGTCTGCACGCATGCTTCATTCTACTATTACACGTTCTTTTTCAATTCTTTATTAACTTTTCAAAAATCAATGCACTTCCTCCCTCTCACCCTTTATCAATTCTTTTAATTATTTCTAAAAATAATCGTGCAAAACCCTACTCCTACTTCCATTTAAGGACAACTTTATGTATCCTCAAACAGTAGTGTATTTATTACTTAATGCACACTTGTACACATGTGTGCTTAAATGCAAATGGATGCATGTATATGTGTATGTATCATATTCTTCTTGCTTCATAAGGTGATAAGGTGGAGCTTGCTCATCCATAGCCCATGCCACATGAAAGCTAGAGAGACATGGGTTCAAGACATGTGCCTTGATCCATTTCCCTAACTTTTGTACCCTCTATCACCTCAAATCTTGATTAACTTCAAACTGAAATCTCATTTTTGCATTGTTAACAATTTTTTTTTTATAAAAACTTAACTTTGTAGGACTAATTACTTCTACAAGGATCTAATGTGTTCATATTAGCATTTTGGGCTTACCAGTAACCCTCTTAACATAAACAAACAGCTTTTGGCTTTTTACACTCACTCTAAGATTAATGAGATTAAAGCACTCTAAAGTATAATGTGCTTTAGTTGAGCGTGTCAATTAATCTTTGTTATTTTGACATGTGGCCATGCCATGTTAAATCACTCATGCCATGCCATGTTCATAGGAGGATATATTGCTCATGTCTACAATGGGGATGGATGCTTATCGCTTCTCTATATCATGGCCACGTTTATATCCGGGTATTCATAATGATTTATGTTTGAATCAATGTAATTGTTATACATTTGTTCATATACATTTTATCTTTCAAAGTTCTTTATCTTAAAGAAGAACTCTTGTCCCTCTATAAATTCCTTTGAGATTCATTACCTCTGTTTAAGGACGTCCTATTTAAGTATACATTTTGTCAACTTAGGAGGCTTCTTTGTTTAAAACATTTCAACAAAGTGCCTCCTTATAGTGCTTTACACAAATGCCAGTTGGGAGTGACATAATACCTTTCAACATAACTAGATATTGAATCAAATCCAAAAATCAATGGAATTGAAATCTTTTGAGATGTGAGTTTTCATGTGCACCTACAGAGGGAAATGGTCAAGTCAATGAGGTTGGAATAGCATACTACAACAACCTTATCAATGGTCTTCTTGCAAAAGGTAGCGCATGCATCCCAAGGTTTTCTAAAAACTAACAAACATGTTCAAGGTTATTACAACTAGGTAATAGGATTTGATTGATTTTATGTTGACATAAATTACCAACCAACTTTCTAAATTTAATCATGTATTCTAAAAACTAACAAACATGTTTAAGGTTATTACAATTAGGTAATATGATTTGATTGATTTTGTGTTGAAAAATTTACCAACCATCCCTGATCAAGTATTCAACCATATGTGACTTTATACAATTGATTTTGTGTTGAGAAAAATTACCAACCTTGATCAGGTATTCAACCATATGTGACTTTATACCATTGGGATTTGCCACAAAAACTTGAGGATTCTTATGGGGGGTGGCTTAGTCCAAATATTGTGTAAGATATCTCTGATTCTAGTACATTCTAGAACTTTTTCTCCTTAAACAAAAATTTTCATTTTTTAAAGTTTAAAGATATTCTCATACTGCAAAATGAGAAGCTTCATTATATAAAACTTCTAGGGAGGATTTTGCAAACTATGCGGAGACATGCTTTCAAAACTTTGGGGATCGTGTTAAGCATTGGATAACCTTCAATGAGCCCACTATCTTTATTTTGATGGGCTATAATAGTGGAATATTTCCACCACAAAGATGCTCAACTTGGGCTGGAAATTGTACAAAAGGGAATTCAATGATAGAGCCATATATTGCGGCTCATAATGTATTGTTATCCCATTCAACCGTAGTTGATATATATCGAAACGAGTTCCAAGTTAGTATCTTCTAACATTGCACATTTTGTCTTTGATTTCTGAAAGTTAGACTTTGAAATTTGTGAATAAAGGTTATCCTTATATTTATTCTTGTATAACAAGCACATATGCACACACACGCGCGCGTGCGCACATGTGTGTGTGCATGTGCATGTCATGCAAAGAGATAATTTGTTTAGACAATAGTGAGAAATAATTTTGGCATAGTAATATGTGGTTCTCATGCTTTGGAATAACTCTTTTTGTCGAAACCATTGTGATAGAAACAACAAAATGGAAAAATTGGCCTAACAGTAACTGTCAGTTGGTACATCCCCTATAGCAACTCTACTGAAGATGTAGAAGCTGTCAGTAGATTACTCGATTTTACATTTGGATGGTATGCATTACTTTTTTCTTGTATTTTCTTTTTACCCTATGTTATTTTTAATGGATGGTATGTGTTACTCTTGTTCTTGTGTTACTCTTGTTCTTGGAAATGATTTCAAGGTATCATTTACAAATTGATGGTACATGATATTTTCTTTTTATTTTGATTTTATGAATTTGTAACTATGACTATAACTTATTCTATTTTCATTTTTAGGTTTATAAGTCCATTATTATATGGATATTATCCCAATATTATGCGTGAGCTTGTGGGTGATCGCCTACCAACTTTCACAACACAACAAAATAAAAATCTTCGTGACTCATTTGATTTTCTCGGTCTTAACTACTACACCACATACTATGTCAGTAGTGTGGATTCTGACCCCAATGCCAATGAAACTAGCTTTTTTCAAGATAGTATGACAAAAACAACAGGTGATGAGCTTTCCAAGAGTTTTTTTTCAAAAATACAAAGTTGTTTTGTATTAATTAAGTTAATTGGTTTCCAAAGTAGTTGTGTTTTTAAATATCCTCCATTTATACATAGATAACTTCTAAGTTTATAACTTAAGTTCTTAAAGTTGTTTTATATTAACTAAGTTAATTGGTTTCCAAAGTGGTTGCGTGTTTTTTATGTCTACCATTTATACGTATGTCACTTCTAAATTTATAAATTAACTTATAACCTCATGCTACAATTTCTTGGCTTAAAGAAAACACTTAAAGCATGGTAAGATAAGATAGGAGAGTATCTAATCATAGTTGGATTTTAGATATCCAAAGCCAATTTTCACTCTATATGAGAAAGATTAGCAGGGGGATTATGTTAGTGGTCATATATGATCACCTATTTATTACAAGTGACAATGATGGTGATATTCATGAGTTTTAGATGCTTCTTATGTGAAGAAGTTTGAAATGAAAGATTTGGGTGACTTCATGGGCATAGAAGTGATTAGATCACAAGATGGGATTTAGATTTTGCAAAGGTAGTATTATTTAAACACTATTTTTTAGACATGTTCTCTAAGTATGGGATGATAAGTTGTAAACCAATCTCAGTACCATTAGAGCATAACACAAAGTTGCCTACAGATATTTGTGATCCTAATGTGTGCAAATAAAATCGATGTATGCATGATCCTCATATCTAGGTGGTTGCACATGTAAACCTCCTTGGTGTGAATCACCATGTAGAAATGACTCTTTACATCCATGTAATGTATTTAAAAAAATCCCTTAGCTGCAGCCATAGCAATGAGATTACTCTCACGATTTTCATCCCTATCAACCGGGTTGAACATTTCCTCATAGTCAATACCATATGCCTATGTATATGCCTTGGCAATACCAATAGACCCATTTGAATTGTTCTTCACTTTGAAATCCCAATTGCATCCAATTTCCTTATTCTCCTTAGGTGAAGGCACAAAATCCCATGGCATATTTGCATCTAGAAATCATCTCTTCATCCATGGCATTTTCCCAATGCTTATGTCCAAGATCCTTCTCAAAACATGTGGGATTGATCTCTTGAATGGCTTTGACCATATATGTATGATGATAAGTTATATACCCATCATACCTCAACCTATCAATTGCATATCTAACACTTGGTAGACCTCTACATACACGTGGATCATTGCCAGATGTTCTCAACCTTGTTTGGGCTCTTTGTAAACTTGGTGTAATGAGTGATGGGATCCGAAACTCCTTATAAAGGCTATGTTCTGAGCCACTATACTCTCCATCAACTGAGTGATGGGATCCCAAAGTCCTTATCAAGGCTATGTTCTAAGCCACTAGACTCTCCATCAACAAAGGAGTGATATATTAAAACATATAGCACTATAAAAGGTTGATCTGCCTTCTATTGTCCCTTACATGATATAGGTGTAATACCATGTGAACTTGCTAAATTTTTAGCACTTTTAGTACCACCATGTGATATATAAGGATGCATAATATTCTTCCCATAACTATTATGACCAAGGTCTCACAATATACTCATTGTGGTAGAGGACTCTCCTAGTCTAAGTGCCTGATAGTGATTGTAGCTCTACATTTAAGGCACCCATCTGATTGTTTGCTTCACTATCTATAGAATTAGTCATTGGTGTATACTCATCTCATCAAAACACAACATCCTTGCTCATTTACATCACACAAGGAGTGGGATTATAACATCCTATAACCTTTCTACTTAAGGAAATAACTAATTAGTATACATATTTTTTTTGCCTTGATATCTAACTTACTTGCTTCTCATCATATAGCCAGTAAATTTTATTGGTCTATGAAACATCGGGGCACTAATGAATATTTTACCTTTGCAAGAATATATTTGATTACCACAAGTAGTTTCAAATTTTCTTCCAGTACACCTTCAAACGCTTCAAAGTGTTGTTCTTTCTTTATCTACATGATTTAATCACGTAACTAAAAGAAGCACTTTGCCTTTGATTTCTTCTTTTTCTTATAAGCATTGAGGTTACTAAATCCCTTCCCCTTACCTTTATTTCTATCATAAGCTTTGGGGTTATTTGATCCCTTCCCCTTCCCCTTAACATTATTTGTATTTGTAGAGAATGTAGTGTGAGTACTATCTCTAGCTCTAAGATGCATCTCCTTCTCCACCAACATTCCTCTAGGCTCCTCAAAAGTAAGAGGTAGATAATTGTGCATTTGCATGTTCAATGTGCTCACAAAAATATCATACTTTGGGAAAAAACATTTGATGCACTCGCATATGCCAGTTCTTTAGTGATCTTGGTGATTCCCACCATCACTATCTGACATTATAGATTCTTTATCCCCCCACAATATGACTTTTTTTATGCATCTCCTCCAAAATGATTTTATACTGTAAGTTGATTCTCAAGGTTTTGTATCCTTGTCTGATTCCTCGTGTCATATTGGTCCTTAAGAACTTTCCATGTTGTAGAATGTGACGTAGTATACTAAATCAAGATCATTACTAAATGCAAATTATCACAAATCACTGACAAATAGTGATGGTGGAACATAATGTATTTCCATTCCTTTTCCTATATGCCAAAGTAAGAGTAAAAACTGGCAATATGGTTTGTAATTGAGTAAGATTGAGCTTTGTAACACCCATATTGCAGTTTTGCACAACTATTAAGATTCAAGAATGGACCTAATCTTGAACTTCCAAAGTCTCGGACTTGAAACGTCTAACTTTTCATCAAACAAGAGAGGATAGGCATGAGCGGTTTCATTACTTAGAGGTTGGCCCATCTCTCTAAATATACCTTTAAACAGTAAGCCAAAACAAGATTTGCCTAGATCCTAAGCTCTAATAACATAAGAGCAAAATCAGGATCTTCATAATACAAATCATTAAATTATAGAAAGAAGTGAACGGTAGACAATATTATTGCTTTCAAAATTTGATGATTGTGTACCCACCTTTGCTCCCACCAATGTGCTTTGGGTAAGAAGCTTTGACTACAAAGTGATGATTATCTATCACCTATGCACTTCAAGTAAGGACCTTTAATCGTAATCTAGATAGAATCTTGACAAAGAATGTAGACTTGGTTACAAGAGTTCCTGAATACAATAAAATTGATGATGGACAAAGGATGTCAAACTACTCTATGTAGTACCCAGGGTTGGCATGGATGTAGTTTGGTCATGTTGGCTAACCCATAACTTGGTCCAAAATTACCAACTAGTGATATCATTTGTTGGGATAATATTAGACAATAACATGGTCTCATAGTAGGGACTAGCACTAGGCCTTGTGTCCTTGATTTGTTATGTACTTGGTTTGTTATGTCCAACACAGTCATATAGCCTACATTGTGAGCACATAGCCCACACAATCACGCATCTTAATAAGTAAAGTGCAAAGTCTACACAAGCCATCTTCTAACCAACTAAAAATATTTACATTTAGCCACTAAACAAGTGTCCAAAATGGGAACTACCAAGTGGTGCTCAGTGGTGTTTGAGTGCTCCACCGCAATGGATACTCCTCTTATAGAGGGCCTTAAAAATTAGAGCACATCCATTTCCCATAGTGACAATATGAAGGTGTAGAAATGAGAAAATGATTTTTTAACATTTTCTAGTCATACCTTACCTTATTCTTTTGGTTTTACTCAAACCTTACAAATTTTCACATTTAATTAGAGACATAGAAAAAAATTTGTTTCTTCTTTGCTAGAAGGGTTTTTATTATTGAATATAGCTGAGTATTCCAAAGACATGAGATAAATTTACATGGAGTTGAAAAGGTGAGGTCATCATGTCGTACGGGCTAAGATAGGGGAGAACAATCCTTTGATATTAACATAAGGCACATGGATTTGGTCTTAATGCATATGGAACCTATTAATCAATAAGCCACACTGTGAGGTTGAATAATAATACATTTATGGGTAAATATGGAATATTCATCCTAAATTTTTTAAAGGTCTCAGGTTGAGAAAATATTTTCAAAATAATTTACGATCAAGGTTAATATCTTTATCACGATGTTTTTAAAAGGTTCCTTAGGTTGAGAGAATATCTTTTAAATAGCTTTATGATGAAGGATAATATCTTTATCATGTGACTTTGGATTGTCTTTATGTAAATATCTTAAACACTATAATGATATTTCTTAACCTTTAGTCTAAATAGCAAAAAACAAATATGTTTCTCCAAGGTTGTTATTTTCTAAACAATTATGCTTAGTTTTTGTAACATAGCATGGAAAAAGAAGAAAAAGCCATGTGATAACACTTTAGTTCTTCCCTTGCATAAGGAGTTTCTTAGATACTCCTAAAATTGTTGAGAAAAGAGTGTAAGAAAAAGCCATGTGATGCCACTTGATTTCTTCCTCATAAGGGGTCTTCTTAGTTTCTCCTAAAATTGTAGAGTAAAGAGACTACATAAGTTTGATGTTTGCGCTAGCATTCTCTTCCTTGATTTTAAGGGGTTTCTTAGTTACTCTTAAAATTGTAGAGTAAAGGACCTATAAAAGTTTCATGTCTGAGTTGGCATTGTCTTAGATTCCTCATAAGGGGTTTCTTCGTTACTCCTAAATTTCTAAATCGACGAGCAAAGTTTTCATGTTTGAGCTAGCATTCTCTTTTTTTCTTATAAGTGTCTTTTAAACATTGCATAGGCGAACGCAATGGAGTTTTAATTGGGCAACAGGTATGTATTTTTTATTTATTTACTAGAAGGAACTTTTAAATAGAATCGGTCCATGAATTTAAAAATGTTAGCTTGTAGGAATTTACAAAGATTAGCTTACAATTCAACAATGCTAATTCAATCATGCGTTGTAAAAACTATAATATTTTCACTTTTTGTTGCAGGCTGCATCAAGCTGGCTATATATTTATCCAATAGGGCTTCATGACCTTTTGACGTACATTAAGAAAACCTACAACACAATTCCTCCAATATTTATAACAGAAAATGGTATGTTGGTAATTTGTACTTGGTCTATTTGAGATCTTTAATTCTTAGTATATTTTGTAATTTTTTGTTATGTGTGTGTGGGGTGGGGGGGTCATAGGTGTGGATGAAAAGAGTAATGCATCTCTACCTCTAAATGAAGCATTAAAAGACCCTATAAGAATAAACTTCTATAATGACCATCTCTCAAACCTAGCATTGGCTATAAAGTAAGTTATACATGATTTTTTTTAAAATAAGCTTATAGTTTTGAAATTGATTATCAAGGTTTATAATTATAGTTTTTTTAATATAAAGCTTATCAAAACCTTCTATCTATTTCCTTAGGGAAGGATCTGATGTGAGAGGCTTCTTTGCATGGTCACTTCTCGATAATTTTGAATGGACATCTGGGTATGATGTTCGGTTTGGTCTACATTTTGTAGATTACACCACCCTTCAAAGGTACCCAAAAGCATCAGCTGGGTGGTTCAAAAACCTATTAAATAATGAAGATGTATGATGGTGATGTATCTTATTAAGTACTTGAGATTGTAAAGGCTATTAAAAGTTAGACTTAGTTATTAAGATGAGAGAATGATCTCTCATCTTAAGGGTACTTAAATTTGGACCTAGTCACTAAGATGAGAGAATGATATCTCATCTCTCTCTCTCTCTCTCTAATGGTGATTGTATATGTCATATAATAGTATAAATATTTATGTTTGATGTTCTATTACACCTCCCCACACCATAGTTTCATGGATAAAAATGTGTACTAGCTGGGTTAGCTCACTTGAATTGTACTTTATTCTATTAAGACAATGGATAAACCTAAAGTAGTTGGATTAGCTCACATTATGATGAACTTAGTTGATGTTCATATATTTTATGAGTAATGTTTTAATTGAGGATCATTACATTTTAGCTAATGTTCATGGTTTATTGAATCTCTTTGTTGCACTTTGGCTTTCATGTTCTCTATTAATAAATCTCACTTTTTTCCATGCCATCATACCCAAACATCATCCGTTGGTTTATTGAATCTCTTTGTTGCACTTTGGCTATCATGTTCTCTATTAATAAATCTCACATTTTCCCATGCCATCATACCCAAACATCATCCGTTGGTATGACTTGAAAAATGCACACTTGGGGCTACTTGACATATCAAACATCATCCCATGGTGACCAAACTTTGCAAGCATGTGGGGGGACCCAATTAGTACACCATGTATAAAACATAGTATTGATAATTTTTTGTGAGGATATAAAAGCTTTTCTCCTCTACTAAAAGTACTCTATTACTGATGTAATAGATTAGAATATCCTATTTCATGAATAGTTTTGATCACATTTGTGAAAAATCAATATTTCAGTAAGTATTCACTAGAGGATCTCTATCACGGCGGTGAGACTAATTAACATAAATCTAGTGGGACAAGATTGATTATCTAGTGGGAGTCCCCACATGCTTGCAAAGTTTGGTCACCATGGGATGATGTGGGGGCGGGGGGTGGGGGGGTGGGGGGGAGGACCTCCCCACATACTTACAAAGTTTGATCACCAAACGAACGATGTTTGGTATGATTGTATGAGGAAGAGTTGTGTTTTCCAATAGACACCATGATAGTAAAAGTGCAATGAAAAAATTTCATAAACCATGAAAATCACCTAAAATGCAAAGATACTCATAAAACATAAACATCAACTAGGTATATCATAATAATGTGAGCTAGCCTAGTTACTCCGAGAATTGTATCAATAGATCAAAGTACAATGTAAGTGAGCTAACCTAGCTAGTCTAAGTTTATTCACTATCAATAAATCTATGTACAATGTAAGTTAGCTAGCCTAGCTAGTCTAAGTTTAGCTCGAGGGGTGCACTACTAAAAGAAACTCTATGTATCACGTGCGTTCGGGGGTAGTTAAAAAACCCCTTACATATAAATTTTATATGAATAAAATGACCCCTTTTCTTTATGGACTTGCAAGTTTTTTTCATACTAGATTACAAAAACCCCTTCTCTCTAAATGTACCTTAAATTTTTTAATTAAAAAATCCCTTCATTTGAACTCACGTGGTATACTAACATATTTTTAGGTGAACTCCCCTAGGAGTTTAGTCACTATAAATGGGCACTCAATCAATATCTTCATCTCTAACTTGTGGTCAATGTGCACATCAAGGATGATATGCACATCAAGGAGAAGGCTGTGCCAGGGCTCTAGAGGTCATCTAATCTATGTGCGTAGGTCTGACTTAAAGGTAGGATTGTAGACTGGTGCTGTTGTACTTGGGATTTCATGAGTTCCATAAGCTGATACAACCCTCTAATTCTCTTGAGATTGTGCTACTGCAATACGTCTAGAGCTGTCTCTATAAACCCAAAATCTTTAATCAATTATAATCCGTGCCTTCCACTTTATGCATGTAAGATCCTCTCCTGTAAGGACATGTTGCTTGTATGAAGCAATACTGATTCCACCACCATCGCCCAAGGTGCCACTAAGACCAACATTGCCCACATGCTTGTGTTCTATGAACTAGCTCCAATGCAGGACTCTTTGGTATCCATCAAAACTCGTGTGCACTCCACTAAATTTTTAGAGGCAACTCAAGCTCCTGAACTTTGTTGTGTCGATAGTGAGGCGTCATCCACTCCTAAGTCACTAGGTTGATGTAAAATCTAGAGGCCTACCAATCATAGAAACTCCATTCTCATCTCTTGTGTTGCGTAGCACAAGCTCTTCCACCTTCTCCCTAGGTCTTCTCACATTACTGGAAGAGGCCATGGTGGTAAGAAAAGAGAATAAGGGAAAAGAAAAGCTTGTTTTACAACAGAAGAGTGGAGAGGAGAGAAAGTTCAGGGTTTTCAATGCAGCAATGGAAAGCTTAAAAGAGGGTTAGAGTTTGAGAATAGGCTTCCTGAACCTAGGGTAGACTAAAGAGGGATAGAGTTTCTACAGCAATGGAGAGGGAGGGAGCTTGAGAGAGAGAAAGAGAGGGAGATTGAGAGGGAGGGAGCTTGAGAGGGATGGAGTTTCTACAGCAGAAATGGAGAGCTTAGAAAAGGAAGAAAGAGGGAGAGGGAGCTTGAGACTGAGGGAGCTTGACAAGGAGGGAGAGCTTGAGAGGTATGGAGTTTCTGCAGCAATGGAGATCTTAGAAGAGGAAGAAAGAGGTTCAAAATGAGCTTTCCAAACCTAGAGTATGTTGGGGGGAAGTTTGAGAGGGAAAACACACTTTTGGGAAAAAATTGGAAATTTTCAATTTTTAGGGGTTTTCATCTCCGCGATTCTAGGTGGGGGGACCTCTAAGTTTGGACCCAAGAGGTAGGGGGACAAGAGTAGTAATTAGGCCCCATTAGCAAACCAAAGCCTAGGCCCCCTAGGGTCAAAGAAGTCACAAATGTGCACCCAGCCCTCTTCCTATTGGTCCATTCCTAATCAAAAGTTAATCCAAGAGGCCCTCTTCCTATTGGTCCATTCCTAATCAAAAGTTAATCCAAGAGGCCCTCTTTGGGTCCAAAAATTTTCTAATGTCCTCTTCCACTACTTCTGCTAATTTGACTGCTCTGGCTACTGCAGTCTGAGGCGGAACTCTTTCTCTTTGGTTGCCCCAATTCTAGGAAGGAGTTCTGAGGCTACTCTCGATAGAGGCAGAGGGCTGAGCTGGAGCTCTCCTTGGATTGCCTTGATTTTGACGAGATGGACCTTGATTTGACTGATAGGAAGGGGCTCGTCTCTGCACTCTCGGTCCTTGACTTCCCTGTCACCTTGACATGGCAAGAGTCGGGAAGTCTTTCAGCTCGTAACCAAAACCGTGACATCCAAAACACTAGTTCTCACTTCTGAGCTCATCCCTCTGAATCCTTGAAAGAGGTGGGGCTCCTAAGAAGTGTTCTATGGGAAGGGTCTTCCTTCACTTCTGAATCTCCCAGTATCCTAATTCTAATTTGGGCTGCCTTGTTGTCTCTTTGGGGGAGGAAAGTTTGAAGTACTTCTCGGGGTTTTGAATCTTTTAAAATTAGATGGTGCAGGCTTCGGCGGGACCTTAACGACAAAGGCTTTGGCAAAGTCCTCTGCCATTCTTACTGATTCCGCCATTGAGATAGGTTTGGCATTCTTCACTAAGGTGTCCAATGGCTCGTTCATTCCTCGAATGAATCTGGCCATCAGTTGCTCTTCATCCAATTGCGGGGAATATTTAAGGAGAAGGACAAAAGCCTGATGGTACTCTTCAATTGTCCAGCTATCCTGCTTTAGTTCCAAGAACTCATTCATTTTAGTTTCAAGGAAGCCCGAAGGACAAAACCTCTTTCTGAGGTAAGCTTAAGATAGGTCCAGGTCTGGGTATTCCGGTCGAGACGGTTAGTCTCGCAGTCATTCCTCCAAGTGAACCTGGCCGTTTCCATAATCTTTAACTTGGCAAGAGCCATCTTGCTTCTCTCATTGTAGCCAGTTACATCAAAGTATTCCTCTATTGCCTTAATCCACTTTTCCACTAGTTCACCTAACTGCTCCCCTTCGCCCTTGAAGGGACCAGGTTGGGATTGGCTTTTTGAACATCTGGATCTAACTCTTTGTCATCGGTTAGAGGATCTGTTTGCCTTGCACGGGCCACGTGCATGACTTTGACAAAACGAGATTTTTGTCAACTTAACTTTGACAACAGTTTTATGATTATTTATGTTTTGTGATCTATTCTTTAAACAGATAATTATTTCATCATACTTCATGAAACAAGACTTACTCTGATACTTTTATTAACCATTCACAATCATGAAAACATTTTGGATTTTTTTTTTGTAAAACATCGTTTATTATCAAAAGTTTTTGATATATTCATAGAGCATCATGGCTCCCAAAATCACTGCCTCAATTGTATACGCATAAAGAAGCAAAACTGTGAAGGAGACATGCCATGGTACACACGATTCATTACAGAAAGAGGTGTTGTAATTCTACTTCTAGGGATAAAGCAGCTAAGAAGCCTAAAAATTTGGCATGAAATACTGAGGTTCTTGGGTGAAGGATCAAAGAGTTTCACATGCTGAACAAGCCCTAGCCTTATCAGAATCATGGCTAAGGAAATATTTTGCTTGAGCCTCTAACGTTGACTGGTACTGACATTAATACATCATGCTCCACAGAACCACATATACCGACGTCACTCAAGAGGATCATGAAAGTAAAGATTCTCAAAATGATGTGCGAGTCTCACTCTACTTACTCGGGTGGTAACAGAGTTGATGAGGTGCTCAAATGCAAAGGCTATCATATCCTGACTCTCGGAGAGTTCAGGAATGCCATATAGAATCGGGGTATCCATCTATAAATTTCCAATTCAATTTATGAGTTTTTAATTTTTGAAGTTCATTCAACATAATATGAACAAGTGAAAACATTATTTCCCAGATTTACTTTAAAAATTTAAGCAATTTCTGCTATTGTTACGTAAATTTACAACTGCACTCTGATACAGATCCCACTGTCCCCTCTCTACGCACTGGATTCCTGGATGGTAGCACAGCGGAAGTAGCTTCCTCTTGTGCGGGGGGAGGGTTTCTCGCTCACGGCCTCGCCCTCGAATGTCCGGGCACGAGACTAAGTTGGTGGTCATTCCAAAAACCGAAACTGGGAAAATTTTCCTTGCCCGAAATACGAGAACGATTCAACCATTTTTATTTTCTTAACGAATTTCTCTAACGAGATCAAGGTACTAAACTAACCTTAATTTGATTAAATTAGATAGAAGGGAAACTATTACAGACTTAACTTGAAGGAATCAACGCTTTTTTCCCAATTGAATCAGGCGCACAGCCATTGATCTATTCATCAGAGAGGTCTTCAGGCTTTTAATTAACTACTCGAGTTCTAAGTGTATTCCTATTGATCAATTTTATTATCAAAACTCTACTGATTCCAGCCTACTAACCCCATTCAGCCCATGGGATAGCCACCGCCCAACCACTAGAATTGGTAGAACCAGACAAGTACTCACCCACCCAAAATTTAATGCTTTTCTTAACTTTTGCTTTAGAATACAGATACGCACACACTTCTCTTTAAACTTTAACTTTTAAAACAATCCATTCACAAAAAGTTATTGGTTACAGATGTCATAACTCGAAATTTCCATTCAATCCTTGTTTCTCACAAAACAGTATCACTCTGGACTCTCCGTTGGGACGACCAGTAGGTCAGCAACGAGATCGAGTAATAGATTACAATAATTTTCTCATCATCATACATATATATATCTTCCACGACATACGCATGGGTGTCCTAAGCATCGCAAGCCCATGCATCACCTGGTCAGAACCCTCCAGGATCCTCCTTAGGTGTAATTGCACTTCACTCAGGGAATGCTTGATCGGCCCTCGCCCCATCGTACTGGAAGCACACCATTTTTCATCATACCAAGGCTAGTCAAGACGTGGGTAGGTTTATGCCGTGTGAGCCGTCCTTTGAACACTCCCTGCTAGCTGTTGCAACCGAACATCCCTTAGAAAAACACATTTACCAAATGCTCCCTCCGCATAAGACATTCCTTTAAGAAAACAGGGTTTCTATGCAAGTTTTCAATTTTAATTTTCTTTTGAATACAATGAGTATATCTTGATTCCGTATCCCAGGACTTCTAGATCACAGGTCTGGATTCCCAAGCAGAATTCCTCGAATTCTGTAATCTTGATCCTCAGATCAAAATCAAAGGTCTCAATTTAATTTCAGATTCGGTGGGTGATTTGATTGAATTTTCCTGAACTGGTCACATCGTCTTTTCTTGAAACTGACGAAGGAGATTAAGTAGTGGTCATAGTCTAATTCAGGATTCGAGTCTGGAAAGGTTCTCCCTAAACTATCTTTCTCGAAGGGTAATATTTCAATTACTACTTTATTGAATTTCATTCATTGAGTATTTTGCTTAACTGAATTCAAAACTAAACACGTATTCCTATTAGGAATAATTTCATCATTTATCTAAAATTCTGACTTCGATAGATCTTCTGAATTTTCTCATTACCATCCTAGAGAATATGAAACAATAGAATTTTCCTTCATAGAGTATCTACTTATTCATTTACCAATATTCATGGGATTTAAACAATGATTAAAGAGAACTCTCATTTTTTTATAAATAAAGAAATTCTTTTATGCGTCTATTTATGCATAAAAATCAATATTCATGAAAGTAATACTTTTATAATTAAAAAACTTCTTTTATGCATCTATTTATGCATAAAAATCAATATTGGTAAAAGTAACACTTCTATAATAAAAAAAGTTCTTTTATGCATCTATTTATGCATAAAATTCAATATTGATGAAAGTATTACTTTTATAATTTAAAAAAAATCTTTCATAAATCTATTTATGTATAAAAACCAATACTGATGAAAGTAACACTTTTTTAATTAAAAAAATCTTTTATGCATAAAAATCAATATTGGTGAAAGTAACAGTTTTATATAATAAAAATCTTTTATGCATAAAAATCAATATTGATGAAAGTAACACTTTTATAATTTAAAAAAATATCGAATATGCATCTTTCTATGCATAGAATTTAAATCTAATGAAAATCACTCTTTTATAAAAAAAAATAACCAATATGCATCTTTCTATGCATAGAATTTAAATCTAATGAAAATCGCTCTTATAATAAAAAATAACCAATATACATCTTTCTATGCATAGATTTTAAATGTAATGAAAATCACTCTTTTATAATAAAAAATAGCCAATATGCATCTTTCTATGCATAGAATTTAATTTTAATGGAAATAACACTTTTATAATAAAAATATTTCTACTATGCATTTTTCTATGCCTAGAATGAAAATACCACTTTCAGAATACACAATTGGTGGGGATTACTCATTTTGAATAACAAAAGATAAAACTTATTTCACAAAATGTATGAAAATTTCGCCATAACCTCCTTTGTATGGTTGACTGTTTTTCAATTTTTCCTATCCTTAAATTACTTAAAAATTAAAGCATTCTAAACTAATCAAATTCCACTTTTAAAAGAGAAATAATATGAAAAGTTTAATTCCAACAATTAGATTACTTATCTAGGATAAAGAAAGGTTGAATTTTAGAATGAGAGAGGGGGAAAGCCTTTCCAACAAGGCATAGCATCATTTTACATTTCAAAGAAAATAAAAATTAGAAAACCATTAAAAAAGAATAAAGAAAAAGTAGGATTTCTAGCTTACATGAATTTTTGAGAGCTTTCCTTTGGCATGATGGTTTGAGGGATCTACTCTTGTTTGCAACAACAGTGGCCACCAATTCTTCAGAAGAGGGAATGGTCAAAAACTAATGAATTATTAAGAAATTCACAATTTTTGGCTCTAGGGAGGAGTAGAGTAACAGTGCCTAAAACACTATTTTCTACAAAGGGAGAGGCTTCTATTTAGTCAACTGATTCTAGAATTTCCCAGATCAATTTGGTCAATTTTTGACCATTTTGGTTCAGTTTAGCTTACTTTTGGAACTAGACTTGAATTAAGAGAGAGGAGAGATGAAATATCTCAATAATTGAAAATTTAAAACTCCACCACACATGTGAAATAGGCACCTCCTTCATGAAGGGGAATCCCCACTCTGAGGTGTCAAAATTTTATTTTTTTAGTATTTCCTTTGGTCCTTAGTCCACTCTTCATCTTATGTGAGTATTTACTCATTTTTGGGGGGTTTTTCTTTATTTCTTCTATTTATCTCCTCCCTACATTTGGATGAATCTGATTGGCCCCTCAAAACCTTAATTTAAAATTTTTCGAGAATCTGGACCCCTAGGATAAGGTCTTTTGAATAGATTATAATTGATTTCTAATGCACCTTCTGAAAATCTTTTTGAACTTCTATTTTGGGGGAATTTATTTTAATAAGAAGAGATATTTTTCCATCCAAAAATATCTCAAATCTGAATAATCTCTCTCTAGAACATTTTCTCTCTCTAGGCAAAAAGCAGGTAGAAACAAGATTTTTTATATTTTTGAAGAGGGATTTCATTATAGGGGAAGATACTGGACATCTTGAGGGGCTGGGGAGGAATCTTACAGGTGGAGTATAATCTCTTTCATCTTCTTCTTCTTCAATCACTTCCAGCGTTACTGCCTTGGAAGTGGATGGTCGATTCGGGAAGATCTCTCTTTGACTTCCCTTATTCTGAGGCGGAGGTCTTGCATTACTTTGGATTGAAACCGAGGGTTGGTTAGAGGGTCTACCTCTAGGATTTTCCTGATTTTGGCGGAAAGGAACTTGATTACTCTCTGGAAGGAAGGAGCTGGAGTCTAGAATCTTGGTCCTTTATTTCCTTGCCCCGAGAACCTTGATCCAAAAGGAGTTGGGAATCCATATTGCGATGTCCAAATCCTTGATAATTATAGCATTTCACTTCCTTGTTCAAGGGTGGAACTTCAGAAGTTGAATTCCAGGGAATTGAGTTTTGGGAAAAGGACCTTTCTTCCATTCTGGAACTTTCCATATCTTGAGCTTGACTTTGTTGTCTCTTAGGCGGTGGAAGGTTGGAATCACCTTCAAGAGCTAGAAATCTTTTGAAAGATGATGGTGGTGGCTTCCGCGGGCCCTTGACATCAAAGTCCTTGGTGAAATCCTTCGCCATCTGCACTTCTTTGGCCATGGAAACTAGCTTGGCATTCTTCACCAAGGATATTCAAAGGTTCGTCTCCAGTGGTTTCTCCATGCCACTTTGGCTGTTTCTACTATCTTCAGCCTTGCAAGAGCCATTTTACTTTTCTCATTGTACGCGATGACATCGAAGTATTCTTCCATTGCTTTGATCCACTTCTCCACAGCCTCGCCCAAGTTTTCCCCTTCACCCTGAAAGGTCCAGGCTGCGATCTATGAAGAGTTTTATGAACATCCAAGTCGAGCTCTTCCTCATCGAGTTGGGGGTTATCATTTCTACCACGACAACCTCGATCCATGATCCTATCAATACGAAAATTCTTGTTAAGTCCCTTTATTTATAATTCAAATCTGACTTTAGATCCAATTGATTCTGGGGTTCTTTAGATTGGTCAACCCCCCACAGAATCATGGGATAAAGATCCCTTCTAATAGAAGAACATACATAACTCATTATCAGAGAATAATTCATTCATATTCTTAACAGAGTAATGGTCCATCAGATCAAAAATTCCATCTGAACATTCCTCCATGGGAATTTGAGTTGTGCAGGTTCTCATTTGTCATCCCTTAATTAGAGTTAGTGGGTCTAGGTCAACAGTAGTAATCTGTCAGCACAATCCACTAATCTCATAGTGATTTGCTGAAGTCACAATCATCATTCTAGTTACTATCATCATCACTGGGATTCGTCCCATTCATCCTCATTGTGGCTTTGTTAAACTTATCTTCTTTCAACTATAATTTAGGAATCATTATCTTTCAATCAAAATCCAAATCAACTCATCAATTCTCAACCATAATTCTAAAATCATATCAACCAGCATTTGAATTCATCATCTTCTTGATAGCATTTTTGCTTATAATTTTAAGGTCTTAGATTTACTCGTATATATTGTCAATAAAGAGCTGCAATTATACCCACTGTATATAAGGGTAGTCACGATCCTTCGAGTTATAAGGTAAATACCATCATATCTAGGCCTCAAGCAAGTCAGGGATTACTCTTTTAGGTATGGTTGTCACTTCTTCAACCAAATAAGGTGTCTCTCATTTCAATCATCCTTGTTTATAGTATCATTGATCATAGTCCTGCAAAATATCTAGGTTGAATTCTAATTTCCAATCTTTCTTTCATCGGTGTACCTATGGCATCATGGCAACCAGAACGCTCACCACCTGTCCACTGAGGGGCTTTTTCAATAGTTCCTAGCTCATAGTACGCGGAAATATATTCACTTATAAAAATCCAAATGGACTCTTCATTGAAGATTGGCAAGATCAACCAACAGATCCATATAAAAGAGCCATGGACTCATCCATTGAGGACTAGCAAGGTTAATCAACCAGATCCATGCCCGAGTTTAGAAAACAACTCTAACACCTTGTTCCATTTTCTTCCTCGACGCCCGCGTGGGTATCTCTGGCGACCGAGAGCCTGAGCACCGTATGGTCAGCACCCTCTAGGATCCTTCGCAAGTCGCCTAGCGCTTCACTCATAGGCCACTTCCTTGGTCCCTCATCCAGCGTACCAGAAGCTCACCATTTAAATCAAACCGAGGCTGGTCAACCTTACTACACGAGACGTCCTCCATTGACTCTCCATCAGCTGTTGTAATTTTATCACTTAGGTCTCAACGACCTCATTCACAAGATAGTCAAAATGCTTCTCCAGCATTCGTGACATAAAACAGTCATTTAAAAACAAGTCATAAATACAGTTTCTAACAAACTCTCATCTTTTCACATCGTTCCACATCATTTCCCGTTATCCCACATTCTTCTAAATCAATTCACTTTGCTTAATCCACATCCAATCATATGTATTCCCATCGTCCTTCATCCATTCTCATCTAATCACATTCTTCCACATCATTTTCCGTTATTTCCATCGTCCTTCATCCATTCTCATCTAATCATCATTCTTCCACATCATTTCCCGTTATCCCACATTCTTCCACATCATTTTCCGTTACCCCACATTCTTCTAAATCAATTCACTTTGCTTAATCCACATCCAATCATATGTATTCCCATCGTCCTTCATCCATTCTCATCTAATCACATTATATTACATCCTATCATATCTGTCCTCATCACATCTCATCCATTCTCATCTACCCATATCCACATCACATCACATCACATTTATTCACATCACATCTCACCCATTCACATCTATCCCGATTCACATCACATCACATCAGATCCACATCACATCTCACCCATTCACATCTATCCCGATTCATATCACATCACATCACATCCATTCACATCTATTTACGTCACGTCGCATTCACATCCATTCACATCTCATCGCATTTATCACATCCATCACATTCATTGCATTCCCATCCCATTACATACATTCTATCCACATTACATCACATGCATACACATTTTATCTCATTCATCCACATCCATCCAGTCATCCACATGCATGTCTATCCACATCCATCCATACATTCACATTCACATCCACATCCACATATATTCACATCACATCACATTTCATCTACATCTCATCACATCCACATCCACATCCACATCCCTTTACACCACATCACATCTTATCCACATCCACATCCATTTACATCACATCACATCCTTTCACATCCACATCCACATTGATTTACATCATATCACATCCTTTCACATCCACATCCACATCCACATCCATTTACATCACATCACATCCTATCACATCCACATCCACATTCATCTACATCACATCACATCCTATCCCATCCACATCCACATTCATCTACATCACATCACATCCTATCCCATCCACATCCACATTCATTTACATCGCATCCTTTCACATATTCTCACATCTCATTCTCCTCTTTATTTATATCCACATCCATTTATATCACATCCTTTCACATATCCTCACATCTCATTCTCATCCTTTCACATATCCTCACATCTCATTCTCATCTCTCATTTCACATTTAGTAACATTTTCTATTTTTGATTAGCGATGGAACTTTTCTAATAGTTCTGCCAATTGCTTGGCCTAGGTAAAGGTTCTTTTTCTCAACACATATTTTCATATTCTTTCTTAGTTTTCTCAAGTGAAATATATTCAATATTCTTCTTTTTGAGTAAAAGATTCATGGGATTTACAAAAATTAATTCTACCCATATTTCCCAATAATGATCAAAATTTCACTTTTGATAAATACTCATAATTTGAATTATGTTAAAATACCTCTTTTTCCCAATTAATTTCTTGGATCTCAAATATCATGGGAATTCCTCTTTTTACATTTAATTGATTGAATTCTAAATGTCATGGGAATTCCTCTTTTATCATCAAATAAATTTATCTAAAATTCCTCTTTTCTTTAATAAAAATATCCATTAATTCAATATGCCAAGAATTCCACTTCTACTATTTAAATGATTGAATTCCAAATGTCATGGAGATTCCTCTTTTATCATTTAAATATTTCTCATGCATAAAATAAATTTATCTAAAATTTCTCTTTGAATTTTAATAAAAATATTCATTAATTGAATATACTAAGAATTTCACTTTTTCCATTTAAATGATTGAACTCCAAATTTCATGGAAATTCCTCTTTTATCATTTAAATAAAATTACCATAATTTTCTCTTTTCTTAATTATTTATTTATTCATAAACGTGAAAAATTAGTTTTCCATTGAATGTGATGAAAATCATTCTTTTAGCATAGGATGACCAATCCTAGAATATGGTAGGAAGTCCTCTTTTCAAGTTATGCATAAGAATGAATTATGTATCAATTTCTTAAAAACTTTGCCATAGCTCTACTGCTATTACTGATAATTTTTAATATTTTTGAAAAGAATAAACTTAGTAATACAATTATGATAGTATAACTATCTTCTAAACTTAAATCTAATTTATGGATTTAAATCATAAGATTATCATAATTTTAGAAGCATAAAAGTATAAAAATCCACTTTCGTAACCTCTAGCTTCACAAGCCTAGAGTTTGATTTGTGGATTGAGAATTTATCAATGAGAAGCATCATTTGAATAGAGAATTGGTCATACGAATGACCATTCTTTTGGGGAGAGAGAGATAAAAATAAAAAGCATCCTAAGCATAAATGTAAACTTTTCTTAATTATTCATTACAACTCTTAAGAAAAGCTTGATTTGCATTATAAACACTTAATTTATAAACTTCTCAAGCTTGAGAGGGGTTGAGAAGTGAAAACATTGAGAATAGTAGAGAAAAACCATGAAATTACACCTTACCTCTTGATTTTACTTGTTTCTCTATCTTAGAAGAAGCCCCCAACCAATCAATTGGTTAGTGTGTCGAGAGGAAAGCTCCAAGGATGGTAGAAGAGAGAGAGAAGCTCAAATCTCTCTAAAATGTAGAGGATTTTTAAGGGATAATAGAAAAAATATCATTATTTTAATGTAATACTTGCATGGTATAGTTCACAGATTTTTTTACAAAAGACTAAGGATCTATTTATAGGTGAGGGAGGCCTCTAACTGAGTCCAACTAAGTTCTAGAAGTTTTTAGCTTCAGCTTGGCTGAATTTGGACAAGATTTGGATCAGTTTAGCTCCCTTTTTTATTTGGCTTGATCCAGGAGAGAGGA
Organism: Cibotium barometz; assembly: GCF_041138505.1. Taxonomy (NCBI): domain Eukaryota; kingdom Viridiplantae; phylum Streptophyta; class Polypodiopsida; order Cyatheales; family Cibotiaceae; genus Cibotium; species Cibotium barometz. Next base: position 29,360,592 of record NC_141057.1, on the reverse strand, counting down.
GAGATAAAAATACCCTAATTTTTTTGAATTAAAAACTCATCCACATGTGTGAAATAGGTGCCTACCTCAAAGTCTCTCCCCTCCTTACCAAGGTGTCAACACGTATCATTATTCCAAAATATCTCATTTTTTTTGTAATATCTCATAGTTTTTAACTGATAAACCTTGTACTCAGTCAACTCTTCATCTTATGTGAGCATTTAATCATTTTTGGGTATTTTCTTTTATTCTTTGGATTTATCTCATCCCAACACTTGGATTAATCTTATTGGTCCATAGGAACCTTAATTGGACCATAATGCAATTTATTTTTGAAATTCTTGACCCTTAGGCTAAGGTCCTTTATACACATTTTCAATTAATTCCAAATGCACATTGGAAAGTTATTTTTGATTTTTTGTTTTAGGGGAAACCATTTTAGACACTAGGAGGATTTTTATATCCAAAAATATATCAATTTTGGATTACCTCTCTCTAGACATTTTGGATTACCTCTCTCTAGACATTTTCCCTCTAGACTAAAATAGGGTAAAACAAGATATTTCTTTTATTGAAACAGGCTGTCTAGTAGGTACTCTGCATGTATAATAATTCTCCAGCTAGACGAATAGCCATCTGTGTGATATGGCACAGATATTTCCTTGATTTCAGAATAAAAAATGCCTTCAACAAGGCAAATAAGGCCAGTAGTTGCAAACATTCTCTTAATACAATTGTCAAAGAATACAAATTTAATAAGACACCAGAAGTTACAGAAGGACTTGGTAATTTAGAGTAGCATAAATGAGAAAGACTCACACTCTCAATTCAGGGTGTGTGCTTGGTATGGAATTCATAGTCCAGACAATCTTCTTGTCTACCTCCAAACAGACAACGCTCTAATGATTGTTGAAACTTTAAAAACCGGAATTAAAAACAAGACATTAAATCAATCAAAAATTTAAATAATATCAAAGAATATGTATATTTACCTTGAGTCATATGGAAAAATAATTGTGTTGACTTCCTAAAGTTACAGTAGGTAAACCATCTTCTTATGTTATCCGATGGATTACTTTTGATCCTTAGCAAAAGATCCAGTTGAGAATTAAGGATAAAACTTGAGTCTGGGACTTTGCAGGAATCTTACACTTTACCAAACTACCAAATAAAAAAATAAACATTAACACCAAAAATTATCAAACTTGAAGCAAACAAATACATTAGACTCAGATGAAGAAGAACTTACTTTATACAAACATACAAAATAGAGTCAGATATCTCCTCTCTTTCTCTCTTGCTTCACTATATTTACGTCCACCAAGTCGAGACTAAGTTGTCTCTCCCCATCGTAGGGATATGAAGACATATATACCATTCTGAAATTTTAACAATTCATGTGAATTAACAGCATCTAAGTTTCCTCCTGGTACAACTTGTCCCTTGAAAGCTCAACCTCTGTAGGCTTCTCCATAGCCATTCCACTCTTTTGCTTCAGTGCTTCCTGCTATAACCTGGGTGGTTGCAAGATGAGGTTATCTAGTTTCATGTAGTGGGCGCCCCTGGCTTTAGCCGAAAAATAGGTATTTTTTCAAGAAGAATAGCCAATCTCTTCTAGTTAGCCAAGGAGTTTCACTTCAAGGTCTTCTAATGAAACATCATATGCAAAGTTGGGCACCTAAAACTATAATTTGATCAAATATCCCTAATAATTGCAAATTCCCTCTATAAATTTTACATTATTGCTCATATGATGCTCCCACTTTGCATATCACAAATACAAATAACATAGAGCTTAACTTGATTTATCGAGTAATTTTTTATGTGTTCTACTATTTTCTATATTATTAAAAGGTATTAGAATTGTTAAAAAACATACCACCATTTAAAATGCTCAAATTGTATGGATCTAGTGATGATTAGATTGGAAAATATTAGTATAATGTGGGTATAAGGTAAAACTACAAATCTAACGGTTGGATTTTTGTAGATTTACTTTGGAAAATTTGTTATGACTGTTAGAGGCCCATTAAATCAATTGTAATTTAATTCTAGAAAATCAAATATTAAATCTTTCACATCTAAAAACTCTAGGGATCAATACGCTTGTTGCCATGAATTTATTAAAAAAAATTGGCTTAGTTTGAGCATGGGAAGGTCCATTTTCAATCCTCCCAAGTGAAAATTCCCATATTGTGTCCACTCTCTCCTTTTCAAGTCTAAAACCAATCCTAGTAAGGTTTGGAAATCTATGCTTGGTAAACTTCAAATCTTAGATATCATTCCATGTGTGAGGCTTGGGTAAGCACAAATATTATATATGCATGCCACTTTATGTCCACATCAGCTTTGAGAGGATCCACATAAGCAGCTTGCCACCTCACCTTGCCACCTCCACCCTCCATGTCAACATGATCAACCTAGTTGACTCCCCACCTCATCATTCTTATCATCATTAATGCCACATCTTCTTGCCACCTTTGCATGCCACCTCGCACTCTCGGTAACATGGCATGCCACATCATGGAATTTCCACATCAACCATAATAGTGCCACATGTCAAGAGAATGCCACGTGTCATACACGTATGTGACACGTGGCACCTCCTTCCCACCTCCCCTTTTTTTTCAAAAACATATTTTTGAAAAAGTTAATTTAGTAATTTAGAGATATAGAATATAGAATTTTAAATAATAAAATATATATAACTTATTAAATAAAAGAATTTAAAATCATTAATTTTAAAGGATTATATTTTGGAATAAGATCAATAATATTATTTTTAAAGTTCATGTTATTCAATTTAAAAAATTTAATTTTTAAGTTTAATATTTCTTGAAAATATTTTGTGTAGAATAAACCTTTGAATAAAATTTTAAAAAAATACATTATAAAAAAATATAGTTATATAATTATAAAATAAAAGATATATTTATATATCTAGTAATGATAAATATTTAGACTTGTTTATAAATATTATTAATAATATTGATTTTTAAGTGGATAATAGTTTATCTTTAATTATCTTTATATTTATCTTACTTATCCAATCAATCTTAGATAGGAAATCCAATGAGATTTGAAGTGGATAACCTATTTTTCCTATATAATCACACATCTCTAGTACTAGCCCACACTTATCTCTAGTACTATCCCATCATTGAGTCTTCATAAATTTTTCTCTCTTAGCTTCCTTGAGAATGGGTTCTCAAAGTCGTAGGAGTCGGAAACATGATAGGACTAGACTTCCCCCCGTCCACCAAGTTCAAGAGGAGGAGAGGAAAAGGGTAGCTCGTGAGAGAAAGAGAGAGTGGAGAGCACGTCAACGAGCAACACCTTCCGTTTGGGAGATGATCCAAGCCTTGCTCCTCCTCTTCCGCTTCCTCTGGGAGATGATCCAAGCCTTGCTCCTCCTCTTCCGCTTCCTCTCCCTCCGCCCTCTTCCCCCCCACTACCCCTTAGTTTAGATAATCCACATGAACCCGCCCTTGCTGAGTCCCCTTCTCTTCTACAAGAACCCACCCCCCCTCCTTTGGGCGCCCATCATGTGGATAGGAAAGAACTATCAAAGTCAGGGGCACATCGTCGTGCCCATGCAATCTTCCATTCCTATTTCAAAGACCTCAGGCCTTCATCACAGGCATGTGTGCTTGATGCTTTGATCGATCTTCCCAACATGGCCAACTGAGGGCGCTTTCTGACATTGGAGGTCGAAGAGAGAGGAGAGCTGGCATGGCTGTGCTACAAAGTGTTCGTCATTCCTATATAGTTAACAAGAAGAGGAACTCTGCAGATGCTTTAGCTGCTCGACGCGCTATTGTGGCAGCCATAAGTAGCTCCCAACTGAAGGGTAAGGTGAGTGCCACATCTCGCATCCTTTCCATAGCACCGATCTATTAGACGACAAAGTTTAGATGCCAATGAGGTTGGTGCTTTGTGGGCGAGTAGTGGTCGTGTAGCTAGGCATGATCGCCTACTAGATGAAACCACTAGAGCCTTGATAGAAAGTTTTTCGGAGGAGAATGGTCGTGCCTCGCCAGTTTTCAAGAAAGCTTTGCGTGTAAGACAGTGGCAAGAGGAGTGTTCATTGAGCACGGTGCTTGCTTTCTTGAAATGACTCAAACAGAGTTGTATTCTCAGTTCGTGGCTTCATATCCAGAGCTTAAAATTGGGCAAAGGTCATTTGAGGGGTGTAAGCCTTGGTTTTTGAGGTACTCACATCAGCGTGACACATGTTGTCGCTACCATGTTGAGTTCAAACTTTTTTATGATGTGTTCCGTTCTCTTAGTGGGCATAGAGAGTTGCCTCGTATTTCATCCACTCTCTTTTGTGTGCACGCAGGGAGGATGCCCAGTTCCATAGGATGCCTTGTGTGCAGAGCAATTGCACATCATGTGGTTCACTTGCACATCTACAGATGGTAGATCTTGATGCAAGTGACCAAGAGATAGTGCCATGGCAATGTTATGAGTATGTGACGACACACCAGCTCCAGAGTGGTGGACAGTCCAGCAAGTTGCAGCTCGTGGACAAACATACACCACGTTGTCACTTCACATCCACATTTAGGGAGCAGATCTACCCCTATATATGGCACAGTCATTGTGCCAAGTGGCAAGATCGTCAGTTCCGAGCATGCCTGGCAGAGTTTCCTATTGGTGTGGTCGTCTATGATGGTATGGGGAAGGCCCAGATTTTCCATGGCCTCTTAAGCACCAAGAGACTTGAAAAATCCGCTTACTAACCCGAACATGCTCCGATCATGACCAAACTTTGCAAGAATATGGGAGGGGCCCACTCCCATATGCTTGCAAAGTTTGGTCCCCATCTGAGCATGTTTAGGTGTACGATGGTATGGGGATGGACTGGATTTTCCATGGCCTCTTAGGCACCTAGAGACTTGAAAAATCTGCACTGGGCGCTAATTACCAATCCAAACATGCTCGAATTGTGACCAAACATTGCAAGCATGTAAGAGTGGGATCCTCCCACATGCTTACAAAGTTTCATTCCCATCGAAGCATGTGTTATGATGGTATGGGGAAGGCTTAGATTTTCCATGGCCTCTTAAGTACCAAGAGACTTGAAAAATCCACACTGGGCGCTAATTACTAACCTGAGCATGCTCCGATCATGACCAAAACTTTGCAAGAATGTGGGAGGGTCCCACCCTCACATGCTTCCAAATTTTGGTCCCCATCAGAGCATGTTTGGGTATGATGGTATGGGGAAGGCCCGGATTTTCCATGGCCTCTTAAGCACCAAGAGACTTGAAAAATCTGCATTGGGCACTAATTACTAATCCAAACATGCTCTGATTGCTTGTGACCAAACTTTGCAAGCATGTGGGGTGGGACCCTCCCACATGCTTGCAGAGTTTGGTTTCCATCAGAGCATGTTTGGGTACAATGGTATGGGGAAGGCCCGGATTTTCCACGGCCTCTTATGCACCAAGAGACTTGAAAAATCCGCACTAGGCGCTAATTACTAACCCAAACCTGCTTCGATTATGAACAAACTTTGCAAGCATGTGGAAGGGGCCTACCTCCATATGCTTGCAAAGTTTGGTCCCCATCGGAGCATGTTTGGGTACGATGGTATGGGGAAGGCATGGATTCTCCATGGCCTCTTAAGCACCAAGAGACTTGAAAAATCCACACTGGCCCGCTAATTACCAATCCAAACATGCTTTGATTGTGACCAAACTTTGCAAACATATGGGGGTCGGCCCCTCCCACATGCTTGCAAAGTTTGGTTCCCATCGGAGCATGTTTGGGTATGATACCAGTATGGGGAAGGCCGGATTTTCCATGGCCTCTTCAACACCAAGAGACTTGAAAAATCCGCATTGGACGCTAATTACCAATTCAAACATCCTCCGATTGTGACCAAACTTTACAAGAATGTGGGGGTGGGTCCCCCCAACATGCTTGCAAAGTTTGGTCTCCATCGAAGCATGTTTGGGTATGATGGTATGGAGAAGGCCCGGATTTTCCATGGGCTCTTAAGCACCAAGAGACTTGAAAAATCCGCACTGGGCGCTAATTACCAATTCAAACATGCTCCGATTGTGACCAAACTTTGCAAGCATGTGGGGGTGGGTCTCCCCCACATGCTTGCAAAGTTTGGTCCCCATATCAGAGCATGTTTGGGGAAGGCCCGAATTTTCCCTGGCCTCTTAAGCACCAAGAGACTTGAAAAATCCACACTGGCTGCTAAATACCAATCCAAACATGCTCTGATTGTGACCAAACTTTGCAAACATGTGGAGGTGGGTCCCTCCCACATGCTTGCAAAGTTTGGTTCCCATCGGAGTATGTTTGGGTACGATGGTATGGGGAAGACCTGGATTTTCCATGGCCTCTTAAGCACCAAGAGACTTGAAAAATCCACACTAGGCGCTAATTACCAATCCAAACATGCTCTGATTATGACCAAACTTTGCATGCATGTGGGGGTGGGCTCCCCCCACATGTTTGCAAAGTTTGGTTTCCATCGGAGCATGTTTGGGTGGTACGATTGTATGGGGAAGGCCCGGATTTTCCATGGCCTCTTAAGCACCAAGAGACTTGAAAAATCCACACTGGGCACTAATTACTAACCTAAACATGCTCGGATCATGACCAAACTTTGCAAGCATGTGGGGGTGGGCTCCTGCCCACATGCTTGCAAAGTTTCGTTCCCCCCATTGTCGGAGCATGTTTGGGTACGATGGCATGGAGATTTTCAGCAAACAATATGATAGCCAAAGTGTTAAAAAATTTAAAAAAATCAAGAACATCAACTAAAATGTAATGATACTCAATAATGAAAAAACTCATAATGATATAAACATCAAATAAGTACATCAGAATGAAAATGATCTACCCCAGCTAGTTTGAGGTTAGTCACTATCCATAAATCTAAGTACAATGTAAGTGAGCTAACCCAGCTAGTCTGAGTTTAGTCACTATCAATGACAACCCAATCAAAATCATCATCTCTAAAAACTGCTGATCGACGTGTGCATCGAGGCTGCTGTGCAGGGGTCGTCGAATATCTGCGGGGAGGTCTGCCTCAAAGGCAAGATCATGAGCTGGTGCCAGTGTACTCGGGAGCTCACAAGTCCCATAAGCTGCTATAGCCCTCTCCCTCTCTCTACGTGGTGCTACTGCAAGATGTCTCTGTCTGTAAACCCAAAATCTATAATCAGCAATGGTACGTGTCTGCCACTCTACTCGTGTAAGCTCCTCTGCTACTGTAAGGACACACTGCTCATGAGAAGCAGCACTGCTGCTAGCACCACCACCCGAGGTTCCACTAGGACCAGCACCACCCACATGATCGTATGCTATGATCTGGCCCTCGTGAAGGACTCTCTGGTATGCATCAAACTCATGTGCACTCCACTCAATCTCTGGAGGCACCTCAGGCTCCTGATCTTTGTCATTGGCGCGGTGTCGAGTCCCGAGTCAACTGAGGTAAAATCAAGAGGCCTGCCAGTCCTAGAATCTACTCGAGCGAAGCTTGGGTGAAGATCATCAATGCCCAAAACTCTCTATGTTGCTAGGTCGACGCTTGCACGGCAAGAGAGACATGCTGAGAAGTGTACTAGCTCCTGGGTGATGCAAGACAAATGGAAAAAATGTCCACATCCCAGAGCATATCCACCAGTACTGTCAATGTCCTTGCTACAGAGAGCGTAGCAGGCATCACGGAGGAATGGTGGTGCATCCTGAGGGAGAGGTCGTCTCGAAAAACCTCTATAATAACAGGCCGTGGATATAAAGGCAAGTATGGCACTATCACGTTTGAGGATCTGCGAAACTCTCGAACATGCAGCATCAACTACTCTGCCCTATGCTGTGCAATCCGCTCCATAACCATGTGATGCTGCGCCTCAACTCCAGAACTCTCTACCTCAGTCCGAGCCTATGCTCGCAAAAAAGTAAAGCATAAAAATAATTAATTAGTCTCTCTCATTAGGTATTACTTAAAGAAATTTATAACTTAGGACCTTAATTATAACTCTTTTACGTGTGCAAGAGAAACCTACCTGCTGCTGTGTAAGATTCCTCCCCCACCCCCTTTTTGATGTCTAGTATCTTTCCCTGTAATCAATCCCTCTTCAGAAATATAAAGACCTTATTTCTATCTGGTTTAGCCTAGAGAGAGAAAAATATTCTAGAGAGAGAATATTCAGATTTTGAATATTTTTGGATAGAAAAATATCTCTTCTAATTCAGATGAGTTCCCCTGAAACAGAAATTCAAAAAGAATTTTCCAATGTGCAATTGGAATTAATTGAAAATAGCTATAAAGAACCTTAGCCTAAGGGTCTAGATTTTCAGAAATCTTTAAACTATGGTCCAATTAAGGTTCCTATGGACCAATAGCATCAATCCATGTGTAGGGAGGAGATAAATCCAACTTGTAAGAAGAAAATACTAAAAGTGTGATTTTTCTCATAAATGGATTTTATGCTTAACTTAGATGCATAAGAGAAATTTTTTTATTCTAAAAGTGTAATTCCTACCAAATTGAATTTATGCATAAGAAGATGCATAAAAGATTGATTTTTTAATTCAAAAGTGTCATTCTCATCTAAATTGAATTTATGTATAGAAAAATGCATAAAAGATTAAAATTTAATTCAAAAGTGTCATTTTCATTAAAAATGAATTTATGCATAGGAAGATGCATAAAAGATTGATTTTTACTTTGAAAGTATTAATCTCCTTAAATAGAATTATTTCATAAATAAATGTGTAAAGAAATCTTATATCAAATGTAAGAATTCTCTTGTATTCTATAAATAGATAAGAGATGTGATAGGATGTGATAAGAGATGTGATAAGATGCTTATGAAATAAGTTAGGAGGTGATAAGAGATGTGATAAGAGGTGTGATAAGAGGTGATAAGATGCTTATGAAATAAGTTAGGAGGTGATAAGATGAATTAAGATGTGTATGGGGGGATGAGGTAAGAAGTGTATGTGATAGGATAAGATGTATATGGGTTGTGATAGGGCGAGAATGGATGTGATGTAAAAGATTAGATGTGAAGGTATATGGGGTTATATAAATGGGAATGTGGAAATGGATGTATGTATGTGGATGTGTGGATGTGGAGATGGGAGTGTGGATGTATGAACGTGAAAATGGATATATGCATGAAGATATATATGCATAGATGTGAATGTGGATGTAGATGTGGATGTATAGATGTGAATGGATGTGGATGTATAGATGTGAATGGGAATGTGGATGTGGATGTATGTGAATAGGGATGTAGATGTGGATGTATAGATGTGAATGTGAATGTGGATGTGGATGTATGTGAATGTGAATGTGGATGTGGATGTATGTATGTATGTGGATGTAGATGAGGATGTATAGATGTGAATGGATGTGGATGTATAGATGTGAATGGGAATGTGGATGTGGATGTATGTGAATGTGGATGTAGATGTGGATGTATAGATGTGAATGTGGAATGTGGATGTGGATGTATGTATGTATGTGGATGTAGATGTGGATGTATAGATGTGAATGGGAATGGGGATGTGGATGTATGTGAATGTGAATGTAGATGTGGATGTATAGATGTGAATGTGGAATGTGGATGTATAGATGTGGATGTATGGGAATGTGGATGTGGATGTATGTGAATGTGAATGTGGATGTGGATGTATGTATGTATGTGGATGTAGATGTGGATGTATGGATGTGTATGTATGAATGTGGATATGGGATGTGGATGTATAAATGAGGATGTGAAAATGGAGGTAAGCAGGTAGATGTGGATGTGTGGATGTGAATGTGGATGTGGATGTGGATGTATGGATGTGGATATGGATGTGTATGTATGAATGTGGATATGGGATGTGTATGTATAAATGAAGATGTGAAAATGGAGATAAGCATGTAGATGTGGATGTATGGATGTGAATGTGGATATGGATGTGGATGTATGGATGTGGATATGGATGTGAATATATGATATGTGATGTGAAGGAATTTGAAGTGAAGAGATGGAAAATGAGGTGATTGGATGAGTACACATATAAATGGAATGTGGAATAAGTAATGTGGATTAATGAGGAACAATGTGGAAAAATGAGAGTTAATATAGAAACTGTATTTGTAAACTGTTTGTAAATACTGTTTGTAAATGGCTGTTTTATGTCAAGAATGCTGGGGAAGCATTTTGACCGTCTTGTGATTAAGGTCGTGGAGACCTAACTGATAAAGTTGCAACTGCTGTGACGGAGAGTCAATGGAGGACATCTCGCGTAGCAAGGTCGACTGAGGTCTTGACCAGCCTCGGTTCGATTAAAATGGTGAGCTTCCGGTACGGTGGATGAGGGACCAAGGAAGCGGCCTATGAGTGAAGCGCTAGGTCACCTGCGAAGGATCCTAGAGGGTGCTGACCATACGGTGCTCGGGCTCTGGGTTGCCTAGGATACCCACGCGTGCGTCGAGGAAGATATTGTAACAAGGAGTAAGAGTTGTTTTGTGAAACCGGGCATGGATCTGGTTGACTGACCTTACTGGTCCTCAACGGATGAGTCCATGGCTCTTTTATATGGATCTGTTGGTTGATCTTGCTGATCTTCAACGAGAGTCCATCTTGATAAGTGATTATATTGCCGAGTATTATGGGCTAGGAACTATAGAAACGGCCCCTGTGAGTGGTCAGGTGGTGAGCGTTCTAGTTGCCAATGATGCCATAGATACTCTGATGAAGGAATGATGAGAAATTTGAGAATCAACCGGATAATTTGGAAGACTGTGATCAGTGGTACTATGGTTTCATTAAAGGATTGTTTTAAAGTTAGCTGATGCTAAGAAAAAGGCAATTTCATATTGGGTGTGTAAGTGGTGTGCCTAATTTTATGTTTGCATGAACTTCCGGCTAGGGGGCCTTGGAACTCTTTTCCTTGGTACCCGGGACAAAACCTAACCAAATTCCAAATTGGATCCCATCACTACAGTGGTTGGGCGGTTGGCTAACCCATGGGATCGGATGGGGTTAGGCTGGACTGATGGATCCATAAATCGAGACTCAACTTTGTTTTTACGATAGATAAAGTAAATCCCGGATAGAAATTGTTCTATGGATAGGAATCAACGGCTGTGCCTCTTGATGGGGAAAAAAGCGTTGATCCCATTGATCCAAGTGCAAGTTTCTTCCTTGATTTGACCAAGTACCGTTAAAGGTGCAGTCAGATCAGTTGATCCGTAATGATCTTGACTACGTTAGAGTAAAGAGTTATCCTGGTGGAATCGCCCATGCTTTCCGGGTAAAGGAAGTTTTTCCGGTTTCGGTTTTGGACAAACCGACGGATTAGTCTCTTGTCCGGATATCCGTGGGCGAGGCCCCGAATGTGGGACCCCTGTCCCGCGCGAGAAGTGCTACTTCCGCTGCTAGTACTCGAATCCGTTGCTCGGTGGGAACAGGGGGATCTCACAGTTGGTATCAGAGCATTTGGCTAATAAAGATCAACTGAGAAACCAAATATGTCAAAAATTTATCAAGAAGCACAAAAAAGGTTGTAATTGTGTGATATAATTCATACAATTTGATATTCAAACTGAAATTCGTAAATTGGTAATTGGGTCTTCAAATGGAAGTACCGCAATTATATAGAATCCCTGACTTGCTTGAGGCCTAGACATGATGGTATTTACCTTATAATTCCAAGGGCCGTGACTACCGTATATACCGAGAGTATAACTGCAGCTCTTTACTGACAGTATATACGAGTAAATCTAAGACTTGAAATTATAAGCGTTAATGCTATCCAGATGATGATTTTGAATGTGGTTGATATGATTTTTAGTTCTGTTTGGAAACCGATGAATTGATTTGGATTCTGATTGAAAAATGATGATCCCTGAAAATGGATTGAAATGTAATAAGCTGAGCGAAACCACAAGGTGGATGATTGGGACGAGTCCCTGTAATGATAAATGATGAAAATGATTCAGCAAATCACTATGAGATTAGTGGATTGTGCTGTCAAATTGCTACTGTTAACACTTGACCGTTAGATCAAGTTAAGGGATGACAAATTGAGAACTTACTTGACTGAAATTCCCGTGGAGGAATGCTCAGAAGGAAATTTTTCGGTCTAATGAACCTTTATCATGTTAAAGATATGAATGATATGATCTGAATGAATTGTTATTTAATGATGAGTTCTAAGGGATATTTATCCCAGTATTCTGTTGGGTTGACCAGAATATAAGGAACCCCAGAATAAAATTGGATCTTAAGAAAAAGAGTTGAGGACATCTCGCACTTTTCAAGTGGGGTAGAATGTAAGATTCTCCCCCAGCCTTAGAGGTATATAGGAGTAAGAATCTCCCTTTTTGATCTTATAATTATTCCCTCTCTAAAATAAAAGAAAGATTCTGTTTAAAAAAGGAAGAACCTTTTTCCTGAATACTTCTCAAGAGTCCCACCTGTTTTAAGGATTCAGAACAACGAGTTCAGAAGTGAGAATCGATGTTTTGGATATCAAGGTTTTGGTCTCGAGTACGACCCAAAAGAAGTTCTTTATCTCTTGGGAAGTATAAGAAGTTATCTCCCAGATATTGTGGACCAAAGAAAGTAGGTGATTTAACTTACGAACTTCTTTTATCTCCTCATCTCAAAGTTCTTAATGCCTTCTATAGAAAATTGTGCCAAACCCAAATCATGGAAAGACGGTAAAACTTCAGTGGCAAGCTACCGTTGGCTTCTAGGTTACGCTAGCTCCTTCCTTTATATAAGTCGTAACTTTTACTTGTCGCTCACAGTAATCTTACTCCCATCGATCTCCTTTCTTCCTAATCTCCTTCATGGCTTGGTAACAAGAATTAGTTTTATCCATAATGATTCCTCACCTTCAAGACGCAAGTGAGTCTGTGAAGAAGGATTTTATAGAACAGTATGAGCGCTCACTTTTCCCTCACTTGGGAACTTCTGTAGCGCAGACCAAATGGCGGACCTATCAAGACATAACTAGGGTAACACCCTGGGGTCAGCAGCACTTTCGCAACAATGTCCGCTTGGCCATGGTTATTGAAGCCTTGGGTTTGGGTCCCCGATACTACTGCGTCATGAGATCAAGGCATCCTGGGTTTTCTGAGCGGGTCTTCTTATTGGCGTGTTTTCTTCCTCATGAGAAGATATGCCTTTACCCCGTTTTTGGCTTGCCTCTCAGAGGTCCTTTTGTTAGATCACCTCATACCACTGAGATAGGTGCAGCAATAACCAGCAGAATCATTCCCATAGATGAGTTACCCTATACTTGTGCAGCTTGTGAGTGCTGCTTTTGTGATCATATGATGGACGGGCTTATGGAAGTGTAAAGAGTTCTTCTATCTTTACTGTATAAGTTCCGAGAATGAATAAAGTTTAAATCTTGTTCTTATCTTGAATCTTGCTCTCTTTGAGACTTTTTCTTGGTGGTTAATCCTGATTTAAATTTTTCTCTAAGTCTCATAATTCGTGCATCTTGCGAAATTATCCCAGTTTGCGAGATGAGGACATCTCGCGTTTTTTAAGTGGGGTAGAATGTAATTTCTCTTCTAATTCAGATGAGTTCCCCTGAAACAGAAATTCAAAAAGAATTTTCCAATGTGCAATTGGAATTAATTGAAAATAGCTATAAAGAACCTTAGCCTAAGGGTCTAGATTTTCAGAAATCTTTAAACTATGGTCCAATTAAGGTTCCTATGGACCAATAGCATCAATCCATGTGTAGGGAGGAGATAAATCCAACTTGTAAAAAGAAAATACCCAAAAATGAGTAAATGCTCACATGAGGTGAAGAGTTGAAAATGTACAAGGTTTATTAGTAAAAAACTATGAGCAATATTAAAAATATGACATATGTAAGAAAGGGGAATTCTTTAAAGGAGGTGCATATTTCACATAAGATGAAGAGTTGAAAATGTACAAGGTTTATTAGTAAAAAATTATGAGCAATATTAAAAGTATGACATATGTAAGGAAGGGGAGTTCTTTAAAGGAGGTGCATATTTCACATAAGATGAAGAGTTGAAAATGTACAAGGTTTATTAGTAAAAAAATTATGAGCAATATTAAAAGTATGACATATGTAAGGAAGGGGAGTTCTTTAAAGGAGGTGCATATTTCACGTAAGATGAAGAGTTGAAAATGTACAAGGTTTATTAGTAAAAAAATTATGAGCAATATTAAAAGTATGACATATGTAAGGAAGGGGAGTTCTTTAAAGGAGGTGCATATTTCACATAAGATGAAGAGTTGAAAATGTACAAGGTTTATTAGTAAAAAACTATGAGCAATATTAAAAATATGACATATGTAAGGAAAGGGAGTTCTTTAAAGGAGGTGCATATTTCACATGCTTGAATGAGTTTTAAACTCATAAAAATTGAGATATTTCATCTCTCCTCTCTCCTCATTTAAGTCTAGTTCCAAAAAGTTAGCTTAACTGACCTAAAAATGGTCAAATATTGACCAAACTGATTTAGAAAATTCTAGAATCAGTTTGTTTGGTTAGGAGCTCAATTTTTCCTATAAATAGAAGCCTCCCCCTTGTTGAAAAATATATAGTGTTTATGCATCGTTACTCTACTCCACCTAAGCCAGAAACTGTGAATTCATTTAATAATTCACTAGTTTTTGGAGCTTCCCTCTTTCTTCAATCCCCATTAGTGGCTCCATCAACATACTTAACCAATTGATTGGTTGGGAGCCTCTACCGTGAACAAAGAATCAAGCAAGTTGTAAGGTAATTAGTGAATATTGATCTTTCTATAATTTCTCAATGTTTCTCTCTTCTCAACCCCTCTCAAGCTTGAGAAGTTTAATTGGTATGGTTTTTTTTTAATGCTATTGAAGTTTGAATAGTAGTGAAGAGTTACATAATGCTATTGAAGTTAATTTTCATTTATGTTTAAATTCTAATGATTTTTATGTAAATTCTCTCTCTCACTCAAGAAATGGTCATACTCATGAACCGTTCTCAATCCAAATCAAGCTTTTCATAAAGCTTTTCCTTAACTCAAGATTAAGCTATGCTTGAGGCCAAATTAATGGCTTTTTTCTATGCTTTTAGTTTATGTATATTAATGATTCAATCCATTATGGATTGATAATCCAATTAGAGATTATTTTAATTATTTTCTTAATGATAAGCATTATCCCTTAGAAAAATTGAGATTTATCAGTCATAGCAGCGGAGCTATGGCAAAATTTTTATAAAAATTATGCATAAAATAATCTCATTCAAAGCATAAAAAGAGGACTTCCTACCATATTCTAGGAATTATCATCCTAGATTAATTGAAAGAATTTCATTACAATCATGGAGAAATTGAATTTTAATATTAGGCATAATGGATAAATTTTTATATCAAAAGTGTTATTTTTACCATTTTTATTTCATGCATAGAAGTATGCATAATGGATAAATTTTTATATCAAAAGTGTTATTTTTACCATTTTTATTTCATGCATAGAAGTATGCATAATGGAAAAATTTTTATATCAAAAGTGTTACTTTTATCATATTGGATTTCATGTATAGAGGTATGCATAAAAGTTGATTATTTTATTATAAAAGTGTGACTTTTATCATAATTGAATTTCATGCATATAGGTATGCATAAAAGATATTCTTTTTATACTAAAAGTGTGATTTTCCTCATAAATGGATTTTATGCTTAACTTAGATGCATAAGAGAAATTTTTTTATTCTAAAAGTGTAATTCCTACCAAATTGAATTTATGCATAAGAAGATGCATAAAAGATTGATTTTTTAATTCAAAAGTGTCATTCTCATCTAAATTGAATTTATGTATAGAAAAATGCATAAAAGATTAAAATTTAATTCAAAAGTGTCATTTTCATTAAAAATGAATTTATGCATAGGAAGATGCATAAAAGATTGATTTTTACTTTGAAAGTATTAATCTCCTTAAATAGAATTATTTCATAAATAAATGTGTAAAGAAATCTTATATCAAATGTAAGAATTCTCTTGTATTCTATAAATAGATAAGAGATGTGATAGGATGTGATAAGAGATGTGATAAGATGCTTATGAAATAAGTTAGGAGGTGATAAGAGATGTGATAAGAGGTGTGATAAGAGGTGATAAGATGCTTATGAAATAAGTTAGGAGGTGATAAGATGAATTAAGATGTGTATGGGGGGATGAGGTAAGAAGTGTATGTGATAGGATAAGATGTATATGGGTTGTGATAGGGCGAGAATGGATGTGATGTAAAAGATTAGATGTGAAGGTATATGGGGTTATATAAATGGGAATGTGGAAATGGATGTATGTATGTGGATGTGTGGATGTGGAGATGGGAGTGTGGATGTATGAACGTGAAAATGGATATATGCATGAAGATATATATGCATAGATGTGAATGTGGATGTAGATGTGGATGTATAGATGTGAATGGATGTGGATGTATAGATGTGAATGGGAATGTGGATGTGGATGTATGTGAATGTGGATGTAGATGTGGATGTATAGATGTGAATGTGAATGTGGATGTGGATGTATGTGAATGTGAATGTGGATGTGGATGTATGTATGTATGTGGATGTAGATGAGGATGTATAGATGTGAATGGATGTGGATGTATAGATGTGAATGGGAATGTGGATGTGGATGTATGTGAATGTGGATGTAGATGTGGATGTATAGATGTGAATGTGGAATGTGGATGTGGATGTATGTATGTATGTGGATGTAGATGTGGATGTATAGATGTGAATGGAAATGGGGATGTGGATGTATGTGAATGTGAATGTAGATGTGGATGTATAGATGTGAATGTGGAATGTGGATGTATAGATGTGGATGTATGGGAATGTGGATGTGGATGTATGTGAATGTGAATGTGGATGTGGATGTATGTATGTATGTGGATGTAGATGTGGATGTATGGATGTGTATGTATGAATGTGGATATGGGATGTGGATGTATAAATGAGGATGTGAAAATGGAGGTAAGCAGGTAGATGTGGATGTATGGATGTGAATGTGGATGTGGATGTGGATGTATGGATGTGGATATGGATGTGTATGTATGAATGTGGATATGGGATGTGTATGTATAAATGAAGATGTGAAAATGGAGATAAGCATGTAGATGTGGATGTATGGATGTGAATGTGGATATGGATGTGGATGTATGGATGTGGATATGGATGTGAATATATGATATGTGATGTGAAGGAATTTGAAGTGAAGAGATGGAAAATGAGGTGATTGGATGAGTACACATATAAATGGAATGTGGAATAAGTAATGTGGATTAATGAGGAACAATGTGGAAAAATGAGAGTTAATATAGAAACTGTATTTGTAAACTGTTTGTAAATACTGTTTGTAAATGGCTGTTTTATGTCAAGAATGCTGGGGAAGCATTTTGACCGTCTTGTGATTAAGGTCGTGGAGACCTAACTGATAAAGTTGCAACTGCTGACGGAGAGTCAATGGAGGACGTCTCGCGTAGCAAGGTCGACCGAGGTCTTGACCAGCCTCGGTTCGATTAAAATGGTGAGCTTCCGGTACGGTGGATGAGGGACCAAGGAAGCGGCCTATGAGTGAAGCGCTAGGTCACCTGCGAAGGATCCTAGAGGGTGCTGACCATACGGTGCTCGGGCTCTGGGTCGCCTAGGATACCCACGCGTGCGTCGAGGAAGATATTGTAACAAGGAGTAAGAGTTGTTTTGTGAAACCGGGCATGGATCTGGTTGACTGACCTTACTGGTCCTCAACGGATGAGTCCATGGCTCTTTTATATGGATCTGTTGGTTGATCTTGCTGATCTTCAACGAGAGTCCATCTTGATAAGTGATTATATTGCCGAGTATTATGGGCTAGGAACTATAGAAACGGCCCCTGTGAGTGGTCAGGTGGTGAGCGTTCTAGTTGCCAATGATGCCATAGATACTCTGATGAAGGAATGATGGGAAATTTGAGAATCAACCGGATAATTTGGAAGACTGTGATCAGTGGTACTATGGTTTCATTAAAGGATTGTTTTAAAGTTAGCTGATGCTAAGAAAAAGGCAATTTCATATTGGGTGTGTAAGTGGTGTGCCTAATTTTATGTTTGCATGAACTTCCGGCTAGGGGGCCTTGGAACTCTTTTCCTTGGTACCCGGGACAAAACCTAACCAAATTCCAAATTGGATCCCATCACTACAGTGGTTGGGCGGTTGGCTAACCCATGGGATCGGATGGGGTTAGGCTGGACTGATGGATCCATAAATCGAGACTCAACTTTGTTTTTACGATAGATAAAGTAAATCCCGGATAGAAATTGTTCTATGGATAGGAATCAACGGCTGTGCCTCTTGATGGGGAAAAAAGCGTTGATCCCAATGATCCAAGTGCAAGTTTCTTCCTTGATTTGACCAAGTACCGTTAAAGGTGCAGTCAGATCAGTTGATCCGTAATGATCTTGACTACGTTAGAGTAAAGAGTTATCCTGGTGGAATCGCCCATGCTTTCCGGGTAAAGGAAGTTTTTCCGGTTTCGGTTTTGGACAAACCGACGGATTAGTCTCTTGTCCGGATATCCGTGGGCGAGGCCCCGAATGTGGGACCCCTGTCCCGCGCGAGAAGTGCTACTTCCGCTGCTAGTACTCGAATCCGTTGCTCGGTGGGAACAGGGGGATCTCACAGTTGGTATCAGAGCATTTGGCTAATAAAGATCAACTGAGAAACCAAATATGTCAAAAATTTATCAAGAAGCACAAAAAAGGTTGTAATTGTGTGATATAATTCATACAATTTGATATTCAAACTGAAATTCGTAAATTGGTAATTGGGTCTTCAGATGGAAGTACCGCAATTATATAGAATCCCTGACTTGCTTGAGGCCTAGACATGATGGTATTTACCTTATAATTCCAAGGGCCGTGACTACCGTATATACCGAGAGTATAACTGCAGCTCTTTACTGACAGTATATACGAGTAAATCTAAGACTTGAAATTATAAGCGTTAATGCTATCCAGATGATGATTTCGAATGTGGTTGATATGATTTTTAGTTCTGTTTGGAAACCGATGAATTGATTTGGATTCTGATTGAAAAATGATGATCCCTGAAAATGGATTGAAATGTAATAAGCTGAGCGAAACCACAAGGTGGATGATTGGGACGAGTCCCTGTAATGATAAATGATGAAAATGATTCAGCAAATCACTATGAGATTAGTGGATTGTGCTGTCAAATTGCTACTGTTAACACTTGACCGTTAGATCAAGTTAAGGGATGACAAATTGAGAACTTACTTGACTGAAATTCCCGTGGAGGAATGCTCAGAAGGAAATTTTTCGGTCTAATGAACCTTTATCATGTTAAAGATATGAATGATATGATCTGAATGAATTGTTATTTAATGATGAGTTCTAAGGGATATTTATCCCAGTATTCTGTTGGGTTGACCAGAATATAAGGAACCCCAGAATAAAATTGGATCTTAAGAAAAAGAGTTGTCCTCTACTTTATGAGATGAGGACATCTCGCACTTTTCAAGTGGGGTAGAATGTAAGATTCTCCCCCAGCCTTAGAGGTATATAGGAGTAAGAATCTCCCTTTTTGATCTTATAATTATTCCCTCTCTAAAATAAAAGAAAGATTCTGTTTAAAAAAGGAAGAACCTTTTTCCTGAATACTTCTCAAGAGTCCCACCTGTTTTAAGGATTCAGAACAACGAGTTCAGAAGTGAGAATCGATGTTTTGGATATCAAGGTTTTGGTCTCGAGTACGACCCAAAAGAAGTTCTTTATCTCTTGGGAAGTATAAGAAGTTATCTCCCAGATATTGTGGACCAAAGAAAGTAGGTGATTTAACTTACGAACTTCTTTTATCTCCTCATCTCAAAGTTCTTAATGCCTTCTATAGAAAATTGTGCCAAACCCAAATCATGGAAAGACGGTAAAACTTCAGTGGCAAGCTACCGTTGGCTTCTAAGTTACGCTAGCTCCTTCCTTTATATAAGTCGTAACTTTTACTTGTCGCTCACAGTAATCTTACTCCCATCGATCTCCTTTCTTCCTAATCTCCTTCATGGCTTGGCAACAAGAATTAGTTTTATCCATAATGATTCCTCACCTTCAAGACGCAAGTGAGTCTGTGAAGAAGGATTTTATAGAACAGTATGAGCGCTCACTTTTCCCTCACTTGGGAACTTCTGTAGCGCAGACCAAATGGCGGACCTATCAAGACATAACTAGGGTAACACCCTGGGGTCAGCAGCACTTTCGCAACAATGTCCGCTTGGCCATGGTTATTGAAGCCTTGGGTTTGGGTCCCCGATACTACTGCGTCATGAGATCAAGGCATCCTGGGTTTTCTGAGCGGGTCTTCTTATTGGCGTGTTTTCTTCCTCACGAGAAGATATGCCTTTACCCCGTTTTTGGCTTGCCTCTCAGAGGTCCTTTTGTTAGATCACCTCATACCACTGAGATAGGTGCGGCAATAACCAGCAGAATCATTCCCATAGATGAGTTACCCTATACTTGTGCAGCTTGTGAGTGCTGCTTTTGTGATCATATGATGGACGGGCTTATGGAAGTGTAAAGAGTTCTTCTATCTTTACTGTATAAGTTCCGAGAATGAATAAAGTTTAAATCTTGTTCTTATCTTGAATCTTGCTCTCTTTGAGACTTTTTCTTGGTGGTTAATCCTGATTTAAATTTTTCTCTAAGTCTCATAATTCGTGCATCTTGCGAAATTATCCCAGTTTGCGAGATGAGGACATCTCGCGTTTTTTAAGTGGGGTAGAATGTAAGATTCCTCCCCCACCCCCTTTTTGATGTCTAGTATCTTTCCCTGTAATCAATCCCTCTTTAGAAATATAAAGACCTTGTTTCTATCTGTTTTAGCCTAGAGAGAGAAAAATATTCTAGAAAGAGAATATTCAGATTTTGAATATTTTTGGATAGAAAAATATCTCTTCTAATTCAGATGAGTTCCCCTGAAACAGAAATTCAAAAAGAATTTTCCAATGTGCAATTGAAATTAATTGAAAATAGCTATAAAGAACCTTAGCCGAAGGGTCTAGATTTTCAGAAATCTTTAAACTATGGTCCAATTAAGGTTCCTATGGACCAATAGCATCAATCCATGTGTAGGGAGGAGATAAATCCAACTTGTAAAAAGAAAATACCCAAAAATGAGTAAATGCTCACATGAGGTGAAGAGTTGAAAATGTACAAGGTTTATTAGTAAAAAACTATGAGCAATATTAAAAATATGACATATGTAAGGAAGGGGAATTCTTTAAAGGGGGTGCATATTTCACATAAGATGAAGAGTTGAAAATGTACAAGGTTTATTAGTAAAAAATTATGAGCAATATTAAAAGTATGACATATGTAAGGAAGAGGAGTTCTTTAAAGGAGGTGCATATTTCACATAAGATGAAGAGTTGAAAATGTACAAGGTTTATTAGTAAAAAAATTATGAGCAATATTAAAAGTATGACATATGTAAGGAAGGGGAGTTCTTTAAAGGCGGTGTATATTTCACATAAGATGAAGAGTTGAAAATGTACAAGGTTTATTAGTAAAAAAATTATGAGCAATATTAAAAGTATGACATATGTAAGGAAGGGGATTTCTTTAAAGGAGGTGCATATTTCACATAAGATGAAGAGTTGAAAATGTACAAGGTTTATTAGTAAAAAACTATGAGCAATATTAAAAATATGACATATGTAAGGAAAGGGAGTTCTTTAAAGGAGGTGCATATTTCACATGCTTGAATGAGTTTTAAACTCATAAAAATTGAGATATTTCATCTCTCCTCTCTCCTCATTTAAGTCTAGTTCCAAAAAGTTAGCTTAACTGACCTAAAAATGGTCAAATATTGACCAAACTGATTTAGAAAATTCTAGAATCAGTTTGTTTGGTTAGGAGCTCAATTTTTCCTATAAATAGAAGCCTCCCCCTTGTTGAAAAATATATAGTGTTTATGCATCGTTACTCTACTCCACCTAAGCCAGAAACTGTGAATTCATTTAATAATTCACTAGTTTTTGGAGCTTCCCTCTTTCTTCAATCCCCATTAGTGGCTCCATCAACATACTTAACCAATTGATTGGTTGGGGGCCTCTACCGTGAACAAAGAATCAAGCAAGTTGTAAGGTAATTAGTGAATATTGATCTTTCTATAATTTCTCAATGTTTCTCTCTTCTCAACCCCTCTCAAGCTTGAGAAGTTTAATTGGTATGGTTTTTTTTTAATGCTATTGAAGTTTGAATAGTAGTGAAGAGTTACATAATGCTATTGAAGTTAATTTTCATTTATGTTTAAATTCTAATGATTTTTATGTTTAAATTCTAATGATTTTTATGTAAATTCTCTCTCTCACTCAAGAAATGGTCATACTCATGAACCGTTCTCAATCCAAATCAAGCTTTTCATAAAGCTTTTCCTTAACCCAAGATTAAGCTATGCTTGAGGCCAAATTAATGG
The DNA here is from genome assembly GCF_041138505.1 of Cibotium barometz. Lineage (NCBI taxonomy): Eukaryota > Viridiplantae > Streptophyta > Polypodiopsida > Cyatheales > Cibotiaceae > Cibotium > Cibotium barometz. The sequence continues at coordinate 29,338,134 of NC_141057.1, read as the reverse complement.
CTTTTTTCTATGCTTTTAGTTTATGTATATTAATGATTCAATCCATTATGGATTGATAATCCAATTAGAGATTATTTTAATTATTTTCTTAATGATAAGCATTATCCCTTAGAAAAATTGAGATTTATCAGTCATAGCAGCGGAGCTATGGCAAAAGTTTTATAAAAATTATGCATAAAATAATCTCATTCAAAGCATAAAAAGAGGACTTCCTACCATATTCTAGGAATTATCATCCTAGATTAATTGAAAGAATTTCATTACAATCATGGAGAAATTGAATTTTAATATTAGGCATAATGGATAAATTTTTATATCAAAAGTGTTATTTTTACCATTTTTATTTCATGCATAGAAGTATGCATAATGGATAAATTTTTATATCAAAAGTGTTATTTTTACCATTTTTATTTCATGCATAGAAGTATGCATAATGGAAAAATTTTTATATCAAAAGTGTTACTTTTATCATATTGGATTTCATGTATAGAGGTATGCATAAAAGTTGATTATTTTATTATAAAAGTGTGACTTTTATCATAATTGAATTTCATGCATATAGGTATGCATAAAAGATATTCTTTTTATACTAAAAGTGTGATTTTCCTCATAAATGGATTTTATGCTTAACTTAGATGCATAAGAGAAATTTTTTTATTCTAAAAGTGTAATTCCTACCAAATTGAATTTATGCATAAGAAGATGCATAAAAGATTGATTTTTTAATTCAAAAGTGTCATTCTCATCTAAATTGAATTTATGTATAGAAAAATGCATAAAAGATTAAAATTTAATTCAAAAGTGTCATTTTCATTAAAAATGAATTTATGCATAGGAAGATGCATAAAAGATTGATTTTTACTTTGAAAGTATTAATCTCCTTAAATAGAATTATTTCATAAATAAATGTGTAAAGAAATCTTATATCAAATGTAAGAATTCTCTTGTATTCTATAAATAGATAAGAGATGTGATAGGATGTGATAAGAGATGTGATAAGATGCTTATGAAATAAGTTAGGAGGTGATGAGAGATGTGATAAGAGGTGTGATAAGAGGTGATAAGATGCTTATGAAATAAGTTAGGAGGTGATAAGATGAATTAAGATGTGTATGGGGGGATGAGGTAAGAAGTGTATGTGATAGGATAAGATGTATATGGGTTGTGATAGGGCGAGAATGGATGTGATGTAAAAGATTAGATGTGAAGGTATATGGGGTTATATAAATGGGAATGTGGAAATGGATGTATGTATGTGGATGTGTGGATGTGGAGATGGGAGTGTGGATGTATGAACGTGAAAATGGATATATGCATGAAGATATATATGCATAGATGTGAATGTGGATGTAGATGTGGATGTATAGATGTGAATGGATGTGGATGTATAGATGTGAATGGGAATGTGGATGTGGATGTATGTGAATGTGGATGTAGATGTGGATGTATAGATGTGAATGTGAATGTGGATGTGGATGTATGTGAATGTGAATGTGGATGTGGATGTATGTATGTATGTGGATGTAGATGAGGATGTATAGATGTGAATGGATGTGGATGTATAGATGTGAATGGGAATGTGGATGTGGATGTATGTGAATGTGGATGTAGATGTGGATGTATAGATGTGAATGTGGAATGTGGATGTGGATGTATGTATGTATGTGGATGTAGATGTGGATGTATAGATGTGAATGGGAATGGGGATGTGGATGTATGTGAATGTGAATGTAGATGTGGATGTATAGATGTGAATGTGGAATGTGGATGTATAGATGTGGATGTATGAGAATGTGGATGTGGATGTATGTGAATGTGAATGTGGATGTGGATGTATGTATGTATGTGGATGTAGATGTGGATGTATGGATGTGTATGTATGAATGTGGATATGGGATGTGGATGTATAAATGAGGATGTGAAAATGGAGGTAAGCAGGTAGATGTGGATGTATGGATGTGAATGTGGATGTGGATGTGGATGTATGGATGTGGATATGGATGTGTATGTATGAATGTGGATATGGGATGTGTATGTATAAATGAAGATGTGAAAATGGAGATAAGCATGTAGATGTGGATGTATGGATGTGAATGTGGATATGGATGTGGATGTATGGATGTGGATATGGATGTGAATATATGATATGTGATGTGAAGGAATTTGAAGTGAAGAGATGGAAAATGAGGTGATTGGATGAGTACACATATAAATGGAATGTGGAATAAGTAATGTGGATTAATGAGGAACAATGTGGAAAAATGAGAGTTAATATAGAAACTGTATTTGTAAACTGTTTGTAAATACTGTTTGTAAATGGCTGTTTTATGTCAAGAATGCTGGGGAAGCATTTTGACCGTCTTGTGATTAAGGTCGTGGAGACCTAACTGATAAAGTTGCAACTGCTGACGGAGAGTCAATGGAGGACGTCTCGCGTAGCAAGGTCGACCGAGGTCTTGACCAGCCTCGGTTCGATTAAAATGGTGAGCTTCCGGTACGGTGGATGAGGGACCAAGGAAGCGGCCTATGAGTGAAGCGCTAGGTCACCTGCGAAGGATCCTAGAGGGTGCTGACCATACGGTGCTCGGGCTCTGGGTCGCCTAGGATACCCACGCGTGCGTCGAGGAAGATATTTTAACAAGGAGTAAGAGTTGTTTTGTGAAACCGGGCATGGATCTGGTTGACTGACCTTACTGGTCCTCAACGGATGAGTCCATGGCTCTTTTATATGGATCTGTTGGTTGATCTTGCTGATCTTCAACGAGAGTCCATCTTGATAAGTGATTATATTGCCGAGTATTATGGGCTAGGAACTATAGAAACGGCCCCTGTGAGTGGTCAGGTGGTGAGCGTTCTAGTTGCCAATGATGCCATAGATACTCTGATGAAGGAATGATGGGAAATTTGAGAATCAACCGGATAATTTGGAAGACTGTGATCAGTGGTACTATGGTTTCATTAAAGGATTGTTTTAAAGTTAGCTGATGCTAAGAAAAAGGCAATTTCATATTGGGTGTGTAAGTGGTGTGCCTAATTTTATGTTTGCATGAACTTCCGGCTAGGGGGCCTTGGAACTCTTTTCCTTGGTACCCGGGACAAAACCTAACCAAATTCCAAATTGGATCCCATCACTACAGTGGTTGGGCGGTTGGCTAACCCATGGGATCGGATGGGGTTAGGCTGGACTGATGGATCCATAAATCGAGACTCAACTTTGTTTTTACGATAGATAAAGTAAATCCCGGATAGAAATTGTTCTATGGATAGGAATCAACGGCTGTGCCTCTTGATGGGGAAAAAAGCGTTGATCCCAATGATCCAAGTGCAAGTTTCTTCCTTGATTTGACCAAGTACCGTTAAAGGTGCAGTCAGATCAGTTGATCCGTAATGATCTTGACTACGTTAGAGTAAAGAGTTATCCTGGTGGAATCGCCCATGCTTTCCGGGTAAAGGAAGTTTTTCCGATTTCGGTTTTGGACAAACCGACGGATTAGTCTCTTGTCCGGATATCCGTGGGCGAGGCCCCGAATGTGGGACCCCTGTCCCGCGCGAGAAGTGCTACTTCCGCTGCTAGTACTCGAATCCATTGCTCGGTGGGAACAGGGGGATCTCACATGCTGGATGTCAGACTCTCTCACATGTTGTGCCTCTACAGTAGCTGCCTCTGCCGTCTGTAATGCAGCTCTAAGGTGGTCAATCTCCGCTCTCACCTCTACCAACTCTTGAGTGAGTCTGTCAGTGGTAGGTGTGGGACCCTACGTGGCACAATCAACCATGCCGCTCATGTAAAAATATAGAAAAGTACATATAAACATGTAAATAAATGACTAAAAAAACTTAAGAAGTAATAAATATGTAAATACCTCGACATCTGTCGTCGTCGATCGTGAGAACAAGCGCACCACGTGCTGGATGCTCTCCGTGGTACTTCGTACATCGATGCTACCAACCTGGGGGCCAGGAGCCTCAACTGTCGACATAGGCGCAAATGAAGGATCTGTAGGAGGTACACGAAGGGCTCGTTGAGGCCGCCTACCCTGGTCGTGGAGACGGCCTCGGCCACCAGCACCACCACCCGGCCGATGGCTAGTGTAATCCACCTCCTCCCCTAAGACAAACTCCGCATATAATTGCTTTGCGAAGTATATGGAAATCTGGCGGTTATTCAGCATCCTCCCATATGCGGCAACATATCGACTATAGATATGTGCCGCCATAGGAGGATGCAAACACCGCGAAATAGTAAGGGGCTTGCCTGCCCCAGGCCTCATCCCACGACTATCGAGGAAAAGATCTAAGTAGGCTCCATTCCTAATCAGACCAAGATCACAAACCTGATGATATGTCAGGCCATGTGACATAGGAGCAGTGCAATGGTGGGCTATCCACTCATCTACATAAACAATATCGTGAAGGCTACGAAGGGACGAAAGCATCGCCTCCAAGTCTGCCACAGTATGTAATGTAGACGGTGTGTCTCTAGCACTCCTATGGATAGCCGCTAACTCGCGGTCTATCTCCGTGATAAGGTCTACAATAGACGAGCGGCCCTCCTCGTGGCCCTCCTCATGTGACTCCATGCTAAAACCTAAGTCTGACACAAAGGTCCAATGTGAAAGATCCAATGATTAGTGCTAAGTAGCACTAATGAAGCTATAAAACAATGCTAATGGGCCCACTAATGCTAATCCAAATCAAGAGAGTAAGGAGAGTGAAAACGACTTTTGACAAATGAGGCAAAAAAAAAAGTTTTCCGGTTTTATAACCTCGAATGAGGTTCGGTGGCATCATGCACTTTAGGGTTTGCAAGATGTACACTTTGGATTTTAGGGTTAATGGACAAACGGCCAAGATACACACTTAATTTTAGGATTGGTGAAGGATCGACGGGGGCTGAGATTTGAATTAGTTTCTCATTCGAGGTACATGGACGGCTTAAATTTCAAGTCAATACCACGATCGAGGTATGTTTGATGGTGGTCGAGATTCATTTAATACCTCGATTGAGATATTTAAATGGCTGGGATCACATCTTTCAATGTGCGTGAATGGATGGTGGAGATTGCATCTCTCTACCTCGAAGGAGATATGTGGATGGTGGAGATTGCATCTCTATACCTCAAACGAGGTATTTCAATGGTTGAGATTTTATTTCAATATCACCTTCGAGATATGTGGACGGTGGGAATTGCATCTCTATACCTCGAACGAGGTATTTCAATGAATGGTCGAGATTTTATTTCAACATCTTGTTCGAGATATGTGGACGGTGGAGATGGGCTGGGGTCAAATATGCCTAGGGGGATACACCGTGGCATTGATGTGGATCCGAGTGGCATGAATATCTCGATTGAGATAGTGTGGTGGCGATGACCTGTATTGGTGACATGGATGATGACTGGAAACCCGGACGTGCTAGCGTGGCATTAGTTGGTATCTTGTTTGAGATATGTCACTTTAGGCTTGGGAGGCACGTGTCGTGTTTTAATTGATGGCGATATCACGATCGAGGTACTCCGCCCGAGATGCGTGGATGTCCCAATTTTAGAGAGAGTAAACGAAAGTGAGTACCCTCATCTTGCAAACACCCACCTAGCCTCCTGTTCAACCATGGCTCTTATATTAACTTTATGTGTAACCTCTGTGATCTTTATGTCATCACTCTGCTTCCTAATAGGGGGTATCATAAGAATATCTCTCATTTTACGACGATCAGTTATTTCGGCAGAAAACAGAAGCTTCTTGAATCTCCATCTAACTCTCTTTAGACTCTCCGAATCTTTAACCATGATGGTGATTCTATGTGCGTGTGTAGCAACTATACACATATTATTAAAATATTCTAGAATAAAATCTTTGGCTGCCTCCTGAACACAAAGCAAGCATGTTCTCTTCCACCTCATCTTAATAGACCATTGATCACAAACTGATCTCACTAACCTCTGGAAAGGAGCCTTAGGAATACAGAGCTCAATACATTTTTGAGCTTTCCTAATCTCCCTTAAAATAGTTACCCTTTGAGAAAATCTACTACACCTGGCCCGTTTCAAAATATGCATAGGCTTTTCCTTTCTCCTCTGTTTAGCAACTTCTTTCATACCAACATCGGGACCCTTGCCTTGCATAGGCTTTTCCTTTCTCCTCTGTTTAGCAATTTCTTTTGTACCAACATCAGGACCCTTGCCTTGCATAGGCTTTTCCTTTCTCCTCTGTTTTAGCAGCACCTTTCGTACCAACATCGGGACCCTTGCCTTGCCTATACAGGCAGTTCTCTTAGTCATCGCCCGATAAAAAATTGCACATTTCAAAACATATCCATATGCATATCTCTCTCTCTCTCTCTCTCATATACGCTTTATACAAACACACACACACACACACACACACACACACACATATGCATCCACATATATGCTTTACATTTCTATATAAATGCAGGTATAAGCATATGAGAAATTGGTCATGATAGCCTAAAGACACAATATCCCGTTTGCAAACCTCTTAGATTTTCATATGCGCATCAAATGGCTATGAAGGTGCAAGCATGAACATACATGTATATAAGTATAAATAGAAATAGAAATAGAAATAGAAATAGAAATAGAAATATATATATATATATATGTGTATGTATATGTATATATATAGATACATATATATATATGTACATGAGATGTACATATATATGTGTGTGTGTGTGTGTGTGTGTACGTATATATACTTATGCTTGCGCCTTCGTAAGCATTTGACGGTAGCAAATATGCAAATCTAAGAGGTTTGCAAATGAGATATCGCGTCTTTCGGCTATTATGGCTAAATTCTCGTGTGTGTGGGTGTGTGTCTCTATATACACATACACAACTATATTTGCAGGTAGAATCATATAGAAATATGGTGCATATAGCCGAAAGATGCGATATTCACTTTGCCTAGTTACTAATTTAGGATCTTTTAATTTCGACTATTTGCTTAGAGTAGCTAGAACATAGGCATCTAGTAGCCATTTAACATGAATATAAATAGATATGTATATATAGGCACATATATATATATATGTGTGTGTGTGTGTGCGTATATATATATATATGTGTGTGCATATATATACCTATGCTTGCACCTTCATAGCCATTTGACGCGAATATGAAAATCAGGTATCGCGTCTTTCGGCTATCATGACCAAGTTCTCGTGTGTGTGTGGGTGTGTGTCCCTATATACACATACACAACTAAATTCACAAGTAGAATCGTATAGAAATATGGTGCATATAATCAAAAAAACGTGATATTCACTTTGAGTAGCTACTAATTAAGGATCTTTTAATTTCGACTGTTTGCTTAGAGTAGCTAGAATATATGCATCTAGTAGCCATTTAACGCGAATCAAAAAAAATAAGAAGATTGGAAATGGAATATCGTGTCTTTCGACTATCATAAAGATTTTGGTATATTGTGTTGCATGTTAAAATATATTTAAGTATATTTCTTTACAAGTATGACGATACAATTGTCGTTGTCCATATATGTATGTAGTAAACATACATATATTTTTATGTACAAGGATGATTGTATTGTCAAATTTTTAAAGAAACAAGCATAAACAATGACTTTTTCACTCGATAGGTGTTACCCTTAAGAAATAAGGAAACAAATGCGCTTCCAATGCATTCTCGTTTTTAAAAGGTATATTTAATACTGTTTTTGTGATGGTAATGTGATCTGGAATAGGTAACTGGTAAGAGATTTCGTTGAGCTGAAGCATTGGTCGTGAGGCACATGAAGTATTGACGTGAGGCAGCTGGAGCAGGGTTCATGAGCTAGAGCATTGGAGGCTGAGCTGGAGTGTTGGTCGTCAGCTTAAGTCGGCTTTTGAGAAAAAAAAGCAAACACGCGTTCACGGATTGCAAGAAATAAAATGACATTAAATAATGGAAAAGTGCGCTTTAAATGTGACACGTATAGAGAGTACTTTTTGCCACATGTCATTGTTTTATTCATTGCATGCATATTGATCGTTTGACACAAATATCGAAGCACTCCACGTGTCGCGCTGCGATTGATGTCATACGGTCACGTTTGGACTTAAATAGCACGGCCCAATAAACTATTCTCACACAAACTCATGGAAATGGATAGTTTTTTGCCCTGAATATCTCTAAGGTTTCTTGAAAAGTCTAGATTATAAAAGAGTTCGAGTTTCTACACCCCAGTTGGCGAGAATCTAGCTGTCCCTTCCTTCCGATGAAAATAATGACTTAAACTGCGCTTTGAGTACAGTTATTTTAGCTATTAGAATGGAGGAAAAGCGTGCCAAAATGGAAGCAGACATCAATCAAAATATATATTCTAGAGCAGGTAGGTGTATTACGCATTTTCACGTGCCTTCTTTAAAGAAATCATTTTAAAATCTTTAGATGCTTAAAGATCTCAAGGAATCCCTGCATGTAGTAGCCATATGACCGAATAGGCTAATCTTGGATATTTCAAGATGAAATACCTCATCATTTTGCTTCCCAAAACAAATTCGGTTTTGATAGCCAAAAGACGCAATATTCTATTTTGAAATCTCTTACTTTTTTGTTTTCGCGTCAAATGGCTACATACACAAATACACACACAAACAAACACACACACATATAGATATCCTTAAGTATATACTGCAAATATATATATGTATATATATATACATATAAATATATATATACATATACATATATATATACATATACATATACATATATAAATAATACATATACATATACATACATACATACATACATATATATATATATATGTATGTATGTATGTATATATATATTTATATGTATATATATATATATATATATATATTTGTGTGTATATATATGTGTGTGTGTGTGTGTATATATATACGTGTGTGTGTGTGTGTGTGTGCATGTCTATATGTTTTTATATGTGTAGATATATTTTTCTATGTGTGTGTCTGTATATTGGTATATCTTTGTAATTGTAAATTTGTATATATACATAGATATGCCTCTATGAGATTTTGCATGTGCACGTAAACTATATTCAAGTTTGCTTTTGATAGTCAAAAGATGCAATATTCTAATTTCAAAGCTCTTATTTTTGTATCTTCACATCAAATGGCTACTTGTATTCTCTCTCTCTCTCTCTCTCTCTCTCTCTCTCTCTCTCTCACACACACACACACAACACACACACACACACGCAGATCGACACATAGCTATTTTGCAATCAATTTTTATAAATTAATCATATATCTATTTCTTATAATGCAAGGTCAAAGGGATTTAAAAGAAAGTCTTCTGAAATGGATGCAGAGTATAGCTTTAGAGGACAAAAAGATGTACTGGATAAGCAACCAAGGGAATCAAAGATTTCAAAGAACAGGTTGATCAATTTTTCATCAGGTTCAGTTGTTTCTGCAAGTGACGCTCCTCTTATAGTGCAGAGTGAAGTACGTGAATCTGCTCAACCAATTGCAGCAATGTCTTCCGTATTTGATTACGGGCATGTCAAGTTTTGCAGGTCTTGTACTTTATAGTGAGTTTGCAGAATTAAGCAGGTCTTCCAGTGTTGTTCCAAAGATTTGTGCCTTTAAAGTAGAGGATCCCGATTCTGAGGAACAAACTAAGGCCAGCAGGATTATGACAGTAGCGCGCCGATAGCTTAGATTCTATGGTAGAAGTTGATAAGGATATGCCAAACTTGTCCTTGATTCTTGTCGGTGGCAAGGAAGTCAGTAAAAAGGGATGTTGATTTCTCTATAGGAACTCGTAAGGAGCAAGAGGTTGTAACACGAATTTTGAAAGATCAGTCACACTATTATTTGATGAAAAATTGTTTGATTTCGTCTACGCTTCTGGGGCTAGTGAGCAGTATCATCATATATTGGCTGATGTTTTCAATAGGCCACTTGAAATTTCATTAATTTTAGAGAAGCATCATGCAGATTTTCTATCAAAGGAGAGGGCTGATTTTGAAGATTCTTTTAGGAATGGGAAAGTTCCTATTTGTGGGGAGAGCTTATGTACATTTAATGGATTGCTCTCCAAGTTCCAAGTACCTCAATCTTCTCTAAAAAAGGTATCTTCAATTTCCTTCTCACCGCAAAGCGACATGCTCCATACACCCCATGCACTATAGGTTGTTGGAGGAATCGATTGGATTCCTATGTTTCCTTCATTGTCTATACACTATTCTCCCTTCATTAGGGGAAGAGGTGTTCTATATGAGGAGACTGTTGATGAGGATGTGCTTGCAGATGAGACCAGCTGGCCTAATGAGACGAAGAGATAGCAGTTGTTAATGAGGCTCAACTTGAACAGGAGGCAGAAGAAGCAAAGACCCTAGACTTGGTTCTTCTCAAAGTCAAGGTTTAAAGATGCCAGATAATCTAGAGTTCAATGTTGTAGACCGCGAGAAGCTAATTCTGCTTGCACTCCCGGAGTTCAAAATTTATGGGAAGGTGTATCTCCTTTTGATGAGTGACATACAGAATACATTTAGGATACGTGAAGACTACGCTCTATCTGTGCCATAGCCAATTTTCATGATGGAGAGGAGGGATTTGTTTCAGAGGACTCTAGTGACCAAGAGGCCCTCGAGTTGAATTTTGATGTCAAAGACTGTCTAAAAGGAAGTGTTTCAATAAAGCAAGGCAGTATAGGGATGATGGATTAGTCCCGGACGATCAGTCTTTCAAAAAGTTTCAAGAGGATCACGGTTTTGATAAGCTGGACGACTCTACACGAGGTTGGGTGGTGGACAAGAAGATGCCGATAAAAGAGAGATCAATTGATCTCTGGATCAACAACGCATTTGGCAAATGAAAGCACTCAAGTACTGGAATCTGTCTCTCTCTCTCTCTCTCTCTCTCTCTCATATTTTTGTGGTATTCAAATTTCTTGCAGAGGCACAATCGGAGCTACCGTGGTAGAGATGCTGCATTCTCTTACTACCTGAAGAGATTATCAACTGCAAAGATTTTGATCTACCATAATTCTATGAGCCAACAGGGTGTCTTAGCAAATTTCTTGTTCAAGACACTCTCTCGCTTTCTTGGCAGTACAATAATACCCAAAACATACGATAAGATAATTCTTGTAGAGAAAGTAAGTGCAGTAGATATTTTTGGATACTACCTTGGCTTAAGAGCTTCTAGGAGAGCTTACTTTCTTACATACACTGCTCTAGTGCTTTATCCTTAGGTATAGAGAATCCTGAGAAGTTAGATGAGTATGGAAAACATTTTCTACTTAGATTCAAGCAACCAGCACACCGTGTTAGCAATAAATTACTCAGGGACAGAGAATCCTGAAATTGTATTAAAAATTTTCTTGTATCACTACATTCTATTAATCCAGCATGATTTACATAAATCTTTTTTTCTCTCCATTTGTTTTGTGCTTGGATAGCACTTGAGTTTTTAAAAGCTTTAGGTCTTTTCTGTTTTCTGTTTTCTATATCTCTAAGTGTTTGAAGCATCTTAGACGACTTTAAGGTTTCTTTTCTGTGTAGTTGTTGGAGTATTTTGTGGTAGAATCATTGGAATACTTCATGCATGCTGTTTGCTTTTCTCCTTCCTCCACCATGTTGTGTATGCCTGAAATATGCATTTCGTGCCATATAGTGTGACTTTTCTATCCCTTGAGTGTTTGAAGTACTAGGGTTTCCATATTTTTGGATAAAAAATGGCACATTGTTGTAGAGAATATGCTGCATATCAACAATGAGAGAATCAAATGTGCATCAATCAGTTGTGCATGATGTCAACTAAAAGAACATAATCATGAACCTTACCATGTAGTGTGTTATGTTGGAATCTGTCCAAGCTATCTTCATGACTCTTTTGAAAGTTTGCAGGTTGTCTTGAAAGCTCTTTTTATCTTGTTGTGTCTAGTTAACTTTGTCACACATTCTGAAAAGAACATCAATTGATCGCCAAACCTCTGCCTTTTCATGCCTTGATTCACTCTCTTAATCTTTCACTGCATTATGGAGACTTTTCCATTATTCGTACTAGATTCTTCTAATGTAGTTTGATTTATATACTTTTCCTGTCTTGGTGCTTTTGTGTTTTTGACTGTGGAGGGGTTCTAATAGAAATCTTCTTGCTTTAACACCTCCAATTGATGGTTTCATTGGTACATCCTTCTCATTGGTTGACTTCTTAGTGTCTTTCAGAATACGAACATTCCCTCCATGTAGTCCAATCTCAGATAACACCTTTTCAAATGAGCAAAGGGCTTCTTTTCTCTTTGGCACCTTCTTTATCTTCCAAGCAAATCCAATGTATAGAAACACCAATTTCTCAATGATACGGCACAATGCATGAAAGGTACAAATATGTACATTGATGAGAGGAATCTCAAATACAGGGCAAAAGTTCTCATCAGTCAAATTTTGGTTTGGTGGTCTTCTCCACCACTTAGAGTCTAGCTCTTTTGCGGAATCCAAGCAATAAAGACAGGGTGATCTTGCGTTAGCTCCCTTGTTGCAATTGAATAAGCACTTGAGTGTCTTGAGGTCACCTGCAAGATGCCACTGAACTTAGAAGTCCCTTGTTTGTCGACGCTAATGATTATGTTTTCCTTCGTCTGTTTGCTAATCGATTTAGGAATGGATGTATGATGAAACAACCAAAACAATGTTTCATGATCTTCTTTCTTGACCTGTATAAATAGATAATGTCAAATTTCTTCCTAAATAAGAGAAAAACAAGTCTGTAGATAAATGCAATATGATTTACCTCAAATGATCCTAGCGACCATATATTTGTTTCAAATTGCACGCTGAAATATTACGGATTATCATCCTTCATGCATTTATTGAGTGCTCTATTCATTAGTGTTATTGTCACTCTTTCTACCTTTTTCATTTTGATAATCTCACATTCATCAAGCTGATGACAAATTAAAGCACACCCCTTGTCTCCTCATAAGTGATGTCATAGAACTCTACCATTCTCTTTTGCAAAAGCTCCATATCTAGGAATATATTATTGAATTAATTGTATTGAATGATGCCACTTTCTCCATTGAATGCTGCCACTTTCTCCATTGTGAATTCCTCTTCAATGTGGTAGGGTTTACCGATGTATTGCAATACCTCTGCATTCAGCTTGTCCCGAAATCTCGAGACATCTATAGGAGTTGGAAGTAGTTTCCCTTTGATTCCCTTGGCATCAAAAACTGAACATAGTGACTTCTGAATAGCACTGTAACCTCTTCGACTGACTCCATTACTATCCATAACATCCTATATTTCTGTTGTGGAGATTGCATTACTACTGAAATTTTTCTATTATATCTCCTTTAACCACCTCGAACTTCTTTTCCTGCAACATTTCCTTTGCCATTATTGATGTAAGCAGTAGAGGTTTAAATTGCTTTGCTGGAAGCATATTCAGATTAATATTTTTCTTGTCAGGATGTAGTACAACCCTATAGTTAACAAAGATAATATGTGACATTAAGAATACAGTAAATGATAATTTCTAACACATTGATACCTTATTGCTTGGATTCTTTTCTTTAAGCCACCTAATGATAAGTTCTAACATAAAGAGCACAAAATAAAAAAAAGAGTACATGGTGAAAGGGAAGGACATTGTTCTTGTTCTTCTGTAAGTTGATGATTTGATTTTGATAGGAAGCAATGCAGCCATGGTTATAGCTGTCAAATCCAAACTGTTAAGCTGAGCTTAAAATGAAAGATCTTGGACACCTGCATTACTCTTTTGGACCCCTTGATCTTTGAGATGCTCATCAATTCTTCCATACCAGGCTGTTGGAGCTTGTTTCGAAACCATACAAGCTCTTCAATAGCTTACAAATAAGATGCTATGTTCTTTCTTTGACATAACCTATAGGCTATTTCATGTAGACTTCTTTCTCAATTTGGCCATTGAGGAACACATTGTTTACATCCATTTTTCATAATTTCCAGTTATGAAGAGAGTCTAAAGAAAGGACTAACCTAATGGAATTCATCTTTGCTACTAGTTCAAAGGTCTCTTCATAATCAACCCCCTGTTTCTTAGTACAACCTTTAGCTACAACAAGTCTTGCTTTGTACCTATCTATCTTTCCTTCCTTGTTGTACTTAAACTTGTAAATCCATTTGCATCCTATGGCTTTCTTGTTGAGTGAAATCTAACAGAGATCCAAAGTGTGATTCTTGTGCAATGCAATCATCTTTTTTTCTATTGCATTTGTCCATTCTCTCTTATCATAGGCATCCTCATAGAAGAGGGGCTCATCATGTTGCATCACTGATGTTAATGGAGTATAATTTATTTGTTCAAAGTCTAAATTGTTACCCTTGTGATATGTTAAACTTTGGGGCTACTTTCTCTCTCTAGTAGACCTCTAGAGAGGGCTACTTGGTGGGAATCATCTTCTTCCTCTAATTCTTCAATGGAGACTTCCAAAGGTTCTATCTCCCCTTTAAGGGTAGCTGATGAAGAAGGGGTGTCTGCATATGATGGATCATGTGATGGCCAGCTTGTAGGCTCATCAACTATCACATCCCTTGACACAAATGTCTCCTTCTTAACTGGATCATAGAGTTTTTAAGCCTTATGCTCACTATTGTATCCAACAAACACACACTTCTTGGACTTGTCATCAAGCTTCTTCCTATTTTCATTTGGAATATGCCTAAGCAGCCAAATATTATGAGATGATGTACGTGAGGCATGACTCCATGAAAGGCTTCATATGGGGTGATTCCCGAGAGTACTTCATTTGGGGATCTGTTCATCAAGTAGCATGTTGTGCTGATAGCTTCAGCCCACTAAGTGTTGGAGAGGTTCTTCTCCTTTAGCATACACCTAGCTGGCTCAAACAGGACTCTGTTCTTCCTCTCAATAAGTCCATTTTATTGAGGTGTATAGTTGTAGGTTAGTTGCCTTCTAATGCCATGCTCAAGAAGGTATTTACTGAAGTATTTTGAGAGGTATTAACCTCGATTGTATGACTTGAGGACCTTGATGCTTCTACCTCTCATATTTTGAATCATAACATGAAATTCTTTGAAAAATCCAAATACTTCAGCTTTGGATTTCATGGAAAAAACCCAAATATATGAAGGAAACATAGTATGTATTACCACCACAGTGAAGGAGTGTGGGCTGACTTACAAACATCTATGTAAATGAGGTCAAGGACTCCTCCTACTTCTATAACTCTGGTACTTCTAAAAAATGGTGCTCTAGACGACCTACTTGCCAATGCAACAGGCTTCACAGATTTTATTAACTTTTTGCAGAGATGGTATGATGCCCAAAACCATGCCTTTTGATTCCAGTCAACACATGCTATTGAAATTCAAGTGACCATACTTTTATGCCATAATTCTGATGGAGGTAAGCAGGATGACCTATCAGCTTGCATTGTTGTTGATAGGTTTTATATTGATCCACTCAACTTGAAGAGTTTTCCTTGCTTCTAACCTCTTTCGACAACTTAGGATCTCTGAAAAATAAGGTTGACCTTCAAATTTCACTTTGAAGCCTTTATCCACCATGGCTCCAATTGAGAGGAGTTTCTTGGTGAGTGACGGCACCAAGAGGACACCTCCAAGCTACTTCCTTTCCCATATGTTTAGATCAAGGGAAACTTATCCTTTACCTATGATAGAATTAGGAGTAAACCAACTGCAATATAAAGCAAACCATCATGAGTAGAATCCAACTTAAAAAATTATTCAGCATAAGAAGTCATGTGAGCTTGCTCCTCTATCAATGATTGGCCTCTGTGATCTCTTGGATAGAGACAAAATTGTTAGCATTTGTGAAGCTTTGAGATCTTCCACACCTTTAGCATAACTGACTGATTTCCCTTTTAGATCAGCTTGCTTTTTCTTGCAATATTTATCAGAATGTCCATATTTTTAATAGTAATGGGAAGTTCTACTTCTTCTATACCTCTAGAGGAATAGCCACCTCTACTATCAGAAGAATAAGCACCTGAATCATTGAACACGTTTGCGAGTAAAATAGATAATATTTTCTCAAAAAAGAAACAATTGGCATCTTTCAAAGATTCCTTCCAAAAAAAAGACCTTTTTAAGGGTTTTTTTTAAAACATTGTACTCATCACAGTAAAGCATGTCCAAAAAATGATAAAATTTTGGACACTATGTACAAATTTGACATAATACAAAACGACAAATAAACTAAAAATTTGAGATCTTTTTACAAAATGTTACTTAAAAAGTAGACAACTTCTCGAATAAAAGTACAAGCTCATGCCATGATTTGGAGTCTTACATTAACGATTGGAATGTCAATAAAAAACCGTACTTTTCTCAGTGCAATTCCCACACTACTTATTCTTCGCTACTACTACTGAGTCCTCCACTATCACTAGTGGTAGTCTCATCCCCTGAGGGAGTTGATGATGCATACTCCTCCTCACTATCCACAAGTACATTTCCCTCCTCTAAGTGAACTCCTGGATGAAGAACTCCACTACTTTGTTGTGTAAGAAATACATTTGGTGATGAAGTGTTTGCATGCTCCCCAACATTCAAAGAAGGAATTTTTTTCTTGAGAATTGATATTGTAGACTTCCTAAATAAGTAACCAGCTTTTGTGAGAGTAAAGTCATAAACTAAAACATCCACATCTTCAAGTACCAATAGACTAGTACTTGGAGTGTCCAACATCCATTATGTTTCAACTTGGATGTCCAACATCCATTATGTTTCAATTTAGATTTCCAACATCCATTTTGATTTGGACATCGAACATCCATTATGTTTTAATTTGGATGTCGAATATCCATTTTGTTTCCATTTAGATTTCCAAAATCCATTATGTTTCAATTTGGATGTCCAACATCCATTTTGTTTCCATTTGGATCCAGTCCTACATCATTTGGATGTCCAACAACCATTATGTTTCAATTTGAATGTCCAACATCCATTTTGTTTCCATTCGGATGTCCAACATCCATTACTACATCATTTGGATGTCCACCTTCCAACATCTAGCCTGGAGAAAAAATGTAAACTATCATACCAACCTATTTGTAACCATTTGGATGTGGAGCATCCAATTTGTCCTAACCCTAAGATCTTGTTCTTTTATGTCACATATAATGGTTGTCCTGACTTTTATATCACTCTAGGTTGAGTTTTGTGCCAATTTAGATTTTGAACATCCAAATTTCTACAAATGACATCCAAATTGCCACAAATGTTTGGGGTTGATGTTTGGTCCCTAATTGGACAGATCACACTTTGAAGAAAAGGGTATCGATACTTGTTCTTAAGTTCAAGCACTGCCTCAAGACCAGTAGCTGAAATATTTTTTATCTTGCTTGTCATATTCCAAACACCTCTCAATGTGTTTCTTACTAGACAAAGGAGGATCATACTCCAACATTTGTGCAAACTCATCATCCCCAATATCTGAGTAACCATGTGCATCATCCTTCATTAGCATGTTGAATATAACATCTTGGGCCACTGTTGTGTGCAATTACTTTGCTATAGTGAAAGGATTAAGGGCGACCCTACTATTTACCTTCTCTTCCAAATTTTTACCAATGCATGTACTTATGCCTTCTTTGTGAGGATGCTCATGACTACCCATATACATATAACACATCTACTTGTATTATGATAATCTCTTGCTAGACAGTAATAGATAACAACTGGGCATGTTTTCACACATTTGGAAATTTGATCACAATGTTTGCAAGAAATATTATCAAACTTTGAACAAACCATTCCCTTTGGACAACTTCTTTTCAATCAACCTTTCCATTGTGTCTCATTATGCAAGTGCATCCTAGCATATTAAGGACAATCTACATTCACACATCATAAATGGCATGAGTATTTACTAAATTGAATAGCACCGTGTAAACAACTAGAACTGTTTGTCACGTACTCAACCCATGAGTGATCATCATGCCTATATTCCATACTATACATTGTAGAAGCACTCCCACATGATGGCGGTAGCTGATAAACAACTTATCCATCATATGACAGGGGTAACTTATCCGCTCTATCTATATTGAGGCAATATGTAATGTAACATGCAAAGTGCTATTGAGAGGGAGTGCCCTAATAGCATCTAACACACTCAAAACATTTAATTTTGGAGCATTAGTTTTATCCATTTCAAGAAGAAGCTTATAAATTGAAACATATCTACATCAAGCTCAAAACCCATTTCACCTGTGTTCAGCCAAACGGGGTCTAGTTTAAAATTCTAAGAGCTTAGAGAAAGGCGCTTCAATGCAATTGGAAGTCTAGCAAGATCAAAATAATCACAGACTATAGATAATTTTAGCTCAAACAATCTCATTAGAGACCACGCATAGTTTTTGTCTTGGACTGGATCCATACACAATAATATTCCTGCTCATTGTATCCTTCAAAGTTTCACCAAATAGTGGGAGAAAATGGCACACAGTAGACTTAAAGAAGCTCAACTCTATGTACTTTCAACCTTCCGGTTCCTAGATTTTTGAACTAGGCCGATTCTCTCCTTGTGGTACCACTACTAGCAAATAATGGTTTTTAATAAAATATCCATTCTTTTTCCAAACAATTGATTCCAAAAAATTTCTAAATATTCTTTAATTTATGAACACCTAGTGTTGCCTTGAAAGTAGTCACCATTAATGATTATGATGGCTCTGAAGACACTTTATATTTGCTTTACGGGGACCATTTATTTCTCATTTAACACTAAAGGGAGTAGAGTCAGTAGCTAGTAGTTGGCTAGCTAGTATATTGTCTTGCTCTTCATGGCCTCGATATTTGCATTGGGTTCATGTTGTCTTGGGAGATGTGACTTATATCATAATGTGTCCAAGCATATCAAAGATCACCCCCTCTCCCCATGAATTGAATTTTTAACCTTATACATTTTTAAAACTTATAACTTTAAAAATGTATTTGAATGTCTACTTTCATTGTTGTGTTCAACTTCTTTCTCATACTAATACAAACTAAAATGCCAATCAATCCATTCTAATGGTCTCATCAAGGTAAACCCCATGACAAAAAAAGGAGAACTAGAAGGGTCATGTTTTGCATAGGCTTGTATTTATGTATACATACGCTTGTAGCTCACCTAGCTATTTAAGTACTGAGTGATGAACCTTAACTTGAGCATTGATGTCTAAAAAATACTTTAATATTGCTCTTTTTACGGACGTGAAACATGGTTAGTGAACCTTAACTTGAGCATTGATGTCTAAAAAATCTTTTTAGGGACGTGAAACACGGTTAATATTTTATTTCTCTTTTTAGGGACGTGAAACATGGTTAATATTTTATTTCTCTTTTTAGGGACGTGAAATCATAAAAATTACAAATGATAAATTTACAAGGGAGGACACCTAGCAATATTTCGAAGTAAAAAATATTTAGGTCATAAACACTTTTAGAACATAAAAACTATATTTATAATTTTAAAGATATTATTTTTCTTAACTAGGGTTTGTGAAAGGAAGTTTAGGGCTGTTGAGGAAGTCACGGGAGGAAGAGAAGATCGATGGACATCTCAAACACCAGCATGCACCTCCAGAAGCCACCAACGCCAAGGTAGGATTTTTTCTAATTTGATTTCTTCACCCTAGCCTCCTTCTTCATCTTCGAGAGGAAAAAGAAAACTCAGAAATAGGCCACACGACATGACCTATTTTTGGGCATATTATTTTTATGTATTGAAATAATTGAAGCTCTTCACCACAGCTGGATGTTTAAAGAATTGAAGCTCTTCATGGCTAGATGTTTGGGCTTAGAATCTTCAAAGAGCCAAAGCCTATCTCTTTCAACACAATTTAAAAAAAGCCTAGAAACAAGTCGCACTTTTTGGGCATATTTTTTTTATGTGTATAAAGCTTTAAAGCTCTTCATGGCTGGATGTTTGGGCTTAGCATCTTCAAAGAGCCAAAGCCTAGCATATTCAAAGAGGAAAAAATATTTTACCAAAGCATCACGTCTTCATGGCTGGATGTCCTTCCATCTTCAAAGAGGGAAAAAAAGTACAAAAGCATGTCGCACCAGCATGGCCTATTTTTGGGCATATTTTTTAAAATTTTTAGATAGATCCAAAGCCATTAAAGAGCTTATTTCAAGGTTTAAATTCTTGTTGCAGAGTTAAGCTCTCAGTTTTCAGAGACTAACAAATATTGAATCTCATGTTGAAGAGCTAAATACCTTCATTATCAAAGATTTAAAAAATGCCTTCCATGTCAGTATGGCCTGTTTCTAGGCATTGTTTTAATCTTTGAAAGAGCCAAAGACAAAGTCAATGGGCACATTGGATGGTGATGTGTTTAAATTAAGTGATGATGTATATGTAGTCTACATGTTTACAAGATCTTGAGTCCAAATCTTTGATCAATTGGTCTTGGACATCACAAAGATTTAAAAAAAGCCCACAAATAGGACGCACCGGCATGGCCTATTTTTGGGCAGTTTTTTCAAGTGTTAAAAGAGCCAAAACCAATGAGGGTTTAGGTTGTCTCTGACAAGGGTCTTCTATCTTCATACGTACAGCCATTGCTTCTACCTCTAGCAGGAAAGGAGGCATGGGGCAGCCTAGTAGTTCACATGATTGGGATGATGATATCGATGAGAATGTGGGATAGAATCCATATGATTAGTGAGCATCTAGACCTTATTTAGTGCTACATTGATGACTATTTATTTGGGTTTGTTTGTTGATGCACTTGGGACTACTGTCACTCTATTTTGATATAGATTTAACCGTGTTTTACATTAGGTCAATGCGTGAGGATCCAAGTTTGTTATTTTGTTTGCCTTCTTCATGCATATGTTTTAAGACTGAAACATTCAAGTTTGATCTACAATACACATATATAATTAAACATGTGAATTTGTAAAAACTAAACAATTTTATTCTTTATTTTCTATCCAAAGTGTTTTGCCAGAGTATGCCGAAGCAATGGCAAGAACCATGGCTGGAGACGCACGTTTTGGAGAAGGACCATGCAGATCGACGTCACGCTCGTTATGTTTTTATAGACGATGAGTGTGAAACAACTTGATTTGTTTTGGTGTATGTAGTGGACAATGCAACACAAAGTGTTTGTGTTTGCTTGCGAGCCATGATTGGTAATTTTGTTTTGGTTGGTCTTGTTTAATGCAGATATTGTTAGTGTCTCAATTTTGTATGGTGATTGACGTGATCTTCTAATGTGCTTCTTATGTCTTGTGCTCACTTTACCTTAGGCCTTATCTAGCTCATCATAATAATGTAGCACTCTCTTCTATGTGTCGACCCTAGTGGGATACCTTAGGCCTTAGGTCTTATCTATCTCATCACAATAATGTAGCCACCCACCTAGCAAGCTTAGTGAAATTACAAACCCCACGAAAGATATTTGTGCATCAACCAAGTAAAAAATAATCCTTGTGAAAAATAAAGACATTTGTGCACCAACCAAGCAAAAAAATGCCTATATGAAGAATTAGTTAATTATATTAAGTTTTCTTGTTTTTTAATATGACCACCATATTAGATAATTTGGAAAAAACCCCGTTCCTGTTTGCAAAATGGGATCATGGTGAACTTGTCTAAAAGTTTGTCTCAAAACCTCGGGGGGGTCACTCGTATAAATATGTAAGTATCACGTGGGTTCAACAGAAGGACATTTTAAATATTTAAAACTTACAGAAATATATTTATAAAGGGGATTTATTTATTGTATTTTTAAAAAAAATTTACAGATTTGAATAGGAAAGGATACATTATATTCACTAAAAAATTCACAGATAAGGGACTTTTTAAATAGGCCTTGAACGCACGTGATATAGAGGATTTACATATAGTGACCCTCCCGAGCTCAAAACCCCCTCATGTGACATATCATTGGAAAGATCTTGAAGAGTAGAATCTAAATCTATGACCTCCAAAAAATTTGGAGTTGGTATGTTTAAGATAAGTCCAAAACTATATGGAGTAATTGATTCCCAAAATATGAGATTCTTTCCAAATTACCTAATATTGACTTTATGTTAATATTTTTCACATTATGCTATTACAAATTGTTTATTATACCTTATTCTTTTTTAAATTATAGAATTTCTAAAATTATTGATAAATAGTGTTTTATACTCTAGTATAGTTTCCTTGCAGCTCTAGATGGGGCCTAGGCTCTACAATTTACTTTTTATAAGTCTATTATAAAACATTCTAATTAAAAAACTTGGCATCAACTTTTTGCCTTGTCTTGTAACTTTAACTACCTTGAAAAATAGAAAGTACAAAGTTTTTCTTGCGAATTAAAAATCTATATCTATAAACAAAATATATGTACATACTTCCTTATAACTAGTTTGAATTTATGCATATTGTCACTCTTTATATTTTCTTTACTCTTTGTGATCATTTCCTCACAAACTAGTTTTTTATTTTCTTTCCATGTGCTTCTCATACCAAACTATGGCAAGCTAATGATATAATGACATACTTTCTTCCACTCTAATGACACAATATGAGAAAAAAATTCAAAGTCAAGTAAGATCTAACATTAGGGGAAGGTTGAGGTCTATGGGGGCCCTTTAAGCTGCCATATTATGTTTTTAAGTACTTTTGCTTAAGGACTCTAAGCATACTTTGACTAGGCCTGACAAGGGGATCTTTATGCATTCATTATTTGAATTTCTATTTTTTCAAATATATATTTGCTTGAGCTAAAATGGGGGTAACTTTTTGGTTTCCCCAAATTCAAAATGGCTGGAAAGCCTTCCCTCCTCTCTTCCCTCCACGTTTAGCTCCCCCCCCACTTTCTCTCTCTACATTCTCTCTCTAAGATGCCCTCGTTTCTCTACCACTCTCTCTCTTCCCCTTTCTCACATTTGGGTGTGCCATGGCTCTGCATCTCTGATTAGTAAGCTTCCATAACCTCTGAACTTCCAAATGCAGATATCTCACACTCTCTCATCCTCCATGCCTCATTTTTTTATCATTTTCTGCTCTCTCTCTCTCTCTCTCTCTCTCTCTCTCATGTCTTTCCCCCATTGAAGTGCAGAAAATCCCTCTGTCAACCTCCATAGCTTCAAAGCTTACCATTTTCCATTCTTGCATTGTTTACCATACATATCCCCTACTTCTGTCTGCAATCTACATCTCTCTCTCTCTCTCTCTACTGCATTATGCTGCAAAACCTCAATCTACCATTTTCTATGCCTCTTGCCATCTTCCTTGTCCTTTCTCCTATTACCTAATCAGAAGATCTATGGCCTTCTAATATTTTTTACAGCAAAACTTCATTGCACTCTCCTCAGAATACCCTATCCTCACTCTTGCATTGTGTTCTACTAGAAGGTCTTTTCAGCATTGCCTAACCCTAAAGAAAATGCCACTTGAAGATATATCTAACAGAGCCCCAAAGTTCAGGTTACATGTAGATTTGGCTGCTGAGTATGCTACAATCCGCAGCACAAAATCAAGTGGTGTGACCGATGTGCCATTGGGTACTCTTCGATCACAAGGGCGAAAATGTATTGACCTCTGGACGAATGGATTCATATACCCTATTGACCCGCTCACCAATGCTCCACCTCATTTTGTTAATATCACTACATTTCTTAGTTATGTAGGTGATGGAGCTAATGGTCTATTTGGCTACTGTAGGAGGCTTTCTTTTGTTGCAGCTCAGGAATCGCATTCAAGACTGCATTTCCGAGGCTTATGGCTTGAGTTGCAGAAGCAACACAAGAAGGACATTGATAGGCTTGAAGAAGTGGTGAACAACTTGAAAACTCAGAATCAGGAGCTCCAGCAAAACAACTTTTTGCTTAAGCAGGCCTTTGATAATGAACGGGACAAGGTGAATGCAGCCAAACAGGATGCACGAAACAAGCAACGACATCTTGCAAGCCTGAAGAAGCTTCCAGTAGGCTTTCGACAACGGAAAAGAAAGCGTCAGTCCCTAGAAACCTTGGCAATCCTAAGTGGAGCAAGAAAACGACGTGTACGAGCAACAAGGTAACTTCTATTCTTGCCATTGTTTTGCAGGCCTTTCTGTTTTGTGAAACATATTGATGTTATTTTGTATTTATGTTCCATGTAGAGATATTGCTGGGGATATGATGGGATATGAAGGTGGTGCTGAGGAATGTAGAGCAGGCATATTGAAACATGTTGTTAAGTTATCAGACATATATAAGCTGCTAGAAGATCCCACATGCAAAATATCTAAGCAAATCCGAAACAGAATTTCTGGAGAGCTGCAAAATATGGTAAGCCCCATACAGATTATGGATGCATGTGATAGTGCTGGTGTCAGTAGGAAGGGATATGAAGCCATCTACAGGGTGTTTACACTAGGTCATCGTGCTAAAGGTTTTCTTCGACCCATGCTACCAACTCCATACAGTGTAACCATGGCAAGAAAAAGTGCAAACTCAGAAATTGCGACCATGTTAGGTGGCTACCGTCATGTGGAGGATGCTCTGCCTGTATGTACTACAAAGGTATTTGAATACAACAAGTACAACAATGTCTTTATTGATTTAAGGACCCTTCAAAGAGCTATGATTTCTTATTATGGTCTAAGCATTGAGGAGTGCCAAGGTCAGGCTGTGTTTGTGTTAAAGCTTGATGAGTGTCAAATTGTAAAAGGACGAAAATTAGAAAGAGTCAGCCTAACACTTATGAACAGGGCTATGAAAGGAAATCTGGAACAGGATGATAATCTTCTTGACTGTAGTGCACAAGCCTCAAATTCCAACAAGGGAAGTCAATCTCAGGGAAAAGATTACTATGGAGTGCAATCAGAAAAGAATATATGGTGGTTGGCAGCATTTGAGCTTCCACAGGAGACGAATGATACATTGCGATGGTACCTTACCCGAACAGGCATCCCAAATGTCATATCATTGCAATCAAAAGGAGAAACTTTGCATGTGGAAGATGCAGGAACATTTACAGTTGAGTGGCACATGGCAGGTGATTTAAAGACATTGAAGTGTATGCTGGGATGCAAGCTAGGAGCAAATACTTTTTTTCCATGTATTTATTGCTGCCATTCAAAATCAGAGTATATTGATCGCGGCAAAGCTTCAGGCAAGGTTGCAGCCACCAAGACTACCAAATCTCATGCAAAGGGCAAGAAAAATGTACAACCAACTTCAATGAGTGCAACGCAAAACAAAGATCCAAAGAAACCTATGCAATGGGTTAATGGCATCATGAATTGTAATACCAACTGTCCGCGTAATCGTGATCAAGAAGATATCTCATGGAGCCCTATATTAGAGATTCCACTTTCCCGTGTTCATATTTGCACGCTTCATGCTAGGTTACGCATAATGGACAAATTACTGAAGTTACATATCAATTATGCATGGAATATGGAGCCTGAACATCTTCGCAACGAATGCATCAGTAAGCTGGAAGATGTCCTTTCAAGTGTGGGGCTTCATGGTGGTGCTGTAAAGCTGACTAAGGATACTAAAAAGTTAGGACCGGGTCAGGATAATCCAAACAAAATATGCATGGGTGGGTCCAAAGCAAGACACCTTCTCTCAAATTACGAGGGGTACAATAGTCACACAAAATATGAATTATGGAAGGCCATTTGTGAATGCACCACTTATCGTGGGAATAATGCAGAGCTTGGTCTCAAGCGGGCAAGGCTGTGGGAGTCACTTGACAAAATGATTCAATTGCTAGAAAAGGCTCCACTTGTTGCCGAGGAGATTGCAAACTTGAAGACTGCAATACATACATTTACTCAGCAAATGGTTGATGCATGGGGAGAAACACATATCACCCACTATATGGTATTTACCTTTCTATCTATTTACTGATATTAATCGCCAAATAGTAAAATTCTGATATGATCTTTGTTGCAGCACATTATATCTCCAGCCGAGCAAGAAAGGCGAAAAAAATTTAGAAATGATAGACAACCATGGGAAGAGAGGTCGCATCCACCACCACCCCCCGTAGCCAACAAGAAGAGAAGATGGAAACCAGGGACCGTGGCTCTGCGAGAAATCAGAAAGTACCAAAAGAGCACAGACCCCATCATGGCGAAGGCCCCCTTTGCAAGAGTTGTAAAAGAAGTCATCGACAAGTACAGTGACAGGGTCACTCGGGTACAGAGTACGGCACTGGAGGCCCTCCAAGAGGCGTCAGAAACAATTTTGGTCTCTCTGTTTCAAGATTCGGTGCTGTGCCATGCTCACGCCAAAAGGGTGACCCTAAAGCCTATTGACATGGCACTTGCACTACGTTTACGTCAGGATAAAGCGCTCCATAAGGAAGGCTTTATAGGATAGGATTAAGCTTTTAGGCGACGGCCTTTGTGCCTTTTGTAATCTCGACATTGTAATACATTTTTTTGAATCTATAAGATATTGTCAATGACTCGTTAACCAACGTATTCATTTGTTTCAACTGTTATAAAAGCAGACATTTCATTTCTTGTACTGTTGTTTGAATGAGAGAAACTGTTGATCATGTATTAAGAGCCTTAGTTAAACAGGAACAAAATTTATATTACTGATAAGGTGATTGTGAAACATTATCTTGTTATACGTGGCATTGTTGTTGGCACTGAACAGAGGATCCTTACATAGTGCAGAAACAAAATTATATTGAATTTATTTTCGGTCCGAAAAAAAGGCTTAAAGCTCAATAAGGCCTTAGAAAAGCTCAGGGACAAAAAAAAAGTTATTTGGTGCTCTAAATCACCTGGTGAAGTCTGGCATTAGATAGAACATTTTTTATAAAAGCAACAGTTTTCTTTTTTTTTATGGTTCTAGGCAGAGTAATCATCAAAATAAAGTGCACACAATGCATTTTTTTGTGAAAAAATGATCAAAAAAAGGGCTGTGCGCTACGGCGCGAATTTAAGCCTGCCCTGCATTTTGAAAGGCTGAAATTCGCGCCGTAGCGCACAGCCATTTTTTTTTTATTTTTTGACTCTATCCAAGAGTATGTGCACTTTTTTGATGAAAAATATGCTTACAAATATCAAAAAACATAAAAAATTCTGATTTTTTAAAAATTGTTCAGATTTTGTACTGCCAGATTTCGGCTGGATGTTAAGTGACATTCAAAGAACAAATATTTGATCATTATCAATGAAATTTCTTACACATTCACATGCCTGCCAAAAGTTTAGAGGGCACAGTGTTGACACATCAAATAAACAAGAGAAATGGTTCAGACTTCTTAGAAACATTACAATTAAAAAAGTATACATTTTGTATTGATTTCGTAGAAAGAAAATTACAAGTTCCTGAGAAGATTTCTGAGAGCTTCTTTAGCTTCGTCACTCTGTGTGGTTTTCTCACCTAGGCTATTAGCTATAATAATAGGATTGGTTACACCTTTGGAGATTGAAGTGGCACAGTGGCTTAGCACGTGGCCGGTGTAGTTGCCTGCAAATGTGTACATGGCTGCCTCCCTGCTAATAAGTATACATTTGTTTGCATTATTTGCTAGCCCATCTTCGGTGAGAACCCCACTTAGAGCTTTACACTTGATGAGCTCTGCTTGTGCCTCCTCAGAGTACTCTAAATGGATTACTCGAATAAATGATGGAGAGAGGCTAGGAAGGTAATGAATCAGGGAGGTGTCTCGTCCATCGGATTGCACACGAACTCCACCTCCACGTGCAGCAAACTTGTCAAAAATATAAGCTTTCTACAAGAGAAAAAAATCAGGTGTTAGTAATAACTCACTTATAAATATGAAGGCACAACTTTGATTTAAACCCACCTCAATGTCATCATCACATTGGCTAATGCGTGGGTTGCATATGTCTATACTGCTTCCACGCTGCTCAACTGATGTATCTACATGCAAGCGCTTATGTGGTTGAAATGCTTCTTGAGGGACACTTTCATACTCTGCTGCTACACTTTCTATAGCAACAAGAGCATTGGAAACAGTTGCCTCAATTGTACGTTCTGTATCATAACCTTGGAATGCTAGCGCTTTGGTAAGATCATGGTCATCAAAATCAATCTGTACACCTGCAGGCTGTTGCTCAAGTGTGTCTTCTTTGCAGAAACCAGACCCAATTGCTAATATGCTTAAGGCCTCATCCTCCCTTAACCCCAAGGATTTACAAATGTCATCAAGGAAAAGAAATTCCTTGTTATCCATGATGATGGGATTCAAAGTGGTTACATCCAACTCAGGGATCTCTTCCACAATTTCATCCCCTTCGAGGTCACGATGAGGCTCTTCATCCTCAGTTGACCCTTGTTGGAGAAGCACCAAGGCCATGGACGCTTCAGCTTCTTCTGAGAAAACCTCTTCCACCTCACCTTTGGATTCCTTCACAAGAGCTGCTTCCTTTTTCACTGCCTTTCCCTTCTTTTTTTCTGTATCCCTGGCTTCTTGCAAAAACAGTGCTAACGTCATATCCCATGAAAGGAAGGTGGTGCCTACATTACCAACCTGCAATTCATAAATGGTGTCATCATCTTCGACCCTATAATTGCTAGATGTAAGCCCTTTCAAAAATCGGTTGAGCCTGAATCGGAACGACTTGTCACCATGGTACAGATGCCTGATTAAGTCCACTGGAACCCATTTAGTGGTGGATTCAGGCAATTGCACGACATATTGTGCCACTACATCATTCATGTACTGGACCTGCTCTTGAAAAGCCTCTGCATGAAGGTCTATAGTTTTTTGCATATCGATCACCCCCTCAAAAATGGCGATGTTCTCACCTGCACCTGCTGAGAGCCCAATTTTCTCAAGTTTTGCGCGTAGCGAGTTAGAGCTTGAAGCCATGGCGGGATATTGAAGGGAAATAGAAACTGCAAGATCTTAAGAATGAAATGAGCTTTATAGAGCAAAACCTATTCTTATAAAGCATTCCACTATAAAGTTTAATAAATTTATAGAACATACTTAAAAATTTTAAATTTAACAAAATTAAAATCCAAGTTGCAGTGAAATACAGAGGACATTGGGACTATGGTGCAATCAATAATTTTGTATTCAGAAGTACACCGCTACAAATTATCGCCCAAAATCACTCAAAATGTTACCTAAGTCTGCAACTTAACAGTCTTTCAAGCTAAGGACCCTAGGGGGCTCCAATGACACACAGAGTGTATGTTTCTCTGACCTTTGACGCATGGGTCGATTAGAAACAACAAACTTGAATTGGTTCCTTACATTAAAGGACATGACAATACGATCTCTCAACTGAGCAAAATTCCAATCATCATTAACTACCACTGTATGCTCCTCTCCTGGGTGAACTTCAATATGAAGTTCTACCTCCTCCCTAGCATAGAGATCAGAGTCCAAAGCCTCCCATTCACCATGCGAGCATTTCCACCTTCTAATAGGGTACACCATAGTTAGATTTTGCTTGCCTATCTGATACCTGCATCTTACCATTGACATTACCGCTGAGCACTTTATTACATCGCCCTTATGTTCTGCCACCTTGGTGGTCCAGTCGCCTTTTAGAAATGTATCTAGAGCTTCAAAGGCCCCATCTTTGCTTATCCACATTGTTGGGGTGCGATGGAACTTGCCTGCTTTGAAAATAGCAATAAACACATGTAAAGGCATGAAAAGAGATACACTTATCCTGTGGGATCCATATGCAGCCTTTAGGCTTGACTGAATGTCATGGAAAATCCTGCGCTGAAAGCTCTCCATTGTAGTGGGGTCTGGAATGGGCCATTCCGGGCTATTTAGTGCAGGAGGAGAAATTGGCTCAAGTGCTCCAAACCTTCCCCTCTGTGGCACAACATATGTTGCAGCAATGAAAAATACTCCTCTATTTGCAAGTTCGGAACTTGTTTCCCCAGCATACATAAGCCTACCTAGATCAACATGACATGCTTCGAAGGTCCCTGTAAAACATTCTAGAGGCTGCCATTCCACACATGTTGAAGGGAAAACATCTGCATACAATAGAATACATTGGAGTTCTTGATATTCACATAGTCTTCATGCAAGCATTTCTCCAAAACAAAGAAACATTAAACAAGGACTGAAACTTACAGTTAGTTGGGAACCGTGGTGAGTTCTCATCTTCAAGATGTATTTGGCTTGAGGTGTAAACATGTTGCACCTTTGCAAGCCGCTTTCCATCCTTGTTGCAAACTTTGAATTCTAAGATCCTTCCTTTCCAGTGATGGCTTGTGGAAGCCATGTGCCTTCGAGGAACCTTTTGTGCACCCCTCAAACTGGGCTGCATTGTTATCCACATGAACCGCTTAAAAACGGTAGGAATCCAATAACCTTCATCATCCTGTACTGTGGAAATAGCCATGGACTCGATAGTGGATGATGGCCTGCGTACACACTGAAGAGCCATAGATGGCCCAAATGAAAAGAAAGTGAATGTTAAGAATATGGCAAAAAAGCAAATACCTGCTCAGAGACAGAGAGAGAGAGAGCTAGCTAAAGCTTCAAAGAAGTTTGCTGCAAATCCATACACACACACACAATACACATGCACACACACACATGCACACACACACAGAAAGCTAAACCTTCAAAAGAAAGCAAATGAGAGATTGCATTAGGTGCCTGCATGCACAGAGAGAGAGAGAGAGAGAGAGAGAGAGAGAGTCTGATAACAGAGCTTCCTCTAGAGAGAGAGAGAAGGGCTGATAACAGAGCTTCCTCTGAGTAGCTGGTAGCAAAGAGCTTTCCTCAAAAGAAAGCTAATGAGAGATTGCATTAGGTGCCTGCTTGCACACAGAGAGAGAGAGACCTAGAGATAGAGTCTGATAACAGAGCTTCCTCTAGAGAGAGAAAGAGGCTGATAACAGAGCTTTCTCTGAGTAGGTGGTAGCAAAGAGCTTTCCTCAAGTTGGGGATGAAGATAGGGCTGCAAGTGAGGGTGTAGTGAGTGGTAGATGGGGAAAGTGGGTTAGTCTAAAAGGGAGGAGAGAGAAACACGCCCCTACTTTTGGAGGGAAGAGGGAAGTGAGGGGGGGTAACTTTTTGAAACTTTTCCTTTAAAAAAATATTTAAAAAAAAGATATTGAAGATTTTCTTTGCTGGCAGATCTGAAAAAGGCAAGATTCCACCTTTGACCACAAGATTTAGGGTCTTAATCAACCCAACGTTTTTGTACACATGTATTTTTCCTATTGGCCTTCACACTAATCATCTCCTTAATCTCATGGCAGCTTAAAGGGCCCCCATAGACCTCAACCTTCCCCTAATGGCCGTATACAACCCAATCCCAATGTCAATCAGTAAAAATAGATCTTATGCTATTATTTAAACACATCAAGTTTACTTCCCATAGTTCAAAAATCAATAGGCACCTTAACCTTTTCTAGTGTAACTACATAATGTGAGATCTCAAATGTAATCCCATTTCCTCAAGCAAGATGTAACCTATATATCTATTTTGCCAATTCATAGTCGTGAGAAGCTAGAGTAAACAACAAAACACATAATGTGAGAGCTCAAATGAAATCCCATATCCTCAAGTAAGATGTAACCTATAAATCTAGTTTTGTAATTCATGGTTGTGAAAATCTAAAGTAAATAACAAAAGAAACATGAGGTTGTAGCATGCAAGATCATTTCAAGCAAGATGTAACCTATAAATCTAGTTTACTAGTTGATAATTATGTGAAAAGCGAGTGTAAATAGCAAAATAGAAAGAGACATAGGATTTTATGGTGAAAAATCAAGAGAAATATATTTAAAATGATTAAAAATTATATTATTTAAATTCAAGACACTCTAAACATCTCATTTTATATTATAGTTCACTATAAACCATAGTCTTCTTACATTTTAAAATTTACACACAAACAATTATGTTTCCAGGATGAAAATCCCCCACTCTAGGAGAGTGTAGGTTGATATCATCAAAGGGTAGAAATTATATGTGAAAAAATCCCCTTCAACCCCCCTCTCCCCCCCCAAAAAACTCTCTCGCTCTCACCCCCATCACTATCATGAATATAGTGGCCACCCATTTTTCCATTGTATGCTTCCTTGCTTAACACATGTGCCACCAGTAGTACCTTATCCAAATATTACCTTTGACACTGGGGGTGTTTACCTTATGAATTTGTAGCATAGCATGATACTTATGGATAATTTGAAACTTTACAAAATAGGGGTATTTAAATACATGGTTGCTCACATGTGATTATATGGGTTGTAACTCACCCAAACCTTATACTATACCATTGAGCACTACCTTAAACTATGTTTGCTTGGTACTAGCTAGTTGTATACGAGGATTTTAATATCGTTATATATGTTGTAGCTAACCGGAACCTTGTTCTATACTATATCTACCTTGAACTTTGTTTGCTTGGTACCATCTGGTTGTATGCAACCTTTTATATATTCCTAGAGTAATATAGATACATATTCCTTAATTTTACAAATAGGGGTATTTAAATACATGGTTGGTCACATGTGATTATATTGGTTGTAACTGACCTGAACCTTGTACTATACCATTGCTATCTTGAACTTGGTTTGCTTTTTGGTACTAGCTAGTTGTATACTACCATTTTTATATGGTTATACGTGTTGTAACTATCCCGAACCTTGTACTTTACCATTCCTACCTTAAACTTTATTTTCTTGGTACCATATGGTTGTATGCGACCTTTTATATATTCCTAAAGTAATATAGATACATATTGAAAAGAGCGACATTTAGAGTTATGCAAATTGATACACCATAATAAAGGTTCATGTATATTTACAATGTAAGAGGCACTAGTTTTCTCTGGATAATATTTCAAGATGTGAGACATCGAAAGATGAGGAGGTTGAAGTTGATAAACCACCAACTAATAGTTATCATATGAAATATCTATGTCATAGTTAAACATTCACAACCTCCCCTTTAGAACCCATCACATTTCACCCATGTTCATCCACCTTTTTAATACCCTATACACATGACACATAAAGAAGGGAGTGTTTATAGGAGAGGTATTTCATTGAACTACTATATGTGGGTGTTACAAGAGATCATATGTGCTTGAAATTTATAAAAGTAATACAATAATTTTTTTTCTCCCTATAAGAGAAAAGACAATGACATAGACACATCAAAAAAGCATATAGACATACAAGAAAATAAACATTATCAATGAATAAAAAAGAAATACTCAAGGTTATGAAAATTGACTCATCGTGATTCATATGAATTTAAAGTGTAATAATGCTTCAAAAATATAATAAATAACTATGTGAATATGAAACTCAAGCCTTGAAATATGTATATATAATATGAATCTTATCTTGTGATTATCTAGAGAATTTTTATAACTATTTTGATTTAACAATTATTATTCAAACCATTTATATCTTACACAATCTACCATTGAACATGATATAATGTAATAATTAATAGTTTTTAAAGTATTTATATTGTCATATCCTCGATATATGATACAACAACAATACACAGTTATTGATGTGTAGTTATATTATGAAATAAAAAGATTCAAGGAACTTAGATAGTGTTATATGTCATCAATTACTTATATATGTGACAAAATTGTATTATGAAATGATGGCTCAATAATGTGTATCCCATTGATTTGAATGAGCACAAGGCATTGTAATGTTACTTTTATGTAACATAATATAGACTTGATTATAATGATAGAGTTGTAATAGAAACTAATATAAAATGTAAGATAAAAAATGTGGGTCCCATTTATTTGAATTATTGAAAATGTTATATTGCCACTTCTATAGATAGAACATACTATATTCTTGACTATTTTTAACAATAGTGGAATTGTGATAACAACATATTCATTATAAGAACATACTATAATCTTGACTATTCTGAACAGTATAATATGTTCTATAGATAGAACATACTATATTCTTGACTATTTTGAGCAATAGCGGAATTGTGATAAAAACTTATCATTCATAAGAACACTAAGAGAGCTTGGATTATTAAAGGACTTGAATAACATGATACTTGAAAATCTTGCCTAAATGGTTAACATAAACGGAGTATTGACCTTAGCAAAAAAAAAGAATTAGAAAACCACTTTTTTCTTGCCTCGTGCACTTGTCTTTTTGCCTCTCTTGAATGTGATGTTTAATTGCAACCATGAGACTAATTCAAGAGTTGGATGACTTTGGAGTTGGAATTGGGACTTTATGAGTGATGACTAGTTATGAAATGTAGGATACAAGGAGACATGTGATGAATATGATGCATATGTACTCACATTTCTAACCAATACCTAAACCACAATAATAAGAACACTACCAAATGCTTAAGATGACTTGAGATATTATCAGTAATAAAAAGATGTGGTAAATTGGAAGGTAAAAGGATGGATATGCATGAGATAGGCATCTCCTACCAAGCAATTGTAATAAACATAGCTAGTGACAAGCATTTCAATTAAGGTTTTGAAACTTGCTAAGACAAGAGTTCAAAATATGATATTAGGTATACATAATTTAATACATAAGGTGCATTTAAATAATATATGGGTTTATTCAAGCAATGTGGAAGAGGTTACATTGTTGGGGAGAGCGAGCTGGCAATCATCATCAAAATATTGAGGAAGAACCATGTGTTGAACATTAATTGCTACGAAAGAGACACCTAATTTCAAAAGTTAAACCCATTATGGGGGCCTGGGTTTGATGCCAATGAGCTACGCGATGGGGATAATTGGTGTGAGGCGATGGAGTAATCCACCTTCTCAACACAAAAAACGTTCATATTGAAAAGGCCACGTGCATGTCGGCTTTCTTTGTTTTTTTTCAACCATGAGGAAAAAAAGTCAATAACGTAGGGATGACTTAGTCTTTTGCCCCACCATCCGAGTTGATCTTTTATAACATAGAGAAGCGTGTACTGTAAGATTGCGTATTTTACAAGTGCATTTTTAGGAAAAAAAATGTAGCCATGAGTATCACTCATAGGATCAAATCCACGTCCGTTTAAGAAGGAAAAACATAGAGAGAATTTAAACTTTACAAACGGCAAGAAAATGATGCGAAAAGGGAAGGTTGGAATTGCATACTATAACAACCTTATCAATGGTCTTCTTGCAAAAGGTAGTGTATGCATTCCAAGGTTCTTAAAACTAACAAGGTTATTACTAGGTGATAGGATTTGATTGATTTTGTGTTGATAAAATTACAACCAACCAACGAAGTAATAGGATTTGATTGATTTTGTGTTGATAAAATTACAACCAACCTTCTGAAATAGATCAGGTATTCCAAAAACTAACAAACGTGTTTAAGGTTATTACAATTAGGTAATATTATTTTATTTATTTTGTGTTGACAAAAATTACCAACCAACCTTTGAACCTTGATCAGGTATTCAACCATATGTGACTTTATACCATTGGGATTTGCCACAGAAACTTGAGGATTCTTACGGAGGGTGGCTTAGTCCAAACATTGTGTAAGATATCTCTCATTCCAATACATGCCAAAACTTTTTCTCCTTTAACATAAATTTTCATTTTTTAAAATTTAAAGAGATTAAGTTTCATAATATTGCTAAATGATAACCTTCATCGTATAAAACTCACATGGAGGATTTTGCAAACTATGCAAAGACATGCTTCCAAAACTTTGGGGATTGTGTCAAGCATTGGATAACCTTCAATGAGCTCACATCTTTTATTTTGAATGGCTATAATAGTGGAACATTTCCACCACAAAGGTGCTCAAATTGAGTTGGAAATTATACAAAGGGGTATTCAATGATAGAGCCATGTATTGTGGCTCATAATGTATTGTTATCCCATTCAACCACAGTTGATATATATCGGAAAAACTTCCAAGTTAGTATCCTCTAACCTCACATATTTTCTCTTTGATTTCTTAAAGCTAGACTTTGAAAATCGTGAATAAAGATTGCCCTTATATTTATTCTGGTGTAACAAGCATACATGTACACACACGCGTGCGTGCATGTACATGTGTGTGTGCGTGCACACACATGGATGCTTGTATAACAAGCATCCATGTACACAATGTTGTGTGTGTGTGTGTGTGTGTAAAGAGATAATTTGTTCAAATAATAGTGAGATATAGTTTTTGCATAATAATTGTATGTGGTCCTCATGTTTTACAAATATAGAATAACTCTTTTTGTCAAAATCATTATGCCAGAGACAACAAAATGGAAAAATTGGTATAACAACAATTGCCAATTAGTACATCCCCTATAGCAAGTCTAGTGTGAAGATGTAAAAGCTGTTAGTAGATTACTCGATTTTACATTTGGATGGTATGTGTTACTTTTTTGTCTTGTATTATTTTTTTACCCTATGTTATTTTTAATGGATAGTATGTGTTACTCTTGTTCTTGGAAATGATTTGAGCGCATCATTTACAATTTAATGGTACATGCTATACTCTTTTTCATTTTAGGAATTTGCAACTATGAGTGTAACCTATTATGTTTTCATTTCTAGGTATATAAGTCCATTATTATATGGATATTATCCCACTATTATGCATGAGCTTGTGGGTGGTTGCCTACCAACTTTCACAACACAACAAAAGAAAAAGCTTCATAACTTATTGGATTTTCTTGGTCTTAACTATTACACCACAAACTATGTCAGTAGTGTTCATTCTTACCCCAATGCTAATGAAACAAGTTTTTTTCAAGAAAGTATGACAAATACAATAAGTGATGAGTACTCCAAGACCCTTTTTTTGTAAATACTCATGAAATCTATTTAAATTCTTTTAGTTCTTAAAGTTGTTAAGCTAATTGGTTTCCAAAGTGGTTGTGTGTTTTTATTTTCCTCCATTTATACATATATAACTTCTAAAATATAAGTTTAGCTCTTAAAGTTGTTTTGTATTAACCCAGTTAATTAGTTTCCAAAGTGGTTGTGTGTTTTAAGTTTTATCCATTCATACACATGTAGTTTCTAAATTTATAACATAACTTATAACCTCATGATATAATTCCAACGATATCATCCGATTGGGACAATATTAGACTATAACAAGGTCTCGTAGGGACTTAGCACTAGGACGTGAAACCTAAGAATAATGTGTCCTTGGTTTGTTATTTCTTGTCCTCATAAATGCAATCATGTAGCATCCTCCTTGGTAAAGTTCAAAGACAACATAAGCCATCTCCTAACTAGATGGCCACATTTAGCCACCAATGAGTATCCAACCTAGGAACTATCGGGTGGTGCCCAAGCAAGTGCTCACCACAATAGCTACTCCTCATATAGAAGATGTCAAATTAGAGCACATCTATTGCCCATAGTCACAATATGAGGGTGGAAAATTGAGAATTTCTTTTAACATTTTCCAATTAGACCTTACCTTATTATTTTTGGTTTTACTCAAACCTTACAAAGTTTCACATTTTATTGGGGACATAGACAAAAAAATGTTTCTTCTTTTCTAGAAGGGTTCTTATTGTGGAATATAGATATAGTCAAGAGTATTCCAAAGACATGATTTTAGTTTACCTTAGAGTTGAAAAGGTGAGGTCATCATGATGTAATACATGATGAGGTTATGTGGGGAGGAATAGATACTCTGATATTAACATAAGGCACATGGATCTGGTCTTGGTTCGTATGGAACCTATTAATCAACAAGCCACACATGAGGTTGAATAATAATACATTTACGGATGAATATGGAATATTCATCTGTAAAATTTCAAAGGTGTCTTAGGTTGAGAAAATATATTCGAAATATTTATTATAGATATTAATATATTTATCATGATGTTTTAAAAGGTGTATTAGGTTGAGAGAATATATTTAAAATAACTTTATGAAATGAATGTTAGTATCTTTTTCATGCGACTTTGGATTGTCTTTATGTAAATATATTAAACACTATAATGATATTTCTTAACCTTTATTCTAAATAGCAAAAAACAAATGTGTTCTTCCAAGGGTATTATTTACAAATAATTATGCTAGGGTATTATTTACAAATAATTATGCTTTCTTTATAGTGTAGCATGAAAAAATGAGAAAGAGCCATTTGATACCACTTTACTTCTTCCCTGTGTCAATATAAGGAGTTTCTCACATGCTCCTGAAATTGTAGAGTACAGAGCATAAGAAAAGGAGAAAGAGCCAGGTAATACCACTTGATTTCTTCCTCATAAGAGGTTTTCTTAGTTACTCTTAAAATTGTAGAGTAAATAAACTACAAAAGTTTCATGTTGGGTTTGCATTGTCTTCTTCCTTCGTAAGGGATTTCTTAGTTACTCCTAAAATTGTAGAGTAAATATACTATCAAAGTTTCATGTTTGAGTTGGCATTCTCATTTTTCCTTATAAGTGTTTTTTAAACATTAAATAGGTGAACACAATGGAGTTTTGATTGGGCAACAGGTATTTATTTTTGAATTTATTTAGTAAAAGGATTTATTAAAACAAAAGATTTAGTCCATGAATTTAAAAAATATTAGCTTGTAAGAGAATTAAAAAATGTGAGCTCTTGAAATTCAGCAATCCTTATAATAATTATTTAAAAATGTTAGCTTTTAAGAACTATTGAACAACAATTTGGTACCTTAGCAAGCAAGACATAAATATGTCTTTTCAAGAATTTGCTAAAAAATCATATCTTGTGATTGGGAGTGGGATTTTAGCATTTCTCTTCTAGGGCATGTCTTCATTAATGTGGCAACCTTAGAAAATTATCAAAATGATAAAAATAACCTTAAATATAATTGATAAATCACCAAAAAAAAGAGGTATATCTAGAATTATAATCTAATCAGGTTACGAGTTTAAAAAGTAGGTTCATACATGCAAGAAAAAAATGATCTCAACTCATTATAAATTTCTCTGAATACTTACGTAGTATTTAAGGAATGAGAGATAGATTTTTCATGACAAAAAAGTTATTGAATTAATATTAATTGAATTAAATTTCCTTCTTAGAATGTCTTTTCAGTTATTGAGCCTTTGACACCCAAAATATGATAATACTGTGAGAATATATGGTGATTTACTTTAGTTATACTAATAAATCAATGTCTTCAATGAATCAATACGTTAAGAATTTATATCTAACCATTTGAATCTAGTTAGATAACAAGGTGATCGTCTTAACTTTCAAAATTGCATTGATAACAAAGCAATGTATATGAACCCTTACTTATATTTTGACCATCTAGTGATAAACTTATGAAAATAGTGTTTGTTATTATATAAGATGACCACATATTCCACCTAAAGCCTTATGAGATGTTTAAAAATGCATGACGGAGTCTCTTATTCTATACTTAATGAATATGGTTCAAAATTTGTAAACTTTCATCTAGTTCAAAGTGCCTAAAAGTATAGGTGTATATATGATTGGCTCACACAAAGTGCACCACATCGATGCGTGAAGGAGTATCCTATTCTATACTTAATGAATATGGTTCAAAATTTGTAAACTTTCATCTAAATCAAAGTGCCTAAAAGGATAGGTGTATATATGATTAGCTCTCACAAAATGCACCATCAAAGCATAACATTATACAGAACATGTGTATAAGGTTTGGTCCTAGTCTATGATTGTTTGATTAGGTTAAAAATCCTAAAAGGTAATATTTAATTTCCAAATACCTTGAAATTTTGATTAAGATCTAAATTTTGGACTTTTAATTGATTTTTAAGCCTAAGATGGATTGTAATACACCATAGATATGTTTGTGAATCAATGCATATCCAAAAACTTTGGAAAGCAATCAAAAATTGGCTAAAGCCTTCGATCCAAATATCTCCACATTATGACTATAGTTGAGCCTATGAATTCTTATAAATTGAAAATCCTAGAGGTAACCAATGTGATCCCAAAAAATCCAATTTCCCTTCACCATGTACCTGATGATATGACAAAAGTGAAAGTTTGATTTTCACTATCCATGTGTTCCAAATAATTCCAAAAAGTTGGTCATTAATGAGGTCCATGGACACTTTTCTTTCCTATTACAAAACTAGTGTTAAAAATGTTAGCTTGTTAGAAATATTTCAAAAGGTTAGCTTGTGATTCAATCATGCTTTGTAAAAGTTATAATATTTTCACTTGTTTTTTAGGTGGCATCAAAGTGTTTCTATATTTATCCAAGAGGGATTCATGATCTTTTAAAGTACATTAAGAAAACCTACAACACAATTCCTCTAATATTTATAACAGAAAATGGTATGTTGGTAATTTGGTCTTGGTCTATTTGAAATCTTTCATTCTTCTTATATTTTGTAACCTTTTCTTTGTGTGTGTGTGGGGGGGGGGGTGGGGGGGAGGGGGATCATAGGTGTTGATTAAAAAGGTAATGCATCTCTACCTCTAAATGAAGCATTAAAAGACCCTATAAGAATAAACTTCTACCATGACCATCCCACATATCTAGCATTGGCAATAAAGTAAGTTATACAAATTTTTAAAAAATATGTTTATAGTCTTAAAATAAATTATCAAGGTTTATGCTTATAGTTTTTTGTATATCAAAGTTTATCAAGATTTTCTATTTATTTCCTTAGGGAAGGAGTTGATGTGAGAGGCTTCTTTGCCTGGTCTCTTCTCGATAATTTTGAATGGACATCTGGGTATGATGTTCGGTTTGGTCTACATTTTGTAGATTACACCACCCTTCAAAGGTACCCAAAAGAATCAGTTGGGTGGTTTAAAATGCTATTTAAGAAAAAAAATGTATGATGGTGGTGTATCTTATTAAAAGTACTTGAGATTCTACAGGGTATTTAAAGTTAGACTTAGTCATTAAGATGAGATAATGATCTCCATGGTGATTGTATAAGTCATATAGTGGTTATGTGTGTAAATACTCTAGAAAACTTGTGGTGATTGTATAAGCATATAATATTATAGGGAAGAAGTTGATGTGAGATGTTTCTTTGCATGGTCTCTTTTTGATAATTTTGAATGGACATCTGGGTATGATGTTTGATTTGATCTACATTTTGTAGATTATACCACCCTTTAGAGGTACCCAAAATAATCAATTGGGTGGTTCAAAAAGCTATTAAAGAACAAAAATGTATGATGGTGGTATATCTTATTAACTACTGGATATTTTAAATGGTGACTTAGTCATTAATATTAAAGAAGGATCTCCATGGTGATTGTATAAGTCATATATTAGTGATGTCTGTGAATACACTAGAAAACTTGTGGTGATTGTATAAGTCATATAATTGTATATATATTTATGTTTTTTGTTCTATTACACCTCCCCACACCATGTTTTCATAGATCTAAATGGATACACATACAACATATATGTTTCATAGACATAATGTGTACACTTACAACAACAAATAGGTTTCATGCAAACACACCAATAGATGAAATTACTAGCACATTAGAAATATTGCATGTATCGCCAAAATCAAATCAAACCATTAGAAAAAACAAGGAGTACTCAACAAACCTTTAGATAGCTCATAAAAAAATGCATATATGTTAATGAAAACAATGTTAAAAAATAGTACGTAGAAAGTAGATGCATCAACAATAAAATTTGTGAAGAGGAGATTAAAGAGTAGTCTAGAAAAAAC
Source organism: Cibotium barometz (assembly GCF_041138505.1). Classification (NCBI taxonomy): domain Eukaryota; kingdom Viridiplantae; phylum Streptophyta; class Polypodiopsida; order Cyatheales; family Cibotiaceae; genus Cibotium; species Cibotium barometz. The sequence goes on along the minus strand of NC_141057.1, from coordinate 29,296,633 downwards.
AACATAAAGAAACAACAATGCATCATCTAGGCAAGGTATTATACATACATCAATACTTACATGAAGAAAATATTGACCAATTGTAACATAAAAGAATATCATATCAAGGGAGGGAATTCTCCCTCGATTATTCATACATCAATATAAAAACAAATTCCTACATCTAGTCAAAGGAACCATATATTACTTCTACATTGAGGCTCAAAGCACCACATATTAGTTTCTATGCCCATTTTACTTTAGGCTCACTTTATTTTGTCTCATCAAGATCCTGCAACTTCTCCACTAAGCTACTATAAGAGCTCTTGTATGTGTTGGTATCAAATTTTAGATGCCATCTTAGAGACCTATCCCCTCCTCTTAAAAATTAGATACCCTTGTCAAATTCTAGGTTCTCTCTTAGGGAGATAGATCTCCTCCTCTTAAAAATTAGGCACCCCTTCTACCTTAAATAGCCACAACTTCTCTCTTGATTTTATTATCTTAACTTTGGTGGCTCAATCCCAAACACAATATTGTACACTATCCAATGTTGACAAAAAATGTTTATCTATTTTAAATAGTAAATACTCATTTTCCACATGTGCACCAAAGTTTGTTATCACCATATTACACAAGAATACACCTCGACCTTAAATCTTGTTAAGAGTTGCATTATATGTAACTTCTCAGTCTGACTTAACAAGTCAACAAAGTTTGGTGTTCCAAAATAGTGACTCTTGCAATATGCATTGAACTACATAGGGCCCTCTTGTGCAAGAAAAAAAATACAAAGACGATCAAAAAGAGCTACCTAAGTTCTATAAATCTAGGGAAGTCTCCATGTTTCAATGTGACTAGCATAGTATTCCAAGTGATAATAAATGGTTGTATCTCTTCCTTAATCAAAATTTTCTAGTAAAGCCTCTTCATGCAATGACATAGGACTAATCATCTACATTTGGAGATTATTCCTTTTATCAACTCCCCCACCCCTTTTTAATATTGAACTCTTTCTTTAATTTCTAAGAAGATATAACATTCCATTAAGGGACACCCTCCACAAGAACATGTTCAATACACTGTGGTGCTTCGTAATGAAATATGCATAGAATAGCATAGTATTCCAAGTGATAATAAATGATTGTATATCTTTCTTAATAAATTTTTGTTAAAGGATGTGAATGTAGCGACATAGGACTAATCAGTTTCCTACAAGAATTCCACATTTGAAGATTATTCTTTTTTGCAACCCCCCCCTTCTTTTTAATGGAACTCTTTCTTTGACTTGTAAGAAGACATGACATTCCATGAAGGGACACCATGCACAAGATCATGTTCAGTACACTGAAGTTTGTCCTAAGGAAATATGCATAGAATATTGTCTAGTCAATTACATTTCTTAAGAAAAGCTTTCCAAAATACTTCATGTGATTTAAAAATTTGTAGGCAAGCCACATTTAGCATATTCATTTCTTGGCCTTAAACTATGGTTCTTTCTATCACAAGTTTTTAAGATGTAAAATTTTATGATGTTTTTAGGTGAGCAATTATTCTAATATCGTCACCACATAATCAAATTTGGGTGATTTTCACATAAACCACAACTTTCATACATACTAACCAGGTTGTTGTTGGAAAATAATTACGCAATGCTCCACCCTCATGTTGTTTACTGTGAGTGATGAATGTGCTCTATTTTGTAAGGCCCTCCATAATGAGGAGTAAAATTTATCAGTTTAGGCATTGGATGGTGGGAACCAATGAGTGTGGCCAAATGGTTAGGAGATGGTGTACGTAGACTTGGCACTCTACCAAGTAAGGTGCACCCTTGTGCGAGCTATGTGACCGCAGCACATTTCAACATGCATGTGGACATCAAATCGAGGACACATTGTTCTTGAATTATAGGGCCCATTTGAGGTTCTAGATGATCTAAGATTGTAGTGGGAGATATAGTAAGTCCTAAATGAGACTTTGTTGTAGTCTAATGTGATGGTCGGTTAGTCCTTTTGGACCAAGTTGTGGGTTGGCCGACATGGTCAATATATGCCCATGCCAACCTTGGGCACTATATACAGACTAGTTTGGAAGCCTTTTTTTTTCATTGAGTTCATTATGTATAAAAAATCTTGTGACACCTCCATCTAGAGTCTATTTAGATTGTCATCAAATCTCTTTACCTAGAGCACATGGGTGGATGGATAACCATCACTTTATAATTAAAGTTTGCAAGCATTAATATTGTTTACTCTCCACTTAGATCTATAATTTAGTGCGGCCTTGTATTGTGAAGATTTTTCTTACACTATTGTGTTTTCTTACATGGTGTCAGAGCTTAGGCTCTAGGCAAAGCTTGTTTTTGTAGTTTTCTATTTAAAGGAAGATTTAGAGACTTGACCCAAACCTACTAATAAAGCAGTCGCTCCTAATCACCCTCCACCAACAGTCTGATGATGGAAAGTTGGATGGGAAAGTTTATATTCTAGGAGTTCAAGGTAAGGTCAATTTTTTATTTCATATGAGTGTGGAAAATAGCAACATGGTTTAATGCAAAGCCATGTGCTACTCCAAATTTATATCATAGGATAAAAATTTTGTAAGACCAAATGACCATAGTGGGGATCATGATCACCAAGACCATTGAAGAATTGGCACATAGGTGCATCAGAGTTTTACCCTTGAAGTATGATATTTTGGGGACATCACTAAACACATAAGTATGGAACTTGCTAATTACATTTGAAGAGTTGAGCACAATGCTGGTGGAGGAAAAGATGCATTTTAAAGCCAGAAGTGGTGGTGAGGTGACACTACATTCTAGACACAAATACAAACAAATGCAAGGAGAAGCACTCTGGCAATCTCAGTGATTTCTAAGAAGAAAAATAAATCAAAGTTAAAGTGTTTCTACTGTGACAAGATTGGCCAAGGGTTTTCTCATCTCAATGTATCACCATTGGAAGCACATATTCTCTTTCAGAAAAAGAAACATGGAACACTCAAACTATGTATTCACTATAGAAGTCAAAACTAACTAACAATATAGAACAAGTACCCCATGATGAACTCCTAGACTGACTTTATTATGGTGTCTAGATTGTCAAAAAGATTGACTTAAAGTCTAGATACTACCAAATCACGATCAAGAAGAAGTAAATCAAGGTAATGCCATTTGGGTTGATGAATGCCCCTACCACTCCCTACCACTTCCAACCGTCTCATGCAAGAAGTCTTCAAAGAACAACTGGATGACTATATACGATCAAGAAGAAGTAAATCAAGGTAATGCCATTTGGGTTGATGAATGCCCCTACCACTCCCTACCACTCCCTACCACTTCCAACCGTCTCATGCAAGAAGTCTTCAAAGAACAACTGGATGACTATGTATTAGTTTTCTTTGATGACATCCTAGTATACTCAAAGAATGCATGTTATTATATGAGATGCATATACTGAAAGTTCTAGAAATCCTACAAAAACATAAGCTCTTTGACCCAAAAGAAGCAAGTGCACCTTCTTTACAGTGGAGTACTTGGATTTGTTTTCTCAAAATAAGGGATTTATGCTAACCCTTAAAAAATGTATAAAGTGATCTAGAACCCAAATCTCTAAAGGAACAATGGATTTTTGGGGCTAACAAGATGGTATAGAATCTTCGATTAAATGGAGTGATTGATTTTTGGGGCCCATTTAAGGTACTCTATCAATATGATTTCCTTACACCATTGGAATGGTCGAGCCCGATTATCAAGGTGATTGATTTTTGGGGCCCATTTAAGGTACTCTATCAATATGATTGCCTTACACCATTAGAATGGTTGAACCCAATTATCAAGGTAAAGGTGTGAAAGCAAATGTTAGACAAAATATGCAACCAAATGCAAGTCATTAAAAAAGATATCATAGCCGCCCACGATAGACAAAAGCAATTTGTAGATCCAAAAAGTTCTAACCAAGAACTTATTAAAAGAGGATAGGATCTTCCTTCATGTATGACCTAAGAGGAGTTCCATTTCCTTAGGAAAGTATAAGAAGATATTGAAAGAGGATAGGATCTTCCTTCATGTACAACCTAAGAGGAGTTCCATTTCCTTATGAAAGTATAAGAAAATGTCTCCCAAATATTGTGGACCCTATGTCATCACTATAAAATTAGGGTCCCGACCAAGCACATGAGTTGTTGATTTTCCCCCCATTTGAAGGTCCAATCAACTTACTAAAATGGTATGTCACCAATCCCAATCACATTTTAAACATGACCAACTTATCTATCCAATTGAAGGATAGTTGAAATTGCAACCCAAAATAGTTCTTGATCTTTGTGAAAAGACTCTTAGGAACAAAATCCCAAGAGAATACCTTTTAAAGTGAAGATTTTTCCCAGTAGAGGATGCCACCTACTAGGAAGAAGAAGTAGAAATACTAAGGGATTATCCTCTATTTTGCGAGATGAGAGTATCTCAATTTCTTTTACGGTGGAGGATGTAAGATCCTTCCCTGACCGCTCAAATCGTATGGATAAACTCTTCTAATATATTTCATTTTTGTGTAGAGAGAGTAATAACTTAGAGAGAGAAAATTAGTTTTTTAACTGTATGAATAGAAAGTTTTCCTTTGATCCTAGGAAATCAAAAGGGCAAGAAGATTGCATAACTAAAGACTTAGACAAAGGTGTTATTAGGTCCTTATGGGGTCTCGTACACATTCCAGAAATTCCACGCAAAGAAGTCAACTTTAAAGTCGTTTTGTTGTACGAAGAGCACATCACGACCCATTGGCCCCTCAAACTCCGTGGTAGCATTAAAACATTTCGGAGGTCATTTGGAGGGCCTTTTAGAAGAGAGAGAAAATAGCCACCAACCAATGAGCAAGCAAGCAATGTAATGTTGAAAATTAGCTATATTCATTAAAAAAATCTTAAAAAGTTTTTATGTATATTCCAAAAACAATCATATTCATCTTAAATAAATAACTTTTTGGAGAATCTGACAAAAATTACATTGAACTTGCTTGCCCAAGTACAGATGGAGAATTTTTCATCCTTGATATCTTGTCTTTTCTTGTTGAGAAGGGAAATTTTAAAGTGAACTACCTTTGCATGTATTCTTCTTCTCGTTTTGCTCTCTTCATTCTCCTAGCTACACACTGCTTTCCTTCATCCTTCTACTCTAATATTTAAGTTCTGTTATATTTTTTAAATAATGGCTACAAACCATTGGTTCATATCATGTTGGTCATACCCTTCTCCTTCTGTTCTTGTAATTATTTCCCTCTGAAATAAAAGAAAGATCTTGTTTTATCCTATTTTGGCCTAGAGAGAGAAAATGTCTAGAGAGAGATAATCCAAAATTAAAATATCTTTGGATATAAAAATCCTCCTAGTGTCTAAAATGGATTCCCTTAAAACAAAATTCAAAAGAAACTTTCCAAAGTGTATTTGGAATTAATTGAAAATGTGTATAAAGGACCTTAGCCTAAGGGTCTACATTTTCTAAAATTTCTAGATTATGGGGTCCAATTAAGGTTCTTATGGGTCAATAGGATTAATCCAAAAATTATATGTAATAGCAGCGAAGCTATGGTAAATTTTTTAGAAATTAACACATATCTTATTTTTATGCATATTGCTAAAAGAGGACTTCTACCATATTCTAGGATTGGACATCCTATGTAAAAACAGGAATTTCCATGATATTTTTTTTATAATCAACTAATTATGCTTCATTAGTTGATTAAGAGAAAAGAGTAATTTTTGGTAAATTTATTTTTATGCAAAAAGAGGAATTCCCATGATATTTGAGAATCAAGTAATTAAATAAAAAAAGATAAATTTTTGGTAAATTTATTTTTATGCAAAAAGAGAAATTCTTGTGATATTTGAGAATCAAGTAATTAAATGGAAAAAGAAGAATTTTTGGTAAATTTTTTTTTTATGCAAAAAGAGAAATTTCCATGATATTTAAGAATCAACTAATTAAATGAAAAAAGAGAAAATTTTGATACATTTATTTTTATATAAAAAGAGAAATTCCCATGATAATTGAGATCCAAGAAATTAAATGGGAAAAGAGGAATTTTCAGCAGAATTCAAATTATGAGTATTTTTCAAAAGTAAAATTTTGAGCATTATTAATTTTATTAGGAAATATGGATAGAATCGATTTTTGTAAACCCCATGAATCTTTTACTCAAAAGAAGAATATTGAATATATTTCACTTGAGAAATTTGAGAAAGAATATGAAAATATCCATCGAAAAACAGTACCTTTAACTAGGCCAAGCAATTGGCAGAAATTTAGAAAAGTCCCATCATTGGTATCGAAAGTAGAAAATGTTATAAAATATGAATAGATGTGAATACAATGTGATAAGATATGAATACGATGCGATAAGATGTGAATGCGATGTGATAAGATGTGAGTGGATGTGATAAAATGTAAATGTGATGTGATAAGGTGTGAGTGGATGTGATGAGATGTGATAGGATGTGATGAGATGTGGGTGGGATGTGATGTGATGTAAATGGATGTGGATGTGGATGTGAAGAGATGGGGATGGGATGGGATGTGATGTAAATGGACGTGGATGTGAATGCGATGAGATGAGATGATATGTGAAAAGATGTGATGTGATGTAAATGGATGTGGATGTGGATGTGAAGAGATGTGGATGGGATGTGATGAGATGTAAATAGATGTGGATGTGAATGTGATGAGATGAGATTGAGATGTGATGATATGTGAAAGGATGTGATGTGATGTAAATGGATGAGAATGAGATGTGGATGTGATGTAATGTGGGTGGAATGAATGTGATGTGATGTGGATGCAATGAATGTGATGGGTGTGATGGATGCGAGTGAATGTGATGAGATGTGAATGGATGAGATGTGGATCTGAATGAATATAAATGAATATGATGTAATGTGAATGGATGGATGTAAGATGGATGAATGTGATGTGATGTGGATCTAGGTAGATGTGAATGGATGAGATGTGATGTGAATGGTTGTGATGTGGATATGGATAGATGTGAATGGATGAGATGTGATGAGGATAGATGTGATGAGATGTAATATGATGTGATTAATGATGACGATGGGAATACATATGACTCGATGTGGAATAAGCAATGTGAATTGATGTACAAGAATGTGGAATAATGAGAAATGATGTGGAACAATGTGGAAAGATGAGAGTTTGTTAGAAACTATATTTATGACCTGTTTTTAAATGAGTGTTTTATGTCAAGAATGTTGGGAAAGCATTTTGACCATCTTGTGAATGAGGTCGTGGAGACCTAATTGATAAAGTTGCAACAGCTGATGGAGAGTCAATGGAGGACATCTCGTGTAGCAAGGTTGACCGAGGTCTCAATTTAAATGGTGAGCTTCCGGTGGTACGATGGATGAGGGACCAAGGAAGCGGCCTATGAGTGAAGCGCTAGGTGACTTGCGAAGGATCCTAGAGGGTGCTGACCATACGGTGCTCGGGCTCTAGATCGCCGAAGATACCCACGCGTGTGTTGAGGAAGAAAATGGAACAAGGTGTTAGAGTTATTTTCTAAACTCGGGCATGGATCTGGTTAAATGTCCTTGCTGGTCCTCAATGGATGATCCCATGAATATTTTATATGGATTTTTTGGTTGATCTTGCTGATCTTCAACGGAGAGTCCATCTGGATTTTCTTATGTGATTATATTTTCGGGTACTATGAGCTAGGAACTATTGAAAAGGCCCCTGAGTGAACAGGTGGTGAGCGTTCTGGTTGCCAATGATGCCATAGGTACACCGATGAAGGAATGATTGGAAATTAGAATTCAATCGGATATTTTGAAGGATTATGATCAGTGATACTATGGTTTTATTAAAAGATTGTTTTAAACATAACTGAATCTGTGAAACATGCAATTTCATATTGGGTGTGTAAGTGGTGTGACTATCTTGAAGTTTGCTTGAAGCCCCCGCTAGGGGACCTAGGAACTCTTTTCCCTGGTACTCGGGGCAAAACATAACCAAATTCCTAAATGGATCCTATCACTAGAGTGGTTGGGTGGTTGGCTAACCCATGGGAATGGATGGGGTTAGAATGGACCAATGGATCCCTAAAATGAGACTCAATTCTGTTAAGTTACGATAGTTGAAGTAAATCTCGGATAACCCTTCTTCTATGGAAAAGAATCAACGGCTGTGCCTCTTGATGAGGAAAAAAGTGTTGACTCTATAATCCGAGTGCAAGTCTTTTCCTTGATCTGACCATGAGACTTACGGGTTCAGTTGGATCAATTTGGTTATAGTGATGACCTTGACTACGTTAGAATAAAATTATCGTGGAGGAATTGCCTATGTGTGCTGGGTGAGAGAAGTTTTTTCGGGTTTGATTTTGGAAGAACCGAGGGATTAGTCTCTTGTCCGGATATCCGTGGGCGAGGCCTCGAGTGAGAGGTTCTTTCCTACACAAGAGGTGCTACTTCCGTTGCTAGCACCCTCGAAATTCATTGCGCGAAGGGGGAAGGGATCTTTCAGTAGGACTCAAGAGTCAAGGTTTGAAGATGCCAGATGATCTAGAGGAGTTCAATGTAGAAGGCATCCATCTGATCCTGCTTGTACTCCCGGAGTTTGATATTGGTGGAAAGGTGTATCTCCTTTTGAGTGACATTCAGAATACATTTAGGATACGTGAAGACTACACTCTATTTGCCATAACAAGTTTTTAAAATGGAGAGGAGGGATTTGTTTCAAAGGACTCTAGTAACTATGAGACCCTTGAGTTGAATTTTGATGGCAAAGACTGTATAAGGAAGTGCTTCAATAATGCAAGACAGTATAGGGAGGATGGACTAGTCCCGGACGATCAGTCTTTCAAAAAGTTTTAGGAGGATAATGGTTTTGATAAGCTGGAGGACTCTACACAAGACTGGGTGGACAAGAGGATGCCGGCAAAAGAGAGCTCAATAGATCTCTAGATCATCAATGCATTTGTAGCAGATGAAAGAACTCAGGTACTGGAATCTCTCTCTCTCTCTCTCTCTCTCTCTCTCTCATATTTCTATGGTATTCAAATTTATTGCAAGCCTTTATGGAAGAGCCACATCAATTTCTACAGAGGCACATTCGTCGGAGCTACCCTGGTAGAGATGCTCCATTATCTTACCACTACCTGCAAAGATTAACTGCAAAGATTTTGATCTACCATAATTCTATGAGCCAACAGGGTGTCTTATAAAATTTCTTGTTCAAGACACTCTCTCGCTTTCTTGGCAATACAATAGTACCCAAAACATACGATAAGATAATTCTTGTATAGAGAAAATAAGTGTAGTAGATATTTTTGGATACTACCCTGGCTTAAGAGCTTCTAGGAGAGCTTACTTTCTTACATACACTGCTAATGCTCTATCCTTAGGTATAGAGAATCCTGAGGAGTTAGATAAGTATAGAAAACATTTTCTACTTAGATTCAAGCAACCAACACACCATGTTAGCAATAAATTACTCAAGGACAAAGAATCCTGAGATTGTATTCAAAAATTTCTTGTATCATTACATTCTATTAATGCAACGGTGATTTACATAAATCTTTTTTTTATCCATTTTTTTGTGCTTGGATAGCACTTGAGTTTTTAAAAGCTTCAGATCTTTTCTGTTTTCTCTTTTCTATATCTCTAAGTGTCTGAAGCATCTTAGATGACTTTAAGGTTTATTTCATGTGTAGTTGTTGGAGTATTCTGGTAGAACCATTCGAATACTTCATGCATGTTGTTTTTTTTTCTCCTTCCTCCACCATGTTGTGTATGCCTGAAATATGCATTTCGCACCTTATAGTGTGACATTTCCATCCCTCGAGTGTTCCAAATACTAGGGTTTCCATATTTTTGAATACAGAATGGCATATGGTTGTAGAGAATATGCTACATATCAACAAAGAGATAATCAATTGTGCATATCAACCAAAAGAACATAATCATGAACCTTACCATGTAGTGTGTTATGTTGGAATTTGTCCAAGCTATCTTCATTATAATTTGAAAGTTTGCAGGTTGTCTTGAAATCTCTTTTTATCTTGTTGTGTCTAGTTAACTTTGTCACACATTCTGAAAAGAACATCAATTGATCGCCAACCTCTGCCTTGGCATGCCTTGATTCACTCTCTTGATCTTTCACTGCATTATGGAGATTTTTCCATTGTTTGTACTTGATTCTGCTAATGTAGTTAGATTTATATACTTTTCCTGTCATCTTGGTGTTTTGTGTTTTTGGCTGTGGAGGGGTTTTGATAGAAATCTTCTTGGTTTAACACCTCCAATTGATGGTTTCATTGGTACATCCTTCTCATTAGTTGACTTCTTAGTGTCTTTCAGAATATGAACATTCCCTCCATGTAGTCCAATCTCAGACAACACGTTTTCCAATGAGCAAAGGGCTTCTTTTCTCTCTGGCACCTTCTTTATCTTCCAAGCAAAGCTAATGTAGAGAAACACCAATTTCTTAATGATACGGCACAATGCATGAAGGGTACAAATATGTACATTGATGAGAGGAATCTAAAATAGAGGGCGCAAGTTCTCATCAATCAAATTTTGGTTTAGTGGTCTTCTCCACCACTTAGAGTCTAGCTCTTTTACGGAATCCATGCAATAAAGACAAATAGAGGGCGCAAGTTCTCATCAATTAAATTTTGGTTTAGTGGTCTTCTCCACCACTTAGAGTCTAGTTCTTTTACGGAATCCATGCAATAAAGACAGGGTGCGCTTGCATTAGCTCCCTTGCTACAATTGAATAAGCACTTGAGAGTCTTGAGGTCACCTGCAAGATGCCACTGAACTTGGAAAGGCTCCCTTGTTGTCGACGTTAATGATTTTGTTTCCCTTCATCTGTTTTGCTGATCAATTTAGGAATGGGTGTATGATGAAACACCCAAAACAATGTTTCATGATCTTCTTTCTTGACCTGTACAGATAAATAGATGATGTCAACTTTCTTCCTAAACAAGAGAAAAACAAGTCTGTAGATAAATGCAATATGATTTACCTCAAATGATCCTAGCCACCATATATTTGTTTCAGATTGCACGCTGAAATATTTTGGATTATCATCTTTCATGCATTTATTAAGTGCTCTATTCATTAGTGTTATTGTCACTCTTTTTATCTTTTTCTCTTTGATAATCTCACATTCATCAAGCGTGATTTGAAGGGCAGCCCCTGTCTCCTCGTAAGTGATGTCATAGAACTCTACCATTCTCTTTTGCAAAAGCTTCGTATCTAGGAATATATTGTTGGTTGACTCTATTGAATGCTGCCACTTTCTCCATTGAACTCCTCTTCAATGTGGTAGGGTTTACCAATGTATTGCAATACCTCTGCATTCAACTTGTCTTAAAATCTCCAGACATCTGTAGGAGTTGGAAATAGTTTGCTTTTGATTCCCTTGGAATCAAGAATTGAAGATAGTGACTTCTGAATAGCATTGTAACCTCTTTGACTAACTCCATTACTGTGTCCATAGCTTCCTGTATTTCCGTTGTGAAGATTGCATTACTAATGACAAATTGTTCTATTATATCTCTTTTAACCACCTTGAACTTCTTTTCCTGCAACATTTCCTTTGCCATTCTTGATGTAGGAAAAGGTTTAAATTGCTTTGCTGGATGGATATTCGGATTCATATTTTTCTTGTCAGGACATAGTACAATCGTGTAGTTACAACAATGATATTTTTTGACATTAAGAACACAGTCAATGATAATTTCTAACACAATCATAACTTATTGCTTGGATTCTTTTCTTTAAGCCACCTAATGATAAGTTCTAACATCAAGAACACAAAATAAACAAAGCTTTAAATACATCTTTTACCTTATTGCTTGGATTCTTTTCTTTAGCCCACGTGAGCCAGGCTTTAGGTTCTCAAAGTTCTTGAGCCTTCTCTTCCTTTGTCGTAGTCCAACGCTTGTTTCCTTTTGCCTAAACTGTTTCTGTAGTCTTGCAAGTTCAATATCATTTTCCTCCATTCTCAATTTTAGTGCCTTGCATTCTTCTCTTGAATGAAGAAGTTGAGCTGCTTGGTATTGAGAGTATTGCCTTTTACTATTTGGATAGGCAGCAATGGATTGACAGTATCCTAGCAATCCATTGACTCCATCTCTTGTAAAACGTAATAGAGTTGTGGGATTAGAGAAGGGAGGATGGGAAGCACTTGTAGGGTTGATAGGATAGATTGATCCATCACACCAAAGATTGTAGAGCGGTTCTCTCTACCGTGCAATATAGTGCTCATAGAGTACTACCGATCAACAAATGTGTTAAGAAACACAATGTCAATCCGAGGACTCGACCCGATTAGTACATGAAGGCTTATCCCTTGAGGGAGAGCTCACATACACGAACCACCACTTGACGATTCAACCATTCAACACCTCAATCAATCTCTCAATCCCTTAAATCCACTACACTAATCAAGAGAACAAGCAATGCATAGCAATCTCTTAATCCCATTTAAACATTGATTAAATCTTATCTTTCCCTAATGCCAGCAAACCCATAAGCGTGCATCTACTAACCCACAAGCTCATAGAGAGAGTCTATCCATGAATAACTCATTGCCAATGAAGTGGGCAAGAGCTTGCATCAATGGAGACTACACACACACACACTACAAGCATGCATACAAAAGACAAAGAAAGAAGCATTCAACTAATCATAGATTAATCTACTTCAATGATGCTAAAATAGATTAAGAGAGAGAGAAGTGGAGCTATACTCATTGAAGCTTGATGCTCATTAGAGTACAATAGAGAGAGAGTTAGAGAGTTGCCATAGCTTGAGAGCTCAAGAGCTTCACTCAATTAATAGCTTATGAGAATGGCCAAAAACGTCCCTTTTCTTTAGCTAACATCTCTTTTATAGAGATGTCACTAACCCTAACCCTAGGCCTCTTTCACACATGGGCAGACAACCCCATAAGTGAGCCTTGCTTAATACACTTAGAACTCTCATTTAGAACCCACATTGGCCTAAAACGATTTACATTGCACTTCGGCACAAAAATATAGAAAAATTATGTGCGTCTTTATGTTCCCATGGCTATAATCCCGCTCTCGCACTAATTGCTTCCGGCTTCCTTCCATAATCCGTGTTCTCGTGAGTGTTCCCGTGGAACATTCTCCCCTTCCTAAATCGCGCACGTCCTCGGGCGTGGTAGAAACAAAAGCTGCAACAAACAATGGAAGACAAGTAAAGCCTTTTATTGAAAAAAAATAGCAATGACAATCTCACAAGTGAGCATGCAATTGAAAGGCCGATTAGAGTTTTAAAGAGTGCTAAAAGAAGCGAGTAAAGACTAGTCAAAGTGAGACTAAGTGGTAGATAGTGCTATGCAAAGGCAAGTGTGTTTGTACACCACAGGTTTTATGACCGCAGTCTCAATGTCCTACAAGTTTTTAAGTTATTCCTAAGTGGCAAACCTACTCCTAAATATAAGCCATGGTGATTGGACCTTTCTTTTTTTTCTTTCTTTCTTTCTTTCTTTCTTTTTTGGTGTAAAGAGCAGAAGATTATAGAGAATTATTATTTTTAGCTTGATAAAGAGGAATGTTCCATCCCAATGAGACCCAAGCAATGGCGAAGAGACCTTCGCCAAGAGAATCTAAAGGCCGCTAAGTATCTCAAGGGCGACAGACCCTTTTCTTTCTTTTTGACATAAGGAGTACCCCATGAAGATGAGGGCATCGGTCTCGAGGGCCCATAATGTACCCAAGAGTCCTACCAGCATCTATCAAGGTGATAGAGTCCTTGTAGGTCTTCTTCTTAATTTTTTAGACATCAGTGTACACCCCATGGAAACCAAGGCATCGGCCCCAAGGTGCTAAAACAACCCAAGGTCCTACCAAGCATTCCACATGGCCGTAGACACGTCATGTCTCAAGTCACTTCTATATATTTTTTAGGGTATGTGTTTCGTAAATTTTTGTTTATCATAGCACCTAGCCCATACCTAAGAGGTAGCTACCACTAGGGATAACGAATATACTTCTAGAGCTTAAGAACTTGGCATACTCCGTTGGTATATGTCTTACATCGTCTTCAAATAGAAATACCTTCTACTAAATCCTCTAAGAATCTAGAAATCACTCGCCAATAGTAAGAACTAATTTAAAACTTAAATCAGCCAACTGTGTGTGTAACGCCTCCGCTACGGCTGTGTCTTCCTCAAGCCACCATAGCCTAGGCGTGGAGAAGAAGAGAGGGTGGAAGTCGGTTCACCTCCCAACCATATAATGACGAGTTAGGGTTTCTCGTTGGGTTTTATACCAAAACCCTGGCCTGTGTCCACACCTCCTAGCCTGGCTGCCCATCTTACTTAAGAGCCGTGCTAACTTAGAAGTGTACACACATCGACCAAACCCTAACGCCCATTAACCCCTGAACCCCACTAGCACTAATAATACTCTCGAGACTCCGAAAGCTATTAACTTATGCTAGGGTTCGACTTCCGTAGGACCATAGTCCTGACATTACTCCGCCCTTCGAAAAGAGTTTTCGTCCTCGAAAACAAAAGTGGGGAAACGTTTCCTCATCACACTAATGTTTTCCCAAGTGGAGCCTTCCTCTGGACGGTCCTTCCACTTGATAAGAGCTTGTTTCCGAACTTGGTGGCGAGTACGTAACATGTGGTAATCCAATACTCTTTCTGGTTCATGAAGCAGTATTGGGGGTTCCACATATTCTACCAAGAAAGAATCATCCACCGGCCTTTCATGACCCATAAGGCGTTTCCTCAAACGGCTTACATGAAAGATGGGATGAACCTTGGAATGTGCTGGTAACTCAAGTTTATAGGCTACTGGGCCCACCTTCTTGAGTATCTTAAACGGTCCACAAAATCGGGCGACAATTTTGGTACGAGACCCGTTTTTAAACTGGTGGAGTTTTTTGGTACCTTCAGAAACACCCAATCACCTTCATGAAAGTGAAGTGGCCTACGTTTCTGGTCCGCAAACTTCTTGTAACGATCTTGCGCTTGACGAACATTTAATCATGCAAGGCGCAACATATCCATATGGTCTTGGATAAAATCCTTAACCTGACTGATTTTCTCATTCGCCAGTCCCACCGACACTGGTGAACGTGGCTGAAAACCATACATCAACATGAAAGGGCTAAAGCCTGTCGAGACATGCTTTGCACTATTGTAAGCAAACTCAAGAATAGGCAAATAAGACTCCCAATCAGATTGTTTTTTGCTGACATATGCCCTAAGCATATCTTCCAGCACTTGATTAACCCGTTCAGTCTGACCATCTGTCTGCGGATGATCAGCTATACTAAGATTCAACATAGTACCTAGCTTACTGAATACTGCTCGCCAAAAATGGCTGTTAAACTTGCGATCGCGATCACTGACAATATTGGATGGTAAGCCATAAAGTCGGTAAACATTCTCCACGAAAAGGCGTCCCAATTCTGGAGTTGTAATTGTTTTCTTAGTAGGCACAAACCGACAAAGCTTGGTTAATCGATCCACGATTACCCAAATGGCATCATGTCCACGATTCGTTGTGGGCAAGCCCGTTATAAAATCCATAGAGATACTTTCCCACTTTCCGTCAGGAATCTCTAATGGATGCAGTAACCCGCCAGCTTTAAGACGTTCTGCTTTGTTCACTTGACACTTCTGACACTGCAGAACATAGTCAGTAACATCCTTGTGAAGTCCAGGCCAATAGAAATGCTTTCTTACGAGAGCATGCGTTTTGCGAATTCCTGCATGACCTGCACTTGGACTATCATGACACTCAAAAAGAATTTGGCGCCTAGTGTCTAAGTCCAATGGAACACAAACTCTCCCCTTGTGGAGTAAGTATCCATCATCGATGGAAAAGTTTTTCCATCGCTGTAGTTCATCTTGTGATAAAGAAGAACCATGTGTGGAAGAACTGGGAACACTACCGTTTGAGTGAGAGGGACCCCTCATTTGAACATGATTCCACACCTTTGAGTATGTTGAATCCTGCTTGCATTTGCCTCGTAACGATTCTAACAATTCGCTTTTCAACTCTGTGAATAACAGCGAATTAATCTCTGGCATACGACTCAAAGCATCAGCTACAATATTGTAACGTCCTTTGCGATAGCGTAGCTTGCAATCATACTCCTGAAGGATCTCAGCCCATCTTGCCTTTCGACCCTGCAAATCTGTTTGGTTCATAAACCACTTTATGCTTTCGTGATCAAAAACAATCTCGAATTGCGCACCATATAAGTAATGTCGCCATTTTTGTAAGGCATATATGATGGCAAAGAGCTCACGCTCGTAAGCTGAGTAGTTTTGTTGAGCACGATTGAGCTTCTTGCTCTCATAGGCAACAGGATGACCATCTTGAATGAGAACCGCACCCACTGCCTTCGCACTGGCATCCGTTTCAATCACAAATGGTTTTTGAGGATCCACAATTGCCAAGATGGGAGCTGTAGCCAAAGCAACTTTAAGCTTATCAAAGCTACGTTGTTGCTCCTCACACCATTGAAAGGTAATTGCCGCACCTTTCAATTAATCAGTCATGGGAGCGGCAATCTTTGCATAACCGTTCACATATTTGCGATAAAATCCTGCCATTCCCAAGAAGATTTGAAGTTCTTCCTTACTTCGAGGTGTTGGCCATCGCATAATAGCATCAACCTTACTAGCATCCATAGCAATTCCGTCTGCAGAAATTACATGATCTAGGTATTGTATGCTATCCTTGAGAAATTCGCACTTACTTTCTTTCGCGTAAAGTGCATTCTCGCGTAGTAACTGAAAAACTTTTCGTAAGTGTTCCAAATGCTCTTCTAAAGTCGAACTATAGACCAAAATGTCATCAAGAAAGACAATGACAAATTTGCCTAAGTACGGCCTTAGTACGCTATCCATAAGCGTCATAAACATTGCCGGGGCATTAGTAAGCCCAAACGGCATAACCAAAAACTCATAGTGTCCAAAGTGAGTCCGGAACGCAGTCTTGGTTATATCATCAGCATTAATACGCACTTGATGATATCCTGAACGTAAATCAATTTTAGAAAAATACTTCGCACCTTTGAGTTGATCAAACAACTCATCTATCCTAGGTAGCGGGTATTTGTTCTTAATTGTTACCGCATTCAAGGAGCGATAATCCATGCACATGCGCATGGATCCATCCTTTTTCTTCACCAAAAGAATGGGCGATGCCCATGGTGAAGAACTATGGCGAATGAAGCCCTTACTAAGGTAATCAGCAAGCTGACGTTCCACCTCAGCTGCTTCAGTCGCACTAAGCCTGTACGACGGCTTACTAATTGGTTTGGTGCCCGGAACGACATCAATGCGATGAGGCAAAGCTCGTTCGGGTGGCAAACCCTCTGGTAAATCAAATTCTTGTAACAGTTGTTGCAAAGACAAAGCATTAACTGGTTGCTTAAGATTATTTAAAGAGATTTTAGAAGAAGGTAAAGAGAAAGAAGGCATCGCTGAGGAAGATTCATTTGAAGAAGAAACATCAAGCACATCAAACCCACTAGTTTGAGACACACAATAACAAAAATAGACTTCTTCTATTTGATTACTATGCTCCAAAAAAGAGAGTTCGGCATTACATATGAGTGGTGTTGGGGGTACATCACGTTCCCCAATAAGTAAAACATGCTTACCATTGGCCTCAAACGTAAACGTATTATGTTCATAACTCCTTTTGAGTGATGACCCTAACCCATACAACCACTCCCGTCCTAAGATGACATCCGCACGAGACATATTCATCACTTGGAAGTCAAGAACCATAGTGTGTTCTTGCACAAACACAGGCACTTGCCGTACTAGAGTATCCCACACATCGTGATCATCCCCCTGAATGGTGGACACCACATAACGATGAGAACTCTTTGTCTCTGGCAACTTTAATTTCTTAACTAATGCATAGTTCAAGAAATTGTGCGTGGCACCATCATCAATGAGAATACGTACTCGATGACCATAAATGGAGCCATGCATACGGACCAAATCGTGTGGTCCAACTGTCTCTTGCCACATAGATGCAGTGAGATTACACTCATGCAACTCGGTAGTGTGCGAAACCTCTACCGCAGAATACTTAGGATCAGCATCCAAGGGAAGCGTTTGCACCATGTGTACAGCCTTCTCCTTGACCTTATCCTTATTCTTGCGAGGCAACTGTGGACAATTTTTCTTCTCATGATCACTACCTAAGCAATGATAACATAGTTTCTCCTTCTTGGCCCGTTCATAGTCTTGTGGAGACAACGGACCACTTGACCCTTTAGACTTCTTTGTGTTTTCAGTAGAATTGCTGGCAAGTTTACGCTTATTAGCATTAAATTGCGAGCCATTGAATTTGGCCGATCTATCCATGCCCTTCTTATCCATGGTGTCATCAAAGATAAGGGCACTTTGGATAGCCGCTTCCAAAGTTTTAGGATACTGGGTTTTAACCTTTGCCTGATATTCTTTATCAAGGCCTCTAACAAACCCACGAACCTTTTGAAAGTCGTCCAAACCGTCTAGCTTGAGAATGACTTCACGGTATTTGGACACATACTGATTAAGTGTAAGACCTTCCATCTTGCACTTGTCCCAGGCTGTCCAACTCCGAGCTTTCTCATTTTGCGATAAGAACTCCTTTTTAAAAGCTGCCGCAAACTCCTCCCAAGTCTTAGGGCGAGTTTCAATAGGTAGACTCATCCACCACTTGTAGGCTTTACCTTCAAGTGTGAGACTCGTCTCAGTGACCATAACAGCAGCGGGAGTGCGGCGTAAGCGATGCAAGTCCGTCCACTTGTCACGACCTGTTGGCCCCTTAAGCTTTGTGGTGGGTAAATGGTAAACTGGAGTCTACGAGCCCAAGAAGTGACTGTAGGGGCGTAAAGATCGGAGTATGTGTAGTGCTAGGAAGAACATAAGTTAATGATGAGTCCCAATATAGGGTTCACTATAGGGTTCGTTTTGCTCACAAGGCATGTCGAAATGAATAAAGGTATAGGGTTCGTTTTGTTCACGACATGTCGAAATGAATAAAGGCATGGTGGCATCTTTAATGAAGGTCACAATATGCTAAAGGAAGGAAAATTCTAGTCCTCTACCTTTCCTCCAGAATATAAAATTATGTTGCGTAACTACACGTAGGGTGAAGAGTCTAGGGAGACAAATAGCTAGAGCATGGGAAAACAACGATCTCAGTAAGAGCCATACGTGACTACTATAGTAACGCCCAGGCTCTGGGATCATGTGCATGAATTAAGTAAAACTTCTGTGCAAAACTCGGCTTAGCACAACTACTAGTGGCCCCACGGCTCTCGGATCTCCCGTAATTATGCGCATCAATTACGTAAAAAATTTGTGCAAAACTCAGCTTAGAACAAATACTAGGTGTCAGCACAGAATAAGTATTACATGTAGTAATCACCAACCTTTCCCTCAACGGAAAACAAATACCCCAATCCACACAATTGAAATGGATTTTCCCATGCGTCTTATTGAACAGTTGCGGCACGTTAGAAATCCTTATATGGTAATTATTTGAACAGTTAGTTGGCAAAGAACAAATATTAAGCGATAATACAGATAAGTCTCCCTTACAGGACAAAATATACCTGATTTGCCTTCTAAGAAAAAAGATGACTAGTAAGCGAATAGGTAGTCAAAGAACAATTGACAACAGAAGCATACGTTTTATTAAAGCATCCTACATCCTATTTGAATAAAAAGCATCAAAATCCACATTTGAACTGAATTAATAAAATCTTGAAGAGTGTGTTCTGTAGTACCGCCTATAAGGAGTGGGGTTTTTTTATTAGACTACTTTGAAATCCCTTTTAAAGTTTTCTAAGTTATTACACTCTTTACCAATGTAATTAAGAAATGTTTGAAGCCTTCTCGCCAGCAAATATTGTATTACCTTATAAAAAATCTAGAGAGAGAAATATATTCTAGGGAGAGAATTTTAGTTTTCGCACTACGCCTAAGAAAGATTATTCTTCTTGATCTTAAGAACTTAAGTGTCCAGTCAGAATTCAAATGAAAAATCCATCGGGCAAGAAAAGCTAGAGGGGTGCTACCCCCTATGCAAAGACCATCCATTTCAAGGCTCCCAATGGATAATTCAACCCCCGTGAATATAAATAAGTTTTGGTACAAAATACACCAATAAATTACTTAAAAATGGCTCTTATGACACCTGATTTGACATAAGGGTTGACCAAGGGAATTAAATAATAGTAAAAAAATAGGAGGGGGAGAGCCCAAAAAGAGAGCATCTGAAAGAAGGAGTATTTTATAACTTTTTTGCATTTAAAAAATAAGAAGTGGCTTAAATTATGGGATATTTGTAAAGTTCTAAGCATGTGAGCCAATTGGACCACAAACTGGCCATTTTGGTTCCCTTTTCTTGTCAATTTTTTACCAAAGTAAAAGTCTTATCTAGTTCCTCCAAAGGGGGATCCCTCCTGATCTATAAAACAAAGGGAACGGTAAAGCAAAATATATCATTTCCCAAAGGAGACCGTTACTCTTCCAAAAACTCTCATTATATTCTTCCTCACTCTAGGGAGGTAAAAATGATTCTAGTTCTTAAGCATGTCATGGTAGTTAATGAGTTATTTGATTAATTCTTTAAAAAAGATAGGTAGCTGTTTAATCTTACTTTTTAAGGAAATTTAGAAATTCTTCTCTCTCTAATCAAGGGATTCCTATCCCTTCTTTTTATAGTTTAAGTAATGAAAGTTCACTCTTTTTTAAAAGATAATATGGCATAGTATAACTAAGTTATGGTAAAAATTTTCAAAATAAGAAAGGTTACCAAATAGGGGAGCCTACCTTTTCTCTTTTCCATGACACTAGGGTAAAGCTAACCTAGGCCTCCCTTGTTTGAGAGTTTTCATAAACCATTAAACTCAGAAAGCTTAGTGATATCGTTTTCAAATAAGAAAGCATGCCAAATAGTGGAGCCTACCTTGTCTCTAGACTAGGGTAAAGCTCACCTAGGCCTCCTTTGTTTAAAAGTTTTCATAAACCATTAAAATTAAGAAGCTTAGTCATAATTGTTTTCAAATAAGTATTGGATCTTGAGTTCCTCCTTTTTTGAAGGAGAGAGAATTAGTTGATGGGAGCTTACCCTATCTCTTTCCAACATGAGATTAGGGTAATGATAGCCTAAGAATTACTCTTATAGTATGCTTTAGTCCTTAAGTTTAAGGAGGTTAATGTCTCTTTTTTTAAAAATAAGTTGGGTCAATTAAGTAGAACTATAGATTGTATATTGAAGGGTAAGCTTAAAGAGATTAATCTCTCCATTAGGAATTTTTTGGACCCAAAGAGGGCCTCTTGGCTTAACTTTTGATTAGGAATGGACCAATAGGAAGAGGGCTCGGTGCACATTTTTGACTTCTTTGACCCTAGTTTGGGGGCCTAGGCTTTGGTTTGCTAATGGGGCCTAATTACTACTCTTGTCCCCCTACCTCTTGGGCCCAAACTTAGAGGTCCCTCCCACCTAGAATCGCGCAGATTAAAAACCCGAAAAATTGATAATTTTTAATTTTTTCCCAAAAGTGTGTTTTCCCTCTCAAACTTTCCCCCAACATACTCTAAGTTTGGAAAGCTCATTTTGAACCTCTTTCTTCCTCTTTCTAAGCTCTCCATTACTGCAGAAACTCCATCCCTCTCAAGCTCTCCCTCCTTCTCAAGCTCCCTCCCTCTCCCTCTCAATCTCCCTCTCTCTCTCTCTCTCTCAAGCTCCCTCCCTCTCCATTGCTGCAAAAACTCTATCCCTCTTTAGTCTACTCTAGGTTTAGGAAGCTTATTCTCAAACTCGAACCCTCTTTTTGAAAAGATGCAGGGGGGAGGAGAGCTTGAGCTCTTGCAAGCACACACACACACTCACAAAACCCTAATAGAGAACACACAAGGTGAGAGGCTGAAAATCTTCTTCTTCTCTACTCAACACTCAACACACAATATACAAGAATAAGAGTACACACTATATGAAAGATACTCAACCAAATACATACACGGGTTCTCTATAGTGTGAACCCGACTAAATGAGCTCGCGCTATAACTATGCCAGTCTCTAGAATGGCTGTCAAACAGCTTGTCATCCCACTGGCCGCATATCACCCAAGATCTCACCAACCATGCCAGTGGTGTAAGTGTGGGGCCTATCCCCCAGGCGGGTCATCAGTGTCCACCGCCTCACTAGACGAGCTCGATATCTCAACACTCCCCCTCGAGCTCAACTCCATCTGCTGATGTACACCAAGCGAAGCCCTGAATCTGCGGAGCTTCTCTGTACCCAATGCTTTGGTGAAGATGTCAGCTACCTGATCCTCTGTGTTGACATAAACAAGGTCAAGGTCTCCTGCCAAGACCTTCTCTCTGACGAAGTGGTAGTGGACCTCTATGTGCTTCGTACGAGCATGAAAGACTGGGTTCCTGGCCAACTGTATACTGCTAATGTTGTCACAGAAAATGACAACTTGTCTATCTACTGATAGACCCAAATCTGCAAGTAGCTTTCTCAACCAAGCTACCTCACATGCTGCCATAGCAGCTCCTCTGTACTCGGCCTCCGTACTCGATAGAGCAACCGTAGGCTGCTTCTTGCTGCTCCAAGTCACAGCAGCACTCCCCAAAGAAAACATGAATCCACTGGTAGATCGTCTATCTGAGATACTACCAGCCCAATCAGCATCTGTGTACCCATGTACACATATCTCTGTCCCAGTCTCATAGAATAGTCCACAATGCAAAGTAGACCTCACATACCTCAGTATGCGTCTCACTGCATCCAAATGCGGTTTCCGTGGAACCTGCATAAACTGACTCACCAACCCAACAGCATAGCTTAAATCTGGTCTGGTGATCGTCATGTAGATCAAACTTCCTACTATGCTCCTGTACATAGTAGGATCCTCCAAGATCTCTCCTAAATCTGCACTCAACTTGCCATTCTCATCCAATGGCAGAGAAATAGGCTTACAGCCTGTCATACCATACTTGGACAACATGTCCAAGCCATACTGTCTTTGCAGTAATCCAATACCATGTGGTGACCTAACCACCTCAATGCCCAAGAAATATCTGAGCTCCCCCAGATCCTTCATCTCAAACTTCTGTCTAAGTAAGATCTTTACATCAAAGATCTCTGCATCATGGTCCCCCGTAATGATC
This sequence comes from Cibotium barometz, assembly GCF_041138505.1. Classification (NCBI taxonomy): domain Eukaryota; kingdom Viridiplantae; phylum Streptophyta; class Polypodiopsida; order Cyatheales; family Cibotiaceae; genus Cibotium; species Cibotium barometz. The sequence continues at coordinate 29,273,451 of NC_141057.1, read as the reverse complement.
AAGTCATCTACATAGATGACAACAAGCACAACTCCTCTATCACCATGACTCACATACAATGAGAAATCTGCATTGGCTACATGAAAGCCAATAGTGACAAGATATTCAGAAATCTTGTCAGACCATGCTCTTGGTGCTTGCTTTAAGCCATACAAGGCTTTCTTCAACCTGCAAACATGCTCGGGGTGACCCTCATCCTCATAACCAAGTGGCTGCAACATATACACCTCTTCTTGCAAATCCCCATGCAAGAATGCATTCTTTAAATCCATCTGATGTAAAGACCATTTCTTTGACGCAGCCACTGCTATCACAACTCTCACCGTTGCCATCTTGGCAACTGGGCTGAAAGTTTCCTCATAATCAATCCCATATGTCTGCGCATATCCTTTGGCTACCAATCGAGCCTTGTACCTGTTTATGCTTCCATCAGTGTTATGTTTAACTTTGTACACCCACTTGCATCCAATGGGTTTCTTGCCTTCAGGCAATTGCACTAAATCCCAAGTTTCATTTCCATATAGTGCATCCATCTCCTCATCCATAGCTTTCTCCCAACACACATTTCCAACAGCTTCATCAATGCATGTGGGCTCAACAACCTGCACAACCTTTGCCATATATGCATAGTGATGTGCCACATAACCATCATAGGTAAATCTCTGCACAAGATTTCTCACTCTCCCAGATCTTCGCAGCTTCTCATTCATGGCTTCCATAGCCTTCTTTACACCAGGTGTTCTCATAGCTGGGATCCCAAGCTCCTCATCAAGGCTCATATCTGAGCCACTAGACTCTCCATCAACATGAGAATGCCCTGCAGAAATGTCAGGCATACCAAGGGGCTCAACCACTTTCTCTTTTCCTTTACGTGATGTAGTAATCACATTTGCAGGGCTGGTATTATGACGCAGCCTGCCACTCCATGGTCTATCAACACAGACCCACTAGATGAGGACTCTCCTGGTCCACTCAAAGATTGTGATTGCTGACCTGCATTCTGTGCAACCACACTTCCACTCAAATCAACCCCAACAGCTTCTTTTTCAGCAGCATACCACCTGCTCATCTCATCAAATACAACATCCCTGCTTACCCTCAACTCACGAGTAGCAGGGTTATAACACCTGTATCCCTTTTGCTCAAGGGAATATCCAATAAACACACATTTTTCAGCTTTCGGATCCAGCTTAGTTCTGAGCTCATCTGGCACATGCACATATGCAATGCATCCAAAGACTTTCAGATGAGATAGATCTGGTTTTCTGCCAGTAAACCTCTCCTCTGGAGTTACATCATGTATGGCTGCAGTTGGAGTCCTGTTCATGATGTATACTGCTGTAGAAACAGCCTCAGCCCAATAGCAATGCGGCATATTCTTCTCTTCCATCAATGCTCGCGCAATCTCAGCAATGTGCCTGTTTTTCCGCTCAGCAACTCCATTTTGCTGCGGAGTATATCTGCATGTGAACTGTCTCCGAATACCATTCTTCTTCAAGAATTCAGAGAACTCATTGGAGAAGTACTCTCCCCCTCCGTCTGACCTTAGGCACTTTACATATTTCCCTGTTTGCTTTTCAACCAAAACTCTGAAATTCTGAAAGTGTGTGAACACCTCACTCTTCTCCTTCATGAAATATACCCACACTTTTCTTGTGTGGTCATCAATGAAAGTGACATAGTACCTGCAGCCTCCCATAGACACGATCTTCGTAGGACCCCATACATCTGAATGCACAACATCTAGTGCATTTCTGCTCACATATCTGTTACGTGGAAACACATGCTTTGTTTGCTTCCCAAATTGGCATGCTTCACAGATTTTATGCATACCTTCCACTTTAAATTTTGGCAGCCCTGTCACAATTCCTTTTGTCTGCATAGACTTCAATCTCTGCACATTCACATGTCCAATTCTTTTATGCCATATGTCTGTGTCTGCAACAATTCCTGAACCATTTGCAAACATCGCAGCACTCATTTCAGGCATGTCTACATCCAACGTAAACATTCTGCCCACTCTGTTGCCTTTTGCAACCAACCTGCACTTGTCTTTAAAATCTTCAACATAACATCCATCAGGGTTAAACCGAACCTGCAAACCCTGCTCAATCATCTGGCCAACTAAAACCAGATTCTTTGTTATGTTCGGTACATGAAGTACATCTGCAAGGTACTTCACTTTGCCATCCTGCATAGACAATGGCACATCTCCAATGTGGGAAATTGGATGAGCCGTGTCACAAAACCTGGTCTTTCCGGGTTTTTCATCTCCTTGAACCACTCCCCATGACTCGTCATGTGGTTCGAAGCGCCTGAATCCACATACCATACAATATCTTTTTGTGCTGCATCAACATTTTCAGACATGGCATTCACGACATGCTGCATAACAAACAACCTTTCATTATCCTCATTATTTCTGCTTGAGGATGCATAGTTGTTTTGCTGCACTTTTCCATTTTACATGTCAGCCTGCTTCTTATAACATTCTGACTGCACATGTCCAGGCTTACCACAATAATAGCATTCACGTGCATCATTATATTGCCTTTGCCAATTTCCACGGCCTCTTTGACTCCCCCTGCCTCTGAATTTTCCTCTTCCACCTGCGTGTTGTTGTTGTTGTTGATTCTGGGACTGTTGTTGTTGCTGCTGGTGCTGGCCATAATTCTGATTACCTGTTCGGCCACCTCCTTGACCGCGTCCACGGCCTCCTCTACCTCGTCCTCTTCCTGAACTCGTGTAGAAGGCCTGTTGCTCTGAACTGTTTTTGCTTTGTGAAGACTGTTGGTCTTCACCCAAGTTCTTCTCTTCGATAATCAGCATAGACACCAAATCTGTAAAGTTGGGAATGTTTTCCCGAGTCTGAATAGACGTCTTGAACGCCTTGTATTGTGGCCCGAGACCACGTAGACAGACTTCCACCTTGTCATCATCATCTACTGACACACCAATAGATGCAAGGGATTCCACAATACCCTTTATCTTCAGCGCATAGTCATTCATAGACATGCTCTTTTTCTCCACAGTATGAAGTTCATTCTTCAACTGTATCTTGCGTGCCTTGGTATTTGTTTCATAAAGCTTTACCAAGGTGTCCCACGCCTCCTTGGGGGACTTGGCATCCTGAATGTGCCCAATCATGGTGTCCTGTATACTAATGGAAAGCCAATACATAACCTTCCTGGCTCCTTGGTTCCAGTCTTTAAACTCTTTCACATCTGCAGCAGTTCGATTTATATCCGGTATCTCCGGTGCCTCTTCATGCTCACCTTCTATGTAGTCCCAATAGCCTTTTCCCATCAGGAAATTCGTCAACCTGAACCTCCAAGCATGGAAGTTATTCTTGTCAAGCTTCTCAGCCACAATCTGTGTTATGCCATCATTAGACATCTTGCCAAACACACAATTTTACCAGAACCTGCACTCTGGTTTTTCCTGCACAAATGCTATATTTTCTGCACAGCGGTACTGTAGTACTCTCAAATGTCACAACCAGTGACTTCAATGTGCATACATACACCCCCCAATGGCAACTCTAGACCTCTTTGCAGCACCCACAGTGTCTGCACAGTCAATCTGTCTTCCTGCAGTTCTTAAAACAGAGTTCTGCAGAGAATCGATGACTTACCCGCAGTGCTCGAAGTCGCCTGCTTTCTGAAAAACGGAGGTCCAGACGCGCCCGAAACGCGTTTTCGGCTCGAAATTTTATAGTCCATAGGATTGTATAGTTTCCCTATAGATTCACTCTCGCGAAGAAAGCTCCTCAATCGGAGATCGTTTGCCGGTTCCTCCCGTAGAGCTCCCGACAAGGGTGTAGTCACCAACACAATAGGGAAGAGTAGTTGAAGCTCTTACCCTCGTATCGCTTCCTGTGGTTCTCTTGCTTGCAGCTCAGCCCTTAGCACGTACCAAGCTCTGATACCATGAAAAGATGCAGGGGGGAGGAGAGCTTGAGCTCTTGCAAGCACACACACACACTCACAAAACCCTAATAGAGAACACACAAGGTGAGAGGCTGAAAATCTTCTTCTTCTCTACTCAACACTCAACACACAATATACAAGAATAAGAGTACACACTATATGAAAGGTACTCAACCAAATACATACACGGGTTCTCTATAGTGTGAACCCGACTAAATGAGCTGGCGCTATAACTATGCCAGTCTCTAGAATGGCTATCACACAGCCTGTCATCCCACTGGCCGCATATCACCCAAGATCTCACCAACCATGCCAGTGGTGTAAGTGTGGGGCCTATCCCCCAGGCGGGTCATCAGTGTCCACCGCCTCACTAGACGAGCTCGATATCTCAACACTTTTAAGATTTCCATTCCTGCACTGAAAACCCTGAACTTTCTCCTCTCTCCACTCTTTTGTTGTAAAACAAGCTTTTCTTTTCCCTTCTTCTCTTTTCTTACCACCATGGCCTCTTCCAGTAATGTGAGAAGACCTAGGGAGAAGGTGGAAGAGCTTGTGCGACATAACACAAGAGATGAGAATGGAGTTTGGGCTCCAACAAGATTCAGGGTTGGGGCTTGGGTCTACATGTAGCCAAGCTCTAAGGGACCACATCGAGTGCGTCAACTGGGGAATATGCTACATCATTGGAAGGGGCAGCTACAAGGCTTCAAGCATACTAAGAAGAAAGGACTGGTTGCCATAGTGCAACATGTGTATACCCTTGGTGGAGACCTGTACATTCAAGGCTAACGACCAAGGTTTCCTTCAAATTGTCAATGTAACATAAACACAGCTTTAACAACATGCTAATATTGGATTTGTTGTTTCAATTTTTCTTATGATTCTCCATTTTCTTATATCTCTCTGCAAATATTTTCCCCTCTAATTATGTTGAGCAATAACCACTCCAAAGCCTCACTGGAGTTTTCTATGCTATGCATGCATCCATTGGAGAGGCAATGTTTGTATCTCAAAGCCCAAGTGATCTTGTACAGAACAATATATTTTTCTTTTCTCACTCATATTTTGTAGATAAAAAACCAAGTTTATTTGGTAAGTTAGAAGAGATCCCCAACCCCCCTCTTAACAATCCCAAATGGCCCAAACCTGATGCTTGGACCATCTTATGCTTAAAGTTTAAGATGGTAAGTGATATCAAGACATCACTCAAGGCATCTAGGTCAGTAGGGCTAAATTTGTTTTGTCTTTTACATGTTTTTGTGCACATGTTCAATTCCATGCCAATGCACCAAACAAAAACAATGTATATTTGTAAGGAGGTATGCTCTGACCTCATACAAGGATTACTAGGAGAGGGTTGGGAGGTTAATGAGAGGGGTCACATCAAGGTGATGTGTACAAGTGCAATGCATTAGATTCTACAGTGTCTTTCAGGTTCTTGAAGGCACGCTCTATTTTGTACATGCGTCTGCACTACCAAAGATGGATGCAAAAGCACGGGACATGGATCCTACTTCAAGCCTCAGAAGAAAAAGTTATGCCTATTGAGGTAGCTATGATGATGCAAAATGGATGGATTGAGCGAGTGGCAGCAAAAAAGCATTGGAGCCTAGCAGACCTGTGTGAACACTTTAGCATGATCCAAAAAATTCCTAATGCCTTTTTAAGGAGTAAGTTGGGTCAATCAAGTAGAACTATAGGTTGCATATAAATAAAAGATTAAGGTCAATGAATAGAGGAAGGAAGGATAGTTCTTAAATTCCCTTATATGTGCGACCATTACGTTGGGTACGTTTTATGTGCCCTATGCAATCATGATGGATAGGAAGATGTAATGTACATATGATGGTTTAGAATGAGCTTTTGTTGGCCAAGATAGACAATTTAGTATGAAAACAATCCAATCCACCTCGATAAGTGGATGAGAAATATGTAAATATCATACACCTACTAAAAAGGCAAATTGTTTGATGCATGGGGAAAGGTGCGGAAAAAAGAAAGCAAATGGAGATTAAGGGATTGGGTGAAAGTTTCTTTTTAGGGAGAAAGGAAGAGAAAGTGTTTTTGGGGGCTCAATAGAGGAATAGGAAGGAGAAAGAGAGTAGTGAGAGTAGAACTAAAGGGAAGGGGAAGCAGAAAAAGAAGTATTAACAATTTGGTGGGTTAGTTGATTGAGGTTGAGGAAAGTTAGGTATCCGATTGTATCAACAGAGGGTCAAAGGATAGCTACAAGGCTACTATGTGTCCTAAGCTAGGTGTTTTGATGAGTGATTTGGATGCTGTAGAGGCCCAAGTCTTTTTGCACTTCCCATGTTTTGGTGCCCCCATTGAGGATCAGAGAGTTCTTTTATAGAGCTTTGATTAATAGTTTGGAGACCACTTGAAGATCATATCAAGACCTATGGCATGCGTAGGGTACGAGTTATTCAAAGGATAGAAAAGTGAAGATGTAGATCAATTTCTAAGGAGAATTGGTAGCACTTAGCAACAACAAGGATGATGACACTTACAAATTAAGAATGATGGGATTGCTTTTGGAAGGAGAAGGCAAAAAATGGTACGAAGATGTGGCTACACTCGTAACCAACTTCCAAGTTTTATTCTTCTCTATGGCATCCAGTTCCACTTGCATGGCTTTCCTCCAAGTATCCTATGCCCAGTCCTCAAAGCCATCCATAGATGATTTACTTTTTATAGATCTAAATTTGGAAAGGGACAGGAAAGGCAAGAACAAAATGGATCAGGGGGCTGAGAACCAATGGGATTTTGTACGACAAATTCCAGTGACAAAGGTCTTTCAGGATGACCCGCTTCAAGAGGTTTATAAGGACTCTTTAGAAGGAAATTATGCCACAACTAGATTGCCAGAGCTAGATCTTCCTCTAGCACTTGTGGCGGTAGTCGAGAAGCTTGCAGGATACAAGAACCGAATCATTGATAAATGGACCAATGAATACAAAACCTTAGATTGGAAGGAGATTCGTGAGCTCACGTGGAGAGGACAACCATTATTCATGGAAGTGTTCTCAACTAATATAGCTAAACCAGGAGAGACAGCCTTTCTTGGAGAAACTGTTGCTCCTCCCCTACAAGAGTTCACTACTAGAGAGGGACCCTCAACATCAAAGTGGACCACTACAAGTAGCCCAACTCTAGCACCAAGATATTATCCTACACCAAAAGTGTGACCACATATCACACCACAACAATGTTTCTCTCACTATGACAATCGGAGGGTAGGGGAGCCAACTCGGCCTCCCATAAATGCACCTCCTGAAATGCGGGTAACAGGATCTTTGGAGAGGGTTGGTGAGGCAGGTAATAGGGGACCCACACCAATTCGGGATGCATATGGACCACCTTACCAAAGAGAGGAACCATTGGTAGTGAGAGGCCGTAGGCCTGATGATGAGTATTCAAGACGAGTAAGGCCATCAACTCTTCAAAAATTGGTAAAGAAGTACGAAGGGTCGGGAGATCCATATGACCATGTAGCAGCATTTAGGCAAGCAGTTCGAGCTGAGCAAGCCTGACAAGCATACGCAAATTGAAGGATTTGGGCTCACTCTTGAGGGAAAGGCCCTTGCTTGGTTTCAGGAACTAGAGGCTTTAGACAAATCTTCTTTACGAGTTTTGGAAGAGAGATTCATTGCTGCTTTTTCCTTGATGGGGATTCAGTATGACATAGTAGCAAACATCTACTCTTTCAAGCAAGGCAAGACTGAGAGTGTTAGAGACTGTGTAAATAGGATGAAGCAGTACATTAATCGTTGCCCAGAAGATGAGAAGCCCACCCAGAGTCCACCCAACACTATATTCGTGAGTTTGGGAATTTCCCAACTCCCATTTTTTGAAGCTAAAAAGGTGGGACCTGGATAACATGCCTAGAAGTTTTTCAAAACCATATCATGTGACCTATTATTGGAAAGCGCTTGGAAAATGGAATCTAGTGAGCTATAGAGCGCTCAATTTAGAGTAACGATGTTCAAGTTATGATTAATCCAAAGATTTGACCACATGTCCCAAACTTATGGGAAATTCCCATATTCCCCAATATGGTGTTACCCAGAGTCGATTAATTTCTCTCTTCTTAAAAGGACTCAAAAATTCAACACTGCACACACATCTCTATGCAAAGAAGCATACAAATTTCAATGAGTGTTGCCATGATGCTATGGATTTCACAGATAACTTCAAATTCCAAGATGGTACTGGCCCTGAGGTGCAACCTAGAGATTAGTGGGGTGATGACCAAAGTTCAGGGTCTAGCGCACTAGTAAATCTAGACCACATAGCTAACCTAGTACTAAGGAGATTGGGACAAACCTATCGCCCACCCATGCAGCCACAACAACAGCAGCAGCAAATGAGGGGTGTACTACCTACAGGTCCTCATCTTTGTGGAGCATGTGGCGGTAACCATAAAACCGAAGAATGTAATACCTTTTCTCCTCTAGTCACAAACCAACCCACAAAGAAGTGGTGCCAGGCCTGTGCTTGGAATTTTACCCACACCACACAGGAATGTACTCGCATTGCAAGAATGAGACAAGAGCGTGAGCAGCAAAGGGTGCAGTGGCTCCACAAATGCATCAATAGTATACTAATTTTGAACGTAAGCCACCGATACCACAAGAGCAAGCACGACCTGTACTTGGAGCTCAACCTCCTGCTCCTGGGACTGCTCCTGTGAGGTTTGTTGACTACGACAATTCAAATATGTGTAGAGACTTGGTAAACCCAAGCATCATATTCATCCAAGGAAAATCTCTTTGAAAGTCCCGCATATCCAAGCCAAGCACTAGAGCCTCAACCGGGGGAACAAAATTCTTTGATGTTGCTAGGCGGCTATCAACCTAGGACTCCAGGCCCCTCAGGTCAATGGCAGCAAAGGAAAGTAGAAGCCAAACTAATGGGCCCCTGTTATGAGTGCGGAGAACCCCATTGGGCTCGTGATTGTCCACATCGCCCAAGGCAAGCAGCTCGATCCAATACAACAGTACCACAGTTTCCACCAATTGAAAGATATTGTCTAGGGTGTTGTGTAGAACACTTTCCAAAGGATTGTTTGCTAAAACCACATGAGGAAGGCACCTCTCAACCAAAGGTCTCACTCAACTTTGTAGAGGCAGTTCCATCGCCACCTTCATCAGAGAATGAGGATGTCGTGCCACTTAGAGTCATGACTAGATCACAGACACGAAATGCCGAAATGCAAACTGATGAGACACCTCGAACTAGGGATGCAAAGGCAAATCTAGTGGACAAGACCCTACATTCCAATAGAAAAAGGACCACTAGGAGGAAAAAGAACCGCAACAAGCAAACTAAGAGTGCATCCACTAGTTCTCAAGAAGTCTCTAAACAAAACATGAAGGATCAAGCTTTTACATCCCAAGAAGTGCATGAGGAGCATCAACCTCAACTTGGGCCTAGTGCTAAACAAGATGAGGCTAGTACAACCGAGGATAGTTCAGGGGGTTCTATTTTTGTGGATAAGGTGAACGAGACTCTAGATGCCATCATTGATGCTCATAGAAGTCGCATTGCAGCTTTATCTGAGCTACCCAAGAAGCTTCAAGAATACCCGAACCCTCGTGTGAGGAGAAGATCAATCTAGCTGTACATCAGCAACTCATTAGGGAAGCTCAATCAATACTTGAGGGCCCACCTTTACCTACCCCTCGGGGCCCCACCCCTCTTAAGCCAACGTTAGAAACCATACCAGAAGTGTCATCAAGTTGGGAAATGAAAAGTGAGCTGATCTCACAAGCTCATAGCGAGAAGTCTGCACCAATTGACACCCCATTGAAAGAAGGCATTCTGCCACCACCTAGTCTTGCCTTCCCATGCAATGATGAAGTTATTGATGCTAACGAGGACATGGCAAATGAGATGTGGGTAGCAGTTCATGAGAAAGTTAATGAGAATATGTCCTCTATTATTTCACCTCCATTCTCTGAAGTGGATTTTACCAGGGGCACAGAAAACAACTTTAGACGCCCAAGCATCCAGGAGGAAGTTCAAACAATTGTTTCTCCTAGAAGTAAGCATAAAATGAAAACCTTGTACCATCTTATTTGGTAGAATATGAGAACTGTTCTCAAACCTTCACGATACCCTCCATGCATAGAAAGTTGACAAGGGAGATGGATATGGGTATCGTGCAAGCTATTTTGTCAGCACCAGTGGCTTGTACCTTACCTTTGCTTGATTTGATAAAGCTTTGACTAGAGTTGTGGAATGATATTGCCACATGTTTGTCAGAGCAGGTATTGCTACAAAAGGGTCACCATCAATGTACTATACACCCTGAGACAAAGCATGTTATGCCAGTTCCTATCAACAAAGTAGGAAAATTTTGTGAGGACGATCAGGGAAATGCTACCCTCCCATTAGAAGTGCAAAAAATAGCTTCAACTGCAATACTTGATAGTGGTGCAGGAGTGGGCATTGTGACAAGGTCCATTTGGGAAAAGTGGGGCAAACCACCTATTAGGAGTACAAGGATGTGCTTGCAGCTAGCAGATGGAAGCTTAGAACATCCCATTGGGCTACTAGAGAACATATTGGTCACCACATGTGGGATTGAATATGAGCACACATTTACAGTAGTGGATTTTGAAAAGCATCCAAACTATGAAGTGATATTGGGTAGACCATTCATGCGACAATTTCAAAGGATTCAAGATTGGGGATACAATTATTTGTACCTCCGACATGATTCTGTCATCACAAGGGTCAACCTAAAGAATCACTCATATCGTGATGTAACGCGGTCTCCAATAGATGAGTTTGATTCTGCTTCATCTAAGGGCTCAAGAGTTACATTGTCAGATGGGCGAGAAGATCTGTGGATGTGTGGAGCCTCATGTAAGGATTTCAACACTGAAAGACTTAAGGGTAATCGAAGTGTATCAGATGAGGCATACATTCCACAACCCTTCCCTGAGCACTTAATTGATCCCCTAGAATGGAGTCATGTTCTTGCAACATTATCAACATGTGCTTTACCTAAGCCAATTCAATTTTGTAACTCAGATGGATATGACATTATTCCTATACGAATGGTACAACCACGTGACGTTCTAGATGATTTGTACTATGGGGTTGCATCCACAGCACTGCATGTAGATGGATGCAGTGCTGTGGATTTAACACTCGAATTTGCTAATGATGCTGATAAGGAAGATGGATGGGACTCTGATTTTGATGAGATGATGTGATAATCCCCGAGGAAGAGTTAGGAAAGGCACACCTACTCTTGAGAGGAAGGAAGGTTCAAATAGAGATCCCTCTCGAAGCCGACCCAAACATAAATGCTGTAAGAGCCATAAGAGAATCCGTAAACAAGATGAGAAGGAACGACGTGAGAGAATACAAAAAGAAAACGAGGAGTTTAAGAATGAACACTCTCGACCACCACCTCACTTCTCAAGAAAGAATGGATATCTATACTATGTCTAAGCACAAGATAGTATCAAAGACCAAGTAAAACGATCAGATGGATTCCAACCAGAAGAAAACCTATAATTTGTTAGCAAAAATCACAAAAAAACAAAGAGACCAAAACAAAAACTCAAGTCTCAAACCGATTCAAAAGAGAGTGTCGGAAGTGCAATGATAACGGTACAGCAGTTAATGAGTCATGTATTCAAGGAGTACCTTAGGCTATTTCTTGAGATCTTCATGGATGATTTATGTGTTCACTCACAAGAGCGTGATGATCATATAGAACACCTCAAACTTGTGTTTCAAAAGTGTCAAGTTTATCGTATATGCTTGAATCCTGACAAGTGCAAATTCATGGTAAGACAAGGGAAAATTTTGGGCCATATTGTTTCTCGCAATGGGATTTCAACAGATATGGATAAAATTGATGTCACTGTCTCATTACCTCGGCCTATCAACGCTAAAGGGGTGCAAATATTCATGGGACATTGTGGTTATTATCATCGATTCATCTACATGTACGTTGTCCTAGCCAGACCATTATATGCTCTTCTTGTAAAGTTTAATTGGACTGATGAGTGTGAGGAATCCTTTGAAAAGTTGAAGCAAGCATTAGTGTCACCCATCTTACGGGCACCAGATTGGAACCAAATCTTTCATGTCCATATTGATGCTTCAAACTTTGCAATTGGATGTATTTTGGCTCAATCGAGAGAACATAATAAGGATTTCCCAACTCATATGCTAGTCGACAGTTGAACAATGCTAAGAAGAATTATACCACAACAGAAAGAGAAGGTTTGTCCATGATATATGCAGTGAAAAAGTTTCGCCATTACCTTTTGGCAAACAAATTTATATTTTTTATGGACCATCAAGCACTGCTATATTTGGTGAATAAGCCTTGTGCAACTGGAAGGATTGTGAGGTGGTTTGTCATCCTTCTTGAGTTTGATTTTGAAGTGGCAGTCCGAAAAGGAACAACTCATCTTAGGGCAGATCATTTGTCTCGAATCACCTCTGGAGAAGCTCCTGTGGGTGTGGATGATGATATGTTAGATTCAACACTTTTCCTTGTAGAGACAGCTCCTAAATGGTCTGAACCCATCTTAGAAATTTTGACGAGTGGGCAGATACAACTAGCCGGTCCTAATGTAGACCTATGGCGACCATTCAAGTTAATCTTAGGGAGATTATATCGTCAGGGTAATGATGTAGTGTTGCGGCTTATACCTAACCCTGGCCAATATGAGGAGATCTTGGAATGGGCACATGAGGGTATTGGTGGAATCCATGCATCAGCTACTACTTGTGTGCGACGTATAACTCAGGATGGGAAATGGTGGCCTACCGGATGCTAAAAATATTGTTGGTAACTGTGCTTCATGTCAAATTCAATAACCAATTCATAATGTCACGTTATTCCAAATTTCAACTACACCAAGTTGGAGTAAGTATATTGTGGACTATCTTGAGCATGGTCATACTGATCGAACAATTCCTAAATATCGAAAGCATTCTATTGAAGTTGAAGCGGCCAACTATATGCTGATAGAGGGCGAACTCTACAAGAGGGGCAAGGATGGCAACTTATGCATGTGTGTATGTGAAGCTCACTACTTGAAAATCTTGACTCATGCACATGCAGGTGTTTGGGGTGGACACTTTTCGGGCAATACCACAGCTAAGTTGATTAGGTGGTCTGGGCTTTGGTGGCCAACCTTACAAATGGATGCCGAAAGGCGGCGACCAAGGCAGACCGGCAGTCCTCGAAGGCGATCGGTGAGCGATCGTTGGCGCGCCGTTGGCGAGCGCGCGAGAATTCTCCCTTACTTGAGTGGCACAAGGGGGAGGCTTCACCATCCAAGGAGTGGGGTTTTGAACCCACAACCTCAAGCTCCAAGGCAAGTGTGCTAGCCACTTCACCTTTTCACTTGTGTTGTTCTTCTCTTCAAAAGAGCTCTACTTATTCTTTCAAGGGAGGACACAAACTACAAGGAAAGTGACACAAACTACAAGGAAAGTGACCTTTTCACCTTCAACTTTCCTTCTTTCAATTTGTGAGAGGAGTTTTCTATGCTCCAAGTTTGGAAGTTTTTGGTGGACGGATCTTCAACGACATGCTACATGCAACACACTTTTGTGCATGCATGTGTTGATTGACGACTCAAGTGGTGATTTCTTCTCGATTTCCGTGCATGCAAGAGGAATTCTTCTACGATGCTTCAATTGGAGTTCGCTTTTGAAGGTAATCCGTTCTCTATTTCTAAGCACGTGCATACCATGGCCTCAGCGGAACCGTCTCATGTTCACTTCGATTTTGAGAATGATATGCATGATGTTAGTGAGGCACACCCTTTGGGTGGTGGTGTGGGTGATAACGACAGGCCGTTACGCCTGATCGGGATGACAACATGACTGATGCCGAAGGGGGTGCGAGTCCAATAGATGATTATGGTTTGGTAGACACGTTAGAGTTTGGGCATCTCACTTCAAGGGTAGCTGCACTTGAGCGCACTATAACAAATGTCAATACCAATCTCACAAGCATGAGCACGCTTTTTACTGAATTTATGGCACATTTTGCAAGTGGATCGGCGGCAAGTGGAGGACCTATTCCGATAGTTATGCCTCCTCTTGTTCCAAATCCTACAGTCGAATCTATTGCACCCTCTGCAATGCAGGAAGGGGCTGTTGAAAAACGTGAAGCCGCCTGTGTTTAAGGGAGAGGAGCGCGATCGTAACAAGGATGCAGTCCATACATTTTTATGCGCCACTTTAAAGTTGACTTCTTTGCTCGGCCAATTTCTGGAATGTGTTCGAAATCCCATAAGGACATGAGATCTTAATAGCACCTTTGTCTAAAGGCTTTAGTTATGTAATGTGCTTTCCTTTTGATTTCCTAGGATCAAAGGAAAACTTTGTATTCATACAGTTAAAAAATCATTTTTCTCTCTCTAAGTTATTACTCTCTCTACAAAATTGAATTATATTAGAAGAATTTATCCATACAAGTTGAGGGGTCAGAGAAGGATCTTACATGCTCCCCCATAATAGAAATTGAGATACCCTCATCTCACAAATAGAGGATAATCCCTTAGTATTTCTTCTTCTTTTTCCTAGATGGCATCCTCTACTGGGGAAAAATCTTGACTTTAAAAGGTATTCTCTTAGGATTTTGTTCCTAAGAGTCTTTTCGCAAACATCAAGAACTATTTTGGGTTGCAATTTCAACTATCCTTCAATTGGAGAGATAAGTTGGTCATGTTTTAAAAAGTGATTAAGATTGGGGACATAGCAATTTAGTAAGTTGACATGGAATACATTATGGACCTTCAAATGGGAGGAAAAGCAACAACTCATATTCTTGGTCCCCTAATTTTACAGTGAGATGACATAGGGTCCACAATATTTGGGAGACATCTTCTTATACTTTCATAAGGAAATGGAACTCCTCTTAGGTCATACATGAAGGAAGATCCTATCCTCTTTCCATATCCTCTTATACTTTCCTAAGGAAATGGAACTCATCTTAGGTCGTACATGAAGGAAGATCCTATCCTCTTTCAATAAATTCTTGGTTATAACTTTTTCGATCTACAAATTGCTTTTGTCTATCCTGGGCTACTATGATATCTTTTTTAATGACTTACATTTGGTGGTATATTTTGTCTAACATTTTCTTTCACACCTTCACCTTGATAATTAGGTTCGACCATGCCAATGGTATAAGGCAATCATATCAATAGAGAGTAACTTAAATGGGCTTATCCCAATGCTCTAATGATACAAAGCATTGAAGTGTAGGTAACTCATCCACTTCTTGGGTTCTTTCCCACAACAGAAATGAGGTGTATCACTTTGTTTACCCTAAGAAATCCCCCTATGGAAAAGCCACTTACATCAGTGACTACATTAAAAGGTTAAATGATGAACTCTAGCAACTTAAGAAAATGGCTTTTTAGTTTTTGAAAAGCACTCTGACATTTGGGGATCCATTGAAAAGGAGAATTCTTCTTTAATATGGCAGTTAAAGGAGAAGTTATCTGGGCATAACAAGGTATGAAGATTCTATACCATCTTATCAGCCCCAAAAATCCTTTGTTCCTTTAGAGGTTTGGGTTATGGATCATTTTACACATTTTTATAGGGTTAGCATAGATCCTTTCTTTTGAGACAACAAATCCAAGTACTCCACTCTATATGTTAAAAAGGGTTAGCATAGATCCTTTCTTTTGAGACAACAAATCCAAGTACTCCACTCTATATGTTAAAAAGGTGCACTTGCTTCTTTTAGGGAAAAAAGCTTATATTTTTGTAGGATTTCCATAACTTTTGGTATATACATCTTCAAATCACATGCATTCTTTGAGCATACTAGGATGTCATCAAAAAAAACTAATACATAGTTATCCAGTTGTTCTTTGAAGACTTCTTGCATGGGACAGTTGGAAGTGGTAGGGCTAGGAGGGTTCACCTAAAAATATGTAAGTATACCATGTGAGTTCAAATGAAGGGGTTTTTTTATTCAAAATTTTAAGGTAAATTTATAGAAATAAATTTACACAAGGGGTTTTTTTATTTGATTTTGAAAAAAAACCCATAAATCCATAAAGAAAAAGGGGTCATTTTATTCGTGAGAAAATTACAAGGGGTTTTTAAAATACCCATTGAACACATGTAATACATAGGATTTCTTAGTAGTGCACCCTTTGAGTGGTAGGGGCATTCATCACCCAAATGGCATTGCCGTGATTTCCTACTTCTTGATCCTGATTTGGTAGTATCTAGACTTTAAGTCAATCTTTTTGAAGATCTAGACACCATAATAAAGCCATTCTAAGAGTTCATCATGCGATACTTATTCTTGATTGTTAGTTAGTTAAGACTTGTATAGTGAATACATAGTTTGAGTGAGAAGAGGTGCTCCCAATGGTGATACATTCAGATGAGCAAATCCTTGGCCAATATTGTCACAGTAGAAACACTTTATCTTTGATTTAATTTTCTTCTTAGAAATCAGTGAGATTACCAAAGTGCTTATCCTTGATTTTGTTTGCATTTGTGCAGAATGTAGCATCACCTCACCACCATTTGTGGTTGTAAAATGCATCTTTTCCTCCACCAACATTGCACTCAACTCTTCAAATTAGCAGGTTCCAAACTTATCTGTTTAGTGATGTCACCAAGGGTAAAACTTTGATGCACCTACGTGCCAATTCTTCAATGGTCTTGGTGATCATGATCCCCACTATGGTCATTTGGTCTTATAAATTTCTTATGCCATGGTATACATTGTTGAACTCCTAGAATATAAATCTTCACATCCAACTTTCCATAATTAGACTATGGTGGAGGGTGGTCACAGGAGGAGCGACTGCTTAATTTGTAGGTTTGGGTCATGTCTCTAAATCTTCCTTTAAATAAAAATTACAAAAACAAGATTTGCCTAGAGCCTCTAGGCTCTGATACCATGTAAGAAAACACAATAGTGGAAGACGAATCTTCACAATACAAGGCACTAAATTCAACATCTAAGTGGAGAGTAAACAATATTAATGGTTGTTGCAAATTTTAATTATAAACTAATGGATATCCATCCACGTGTGTGCTCTAGGTAAGGAGATTTGATGAAAATCTAAATAGACTCTATATGGAGGTGTTACAAGGTTTTTTATAGATAATGAGCTCAATGACAAATAAAGCCTTCCAAACTAGTCTATATATAGTGCCCAAGGTTGGCATGGGTATATATTGGCCATGTTGGCCAACCCACAACTTGGTCCAAAAAGACTAAGTGATGACCATCACATTAGACTATAACAAAGTCTCGTTAAGGACTTACTATATCTCCCACTACGCTCACATAGCTCGCACAAGCATGCACCTTACTTAGAGTGCCAAGTCCACATACACCATCTCCTAACCATTTGGCCACACTTATTGGTGGCCACCATCCAACGCCTAAACTGATAAATTTTACTCCTCATTATGGAGGGTCTTACAAAATAGAGCACATTCATCACTCACAGTAAACAACATGAGGCTAGAGCATTGAGTAATTATTTTACAACAACAACTTTGGTTAGTATATATGAAAGTTGCGGTTTATGTGAAAATCACCAAAAAAAAAATTGAAAATTTTTTATTATGTGGCGACGATATTAGAATAGCTGCTGACCCAAAAACATCATAAATTTTACATCTTAAAAACTTATGATAGAAAGAACCATGGTTTAGGGCTAAGAAATGAATATGCTAAATGTGGCTTGCCTACAAATTTTAAAATCACATGAAGTATTTTGCAAAGCTTCTCTTAAGAAATGTAGTTGACTAGACAATATTCTATGCATATTTCCTTAGGAAGAACTTCAGTGCATTGAACATGATCTTGTGCAGGGTGTCCCTTCATGGAATGTCATATCTTCTTACAACTTAAAGAAGGAGTTCCATACTAAAAATGGGAGGGAGGGGGTTGTTGAAAAGAATAATCTTCAAATGTAGTATTCTTGTAGGAAAATGATTAGGCCTATGTCGCTGCATGCACAGACTTTAGCAAACATTTATTAAGAAAGAGATACAATCATTTATTATCACTTGGAATACTATGCTATCCAGTATGCATATTTTCTTAGGAAGCACTACAGTGTATTGAACATGATCTTGTGGAGGGTTTCCCTTCATTGAATGTCAAATCTTCTTAGAACTTAAAGAAAGAGTTCCATATTAAAAAGGGTTGGGGGAATTGCGAAAAGGAATAATCTCCAAATGTAGATGATTAGTCCTATGTCATTGCATGAAGAGGCTTAACTAGAAAAATTTGATTAAGGAAGAGATATAATCATTTATTATCACTTGGAATACTATGCTAGTCACACTGAAACATGGAGACTTCCCTAGATTTATAGAACTTCGGTGGCTCTTCTTGATCATCTTTGTATTGTTTTTCTTGCACAAGAGGGCCCTATGTAGTTCAATGCATTGCAAGTCACTATTTTGGAACACCAAACTTTGTTGACTTGTTAAGTCGGGTTGAGAAGTTACATATCACTACATAGAATGCAACTCTTAACAAGCTTTAAGTTCAAGGTGTATTCTTCTGTAATATGGTGGTTTCAATTTTTGGTGTGCATGTGGCAAATGAGCATTCATTGTTCAGGATAGACAAACATTTTTTGTCAACATTCGATAATGTACAATATTGTGGTTTGGATTGAGCCATCAAAGTTTAATATAATCAAGAGGGAAGCTGGGGCTTGATAAGGTATCTAAGGGGTGCCTAACTTTTAAGAGGAGGGGATCTATCTCCATAAGAGAGAACCTAGAATTTGACAAGGGTATCTAATTTTTAAGATGAGGGGATCTATGTCTCTAGGATGGCATCTAGAATTTGAGATCAACATATATTAGAGCTCTTATAGTAGCTTAGTGGAGAAGTTGCGGCATCTTGATGAGACAAAATAAAGTGGGCCTGAAATAAAATGGGCATAGCAACTAATACGTGCTGCTTTGGGCCTCAATATAGAAGTAGTTATATGGTTCCTTTGACTAGATGTAGCAATTTGTTTTTATATTGATGTATGAATAATTGAGGGAGAATCCCTTGCCTTGATATGCTATTCTTTTATGTTATAATTGGTTAATATTTTCTTCAAGTATTGATGTATGTATAATTCCTTGCCTAGATGATGCATAGTTGTTTCTTTATGTTGTTTTTGTTAGACTTTTGGTTAATCTCCTCTTCAAAAAATTTATTTTTTATGCATATACTTTCTACAGATTATTTTTAACATTGCTTTTCATTAACAATTATGCATGTTTTTTTAAGATATCTAAAGGTATATTGAGTCCTTCTTTATTCTAATGGTTTTCTTTGATTTTGGTGATACATGCAATATTTCTAATGTGCTAGTGCTTTTATCTATTGGTGTGTTTGCATGAAACCTATTTGTTTTAAGTGTACACATTATTTCTATTAAACATATCTGTTGTATGTGTATCCATTTTCATCTATGAAAACATGGTGTGGGGAGGTGTAATAGAACAACAAACATAATATTTATACTATTATATGACTTATACAATCACCATGGAGATCATTCTCTCATCTTAATGACTAATTCACCGTTTAAAATATCAAGCAGTTAATAAGATATACCACCATCATACATTTTTGTTCTTTAATAGCTTTTTGAACCACCTAGTTGATTCTTTTGGGAGCCTCTGAAGGGCATAAACTCCTTCCCTATACTATTATATGACTTATACAATCACCACAAGTTTTCTAGAGTATTTACACAAATGACTACTATATGAATTATACAATCACCATGGAGATCATTATCTCATCTTAATGTGACTAAGTCTAACTTTAAATACCCTATAGAATCTCAAGTACTTTTAATAAGATACACCACCATCATACATTTTTCTTTTTTAATATCTTTTTGAACCACCCAACTGATTCTTTTGGGTACCTCTGAAGGGTGGTGTAATCTACAAAATGTAGACCAAACCGAACATCATACCCAGATGTCCATTCAAAATTATCGAGAAGAGACCATGCAAAGAAGCCTCTCACATCAACTCCTTCCCTAAGGCAATAAATAGAAAATTTTGATAAACTTTGATTTTTAAAAAAATATAAGCATAAACCTTGATAATTTATTTTAAAACTATAAGTATATTTTTTTAAAATTATGTATAACTTACTTTATAGCCAATGCTAGATATGTGAGATGGTCACGGTAGAAGTTTATTCTTGTAGGGTCTTTTAATGCTTCATTTAGAGGTAGAGATGCATTACTCTTTTCATCCACACCTATGATCCGCTCCCCCCCCACACACACACACACAACAACGAAAAGGTTACAAAATATAAGAAGAATGAAAGATCTCAAATAGACCAAGACCAAATTAGCAACATACCATTTTCTGTTATAAATATTGGAGGAATCGTGTTGTAGGTTTTCTTAATGTACTTTAAAAGATCGTGAATCCCTCTTGGATAAATATAGAGCCACTCTGATGCAGCCTACAAAACAAGGGAAAATCTTATAATTTTTACAAAACATGATTGAATCGTAAGATAACCTTTTTAAATATTTCTAACAAGCTAACATTTTTAACACTAGTTTGGTAATAGGACATAAAAGTTTCCATGGACCTCATTAATGATAAACTTTATGGAATTATCTGGAACACATGGATAGTGAAAATCAAATGTTCCCTTTTTTCATATCATCAGGTACATGGTGAAGAAAAATTGGGATTTTTTGGGATCACGTTGGTTATTTCTAGGCTTTTCAATTTTATAAGAATTCAGAGGCTCAATTACAGTAATGTAGAGATATTTGGGCTATATTTGGATCAAATTCTTTAATTAGCAAATTTCTCATTGATTTCTAAATTTTTTGGACGTGCATTGATTCACAAACATATCTATGGTGTATTACAATCCATCTTAGACTTTAAAAATAAGTAAAATTCCAAAATTTAGATCTTAATCAAAATTTCAAGATATTTTGAAATTAAATATTAACTTTGAGGATTTTTAACCGAATCAAACAATTATATACTAGAACCAAACCTTGTACATGTGTTCTGTATAATGTTATGCTTTGATGGTGCATTTTGTGAGAGCTAATCATATATACACCTATCCTTTTAGGCACTTTGATTTAGATGAAAGTTTACAAATTTTGAACCATATTCATTAAGTATAGAATAAAAGACTCCTTCACGCATTTATGGTGCATTTTGTGAGAGCCAATCATATATACACCTATCCTTTTAGGCACTTTGATTTAGATGAAAGTTTAAAAATTTTGAACCATATTCATTAAGTATAGAATAAGAGACCCCTTCATGCATTTTTAGACATCTCATAAAGCTTGAAGTGGAATATGTAGTCATCTTATATAATAATAAACACTATTTGAATCATAAGTTTATCACTAGAAGGTCCAAATATAAGTAAGGGTTCATCTACGTTGTTTTGTTATCAATGCAATTTTGAAAGTTGAGACCATCACCTTGTTATTTAACTAAATTGAAATGTTTAGATATGAATTCTTGACGGATTACTTTAGTGAAGACATTGATTTATTAGTATAACTAAAGTAAAACACCATATATGCTCACACTATTATCATATTTTGGGTGTCAAAGACTCAATAATGGAAAAGACATTCTATGAAGGAAACTTAATTGAATTAATATTAATGCAATAACTTTTTTGTCATGAAAAATCTATATCTCATCCCTTAAATACTATGTAAGTTTTAGGAGAAATTTATAATCAGTTGAGATCATTTGTTTCTTGCATGTAGGAACCTACTTTATAAATTCCTAACCTCTTTGGATTATAATTATGGATATATTTCCTTTTGTGGTGATTTGTCAATTATATTTAAGATTATTTTTAGCATTTTAATAAAATTTTAAGGTTGCCACATTCATGCACACATGCCCTAGAAGAGAAATGCTAAAATATCACTCCCATTCACAAGATATGATTTTTTTACCAAACCCCTAAAATGACATATTTATGTCCTGCTTTTGCTAAGCTACCAAACTATTGTTAAATAGTTCTTACAAGCTAACCATTTTAAATAATTCTTACAAGGATTGTTGAATTTGAAGAGCTAGCATTTCATAATTCTTACAAGGATTGTTGAATTTGAAGAGCTAGCATTTCATAATTCTCTTACAAGCTAACGTTTTTAAATTCATGGACCAAATATTTTGTTTTTAAAATCCTTCTAATAAATTAATTGAAAAATAAATACCTGTTGCCCAATCAAAACTCCATTGCGTTCACCTATTCAATGTTTAAAAGACACATAAGAAAAAACGAGAATGCCAACTCAAACACGAAACTTTGATAGTATGTTTCTATAATTTTAGGAGTAACTAAGAAATCCCTTACGAGAAAGAAGACAATGCAAACTTAACATGAAACTTTTGTAGTTTCTTTACTCTATAGTTTTAAGAGTAACCAAGAAAACCTCTTATGAGGAAGAAATCAAGTGGAATACTTGGCTCTTTCTCCTTTTCTTATGCTCTTTACTCTACAATTTTAGGAGCATGTGAGAAACTCCTTATATTGACACGGGGAAGAAGTAAAGTGGTATCACATGGTTCTCTCTCCTTTTTTCGTGCTACATTGTAAAGTAAGGATAATTATTTGTAAATAATTCCCTTGGAAGAACACATTTGTTTTTTTGCTATTTAGACTAAAGGTTAAGAAATATTATTATAGTGTTTAAGATATTTACATAAAGACAATCCAAAGTCACATGATAAAGATATTAACCTTCATTTATAAAGTTATTTTAAATATATTCTCTCAACATAAGAAACCTTTTAAAACATCATGAAAGATCTTAATCTCAATCATAAATTATTTCAACGATATTTAAATCTCAACCTAAGACACCTTAAAAAATTTACGGATGAATATTCCATATTCATTCGTAAATGTAGTATTTTTCAACCTCATGTGTGGCTTGTTGATTAATAGGTTCCATATGCACTAAGACTGGATCCTTGTGCCTTATGTTAATATTAGAGTATTTGTTCCCCACAACCTCATCCCATATTGCATGATGACCTCACCTTTTCAACTCTAAGGTAAAGTTATATCATGTCTTTGGAATACTCAACTATATTCCACAATAAGGACCCTTCTAGAAAAGAAGAAACATTTTTTTGTCTATGTCCCCAATAAAATGTGAAACTTTGTAAGGTTTGAGTAAAACCAAAAATAATAAGGTAAGGTCTGATTGGAAAATGTAAAAAAATGTTTTTTCTCTATTTTCCACCCTCATATTTTTGCTATGGGCAATGGATGTGCTCTAATTTGTGACACCCTCTATATGCGGAGTAGCTATTGTGGTGAGCACCTGGGCACCACCCAATAGTTCCTAGGTTGGACACTCGTTGGTGGCTAAATGTGGCCAGCTAGTTAGGAGATGGCTTGTGTTGTCTTTGCACTCTGGCAAGGAGGATGCATGATTGGGCACGTTACATGACTAGTACTGCATTTATGAGCACAAGACATAAAAAACCAAGGACACACTATTCTCAAGTTTCATGTCCTACTGCTAAGTCCCTGGGAGACCTTGTTATAGTCTAATATTGTCCCAATCGGATGATATCACTGGAATTGTAGCATGAGGTTATAAATCAAGTTATAAACTTAGAAGCTACATGTGTATGAATGGAGAAAACGTAAAACACACAACCACTTTGGAAACTAATTAACTTGATTATTACAAAACAGCTTTAAGAACTAAAGTTATATATTTAGAAGTTATATATGTATAAATGGAGGACCATAAAAACACACAACCACTTTGGAAACCAATTAACTTAACAACTTTAAGAACTAAAATAATTTAAATAGATTTAATGAGTATTTGAAAAAAAAAGGGTCTTGGAGTGCTCATCACCTGTTGTATTTGTCATACTGTCTTGAAAAAAACTAGTTTCATTAGTATTGGGGTAAGAATGAACACTACTGACATAGTTTGTGGTGTAATAGTTAAGACCAAGAAAATCCAATGAGTTACGAAGCTTTTTCTTTTGTTGTGTTGTGAAAGTTGGTAGGCGATCACCCACAAGCTCACGCATAATAGTGGGATAATATCCATATAATAATGGACTTATATACCTGGAAATGAAACATAACAAGTTACACTCATAGTTGCGAATTCCTAAAATAAAAAAGAGAGTAGTATGTACCATTGAATTGTAAATGATACATTGAAATCATTTCCAATAACAAGAGTAACATATACCATCCGTTAAAGATAACATAGGGTAAAAAAACAATACAAGACAAAAAAGTAACACATACCATCCAAATGTAAAATCGAGTAATCTACTGACAGCTTTTACATCTTCACTAGAGTTACTATAGGGGATGTACCAATTGGCAACTGTTGTTAGACCAATTTTTCCATTTTGTTGTCTCTGCCACAATAATTTTGACAAAAATAGTTATTCTATATTTGTAAAACATGAGGACCACATACAATTATTATGCAAAAACTATGTCTAACTATTGTTTGAACAAATTATCTCTTTACATGCACATGCACACACACACACACACAAAAACATTGTGTGTGCGCGTGCGCGTGCACGTGTGTGTGTACATGGATGCTTGTCACATAATTAAATAAATATAAGGGCAATCTGTATTCACGATTTTCAAAGTCTAGCTTTAAGATATCAAAGACAAAATATGCAAGGTTAGAGGATACTAACTTGGAATTTTTTTCGATATATATCAACTGTGGTTGAATGGGATAACAATACATTATGAGCCACAATATATGGCTCTATCATTGAATTCCCTTTTGTACAATTTCCAACCCAAGTTGAGCACCTTTGTGGTGGAAATGTTCCACTATTATAGCCATTCAAAATAAAAGTTGTGGGCTCATTGAAGGTTATCCAATGCTTGACCCGATCCCCAAAGTTTTGGAAGCATGTCTCTGCATAGTTTGAAAAATCCTCCCTAGAAGTTTTATATCATGAAGCTTATCATTTAGCAATATCAAAATCTCTTTAAATTAAAAAAATGAAAATTTATGTTAAAGGAGAAAAAGTTTTGGCATGTATTGGAATGAGAGATATCTTACACAATATTTGGACTAAGCCACCCTCCATAAGAATCCTCAAGTTTTTGTGGCAAATCCCAATGGTATAAAGTCACATATGGTTGAATACCTAATCAAGGTTGAAAGGTTGGTTGGTAATTTTTGTCAACACAAAATCAATGAAATAATATTGCCTAATTGTAATAACCTTAAACATGTTTGTTAGTTTTTGGAATGCTTGATCAATTTGAGAAGGTTGGTTGTAATTCTATCAACACAAAATCAATCAAATCCTATTACCTAGTTGGTTGGTTGTAATTTTAGAAGGTTGGCTATAATTTTATCAACACAAAATCAATCAAATCCTATTACCTAGTTGTAATAACCTTGTTACTTTTAAGAAAACCTTGGAATGCATAGACTACCTTTTGCAAGAAGACCATTGATAAGGTTGTTATAGTATGCAATTCCAACCTCATTGACTTGACCATTTCCCGCTGTAAGCACACATGAAAACTTACATTTGAAAATATTTCAATTCCATTGTTTTTTAGATTTGATTATATGTCTGGTTATGTTGAAAGGTATTGTGTTACTCCCAATGAGCATTTGTGCAAAGCAGTGTATGTAGAGGCACTTTGTTATAATCAAAATAAAGGGTATCATTTTAAACAAAGAAGTCTCTTAAGTAGAAAAAATGTATACTTAAAGAGATCCTTAGGCAAAGGTAATGAATCTCAAAGTAATTTTTAAGCTAAAGAACTTTGAAAGATAAAATGTACACGAACAAATGTATAACAATTACATTAATTCTAACATAAATCATTATGAATACCAGGATATAAACGCGACCATGATATAGAGAAGCGATAAGCATCCATTCCCATCGTAGACATGAGTAATATATCCTCCTATGAACATGGCATGGCAGGAGTGATTTGACATGGCATGGCCACACATTAAAATTAAAAAAAATTAGCATGCTTAACTAAAGCATATTGTACTTTAGAGTGCTTTAATCTCATTAATCTTAGAGTATAAAAGCAAAAGTTTTTTGTTTAAGTTAAGAGTGTTGCTTGTAAGTGCAAAATATTGATATGAACAAATTAGATCCATGTAGAAGAAGTAATTAGTCCTACAAAGATAAGCTTTTTTATAAAAATGTGTTGTTATTATAACAGTGCAAAAATGAGATTACATCTTAAAGTTAATGGAGATTTGAGGTGATAGAGGGTACAAAAGTTAGGGAAACAGATCAAGGCACATGTCTTGAGCCCTTGTCTCTCTAGCTTTCATATGGCATGGGCCATGGAGGAGCACGCTCCACCTTATAAACCAAGAAGAATATGATACTGCATATATGCATGCATCCATTTGCATTTAATCACACATGTGCACACGCATGCATCCGAGGATAACTTTATGTAATAAATATACGATTGTTTGAGGATAACTTTATGTATAAATACACTGTGTATGTGTGCATGTGCATACATGCACACATAGACACACAACAATAGTGTCTTTATACATAAAGTTGTCCTTAAATGGAAGTAGAAGCGGGGAGATTGGTGGGTTTGCATTATTTTTTGAGAACTAAATAAAAGAATTTAAAAAAAACGTGAAATAGTTAGTAGAATTAAGCAAATGCACTACGAGGTCTAAAGCAGAGGCTTTAGTAGGATGGTTCAAACTTTTGACACCTTGTAGCGGTGATATTCATCGTCGGCGACATTCCCGTTGGCGTTGCCGAGTACGTTTCCTGCTCACGCTCATCATACACATGCCGATTAGATTTCTAAATCATACTCTGACAAAGCATATACAGGGCTTTAATTGTCACAGACCAACCTTTCACCCGTGAAAATGTGTCCCATATGCTAGGCCCTCGTCCACCTTCGTTTGCTGCGCCCTCATACTGCACCAAAATAAACAGGGAGAGGACGCTTTATCAATGCTTATAATTAATAAGAAGGCCTCGAGATGTTTGTAATCTCGGCAATTCATTGTTTTTTGCTATTGAATTAATTCGCAATTTAATACCTCATTAAGCTTTATAATGATCCCAATCTGCTTAACCAGCTAGTGTAACACTTCTGACCCTAACTACAGCTTAGAAATTGATAGTAATGAATATAAATGAGAGTCGAACCTGATATGCAGAAGATGCAGTGCCAAAAACAAAGCCTTCGGGGAAGTCTGCCCTGCTCAATTGCTGATCGTTAGCAGATGCAAATGCGATGTTTGTAACCAGAGCACTAATAATATAGCAAATAATGGACGCCATTGTCCAGGCAAGACAACGGGCACGCATTTAAATAGAGCGCAGAAGGGGGATAAGGCAGTAGTACATGCATGCTAATTTTTCAAAAGATTTAATATTAAAAACCACATGAACGATAATTTAATCATATAAAACTTTCAACGCGGCTATTTCAACTCTATCGCCTTCACCATGGTGGCGTTCTCAATGCACCTTCCCTTTTCGCATCATTTTCTTGTCGTTGTAAAGGCTAACTTCTCTCTATGTTTTTCCTTCTTGGGTGTAAAGGAAACGGACGTGGATTTGATCCTATGAGTGATACTCATGGCTAAATTTTTGTTCTTCTAAAAATACGCAATCTTACAGTACTTGCACGCTTCTCTATGTTATAAAAGATCAACTCGGATGATGGGGCAAAGGACTAAGTCATCCCTACGTTATTGACTTTTTTCCCTCACGGTTGAAAAAAAAAAAACAAAGAAAGCCCACATGCACGTGGCCTTTTCAATATGAACGTTTGAGATAAGGTGGATTGATCCATCCCCTCACACAAATTATCCTTATCGCCGCCGCGTAGCTCATTGGCATCAAACCCGGGCCGCATAATGGGTTGAACCTTTGAAATTAGGTGTCTTCCTCAATATTTTGATGATGATTGCCAGCTCGCTCTCCCAAAACAATGTAACCTCTTCCACATTGTTATTATTTAAATGCACCTTATGTATTAAATTATGTACACCTAATATCATATTTTGAACTCTTATCTTGGCAAGTTTCAAAAACCTTAATTGAACCATGCTTGTAAATGCATGAACAATGTCACTAGCTCTTTTTTATTACAGTTGCTTTTGGTAGGAGATGCCTATCTCATGCATATCCATCCTTTTACCCTCCAATTTGCCACATCTTCTTAGTGATAATATCTCAAGTCATCTTAAGCATTTGGGTAGTGTTCTTATTATTGTGGTTTAGGGGCTTGGTTAGAAATGTGAGTACATATGCATCATATTTATCACATGTCTCCTTCTATCCTACATTTCATAACTAGTCATCACTCATAGAGTCCCAATTCCAATTCCACACTTATCCAACTCATCATTGAATTAGTCTCATGGTTGCAATTAAACATCACATTCAAGAGGCAAAAAGACAAGTGCACGAGGCAAGAAAAAAGTGGTTTTCTATTTATTTATTTTTTTGCTAAGGTCAATACTCCTTTTATGTTAACCATTTAGGGGAGATTTTCAAGTATCATGTCATTCAAGTCCTTTAATAATCCAAGCTCTCTCAGTGTTCTTATGAAGAATAAGTTTTTATCACAATTCCACAATTGTTCAAAATAGTCAAGAATACAATATGTTCTATCGATAGAACATATTATATTGTTCAAAATAGTCAAGAATATAGTATGTTCTTATAATGAATATGTTGTTATCACAATTCCACTATTGTTCAAAATAGTCAAGAATATAGTATGTTCTATCTATAGAAGTGACAATATAACATTTTTCAATCATTCAAATAAATGGGACCCACATTTTTAATCTTACATTTTATAGTTTCTATTACAACTCTATCATTATAATCAAGTCTATAGTATGTTACGTAGAAGTAACATTACAATGCTTTGTGCTCATTCAAATCGATGGGATACACATTATTGAGCCATCATTAATATATAAGTAATTGATGACATATAACACTATCTAAGTTCCTTGAATCTTTTTATTTCATAATACAAGTACACATCAATAACTTTATATTGTTGTTGTATCATATATCAAGGATATGACAATATAAATACTTTAAAAACTATTAATTATTACATTATATCATGTTCAATGGTAGATTGCATAAGATATAAATGGTCTAAATAATAATTGTTAAATCAAAATAGTTATAAAAATTCTCTAGATAATCACAAGATAAGATTCATATTATATATACATATTCCAAGGCTTGAGTTTCATATTCACATAGTTATTTATTATATTTTTGAAGCATAATTATTATACTTTAAATTCATATGAGTCACGGTGAGTCAATTTGCATAACCTTGAGTATTTCTTTTTGATTCATTGATAATGTTTATTTTCTTGTACGTCTATATGCTTTATTGATGTGTCTATGTCAATGTCTTTTTTCTTATAGGGAGAAAAATAATTATTGTATTACTTTTATAAATTTCAACCACATATGATCTCTTGTAACACCCACATATAATAGTTCAATGAAAGACCTCTCCTATAAACACTCCCTTCTTTATGTGTCATGTGTATAGGGTATTAAAAAGGTGGATGAACATGGGTGAAATGTGATGGGTTCTAAAGGGGAGGTTGTGAATGTTTAATTATGACATAGATATTTCATATGAAAACTATTAGTTGGTGGTTTATCATCTTCAATCTCCTCATCTTTCGATGTCTGACATCTTGAAATATCATCTAGAGAAAACTAGTGCCTCTTACATTGTAAATTTACATCAACCATTATTATGGTGTATCAATTTGCATAACTCTAAATGTCGCTCTTTTCAATATGTATCTATATAACTTTAGGAATATATAAAAGGTTGCATACAACCACATGGTACCAAGAAAATAAAGTTTAAGGTCGCAATGGTATAGTACAAGGTTCGAGATAGTCACAACACATATAACCATATAAAAATGGTAGTATACAACTAGTACCAATAAGCAAACCAAGTTCAAGGTAGCAATGGTATAGTACAAGGTTCTGGTCAGTTACAACCAATCCAATCACATGTGAACAACTATGTATTTAAATACCCCTATTTGTAAAATTTAGGAATATGTATCTATATTACTTTAGGAATATATAAAAGGTTGCATACAACCACATGGTACCAAGCAAAAAAAGTTCAAGGTAGAAATAGTATAGAACAAGGTTTGGGTTAGTTACAACACATAAAACGATATAAAAATCGCCTTCACCATGGTGGCGTACAAAGGTTTTCAATGCACGTGCAAGGGTTCGGGAAAAGATAGGTTCAACTTACGCTAGAACTGTGCAGAGCTTGCTTAAAATTAAAATTTTAAATTTTAGT
Organism: Cibotium barometz; assembly: GCF_041138505.1. Classification (NCBI taxonomy): domain Eukaryota; kingdom Viridiplantae; phylum Streptophyta; class Polypodiopsida; order Cyatheales; family Cibotiaceae; genus Cibotium; species Cibotium barometz. The sequence goes on along the minus strand of NC_141057.1, from coordinate 29,243,130 downwards.
TATATTTTACAAAATTTATAGAGAAACGCCTTGATCAATTTCCTCTTTACAGGACCTTTATTTATCGCCTTGATCATGGTGGCGTATAAAGGGTTCTCAATGCACCTTCCCTTTTTGCATCACATTGTAAAGGTTGAATTCTCTCTTTCTTTTTCCTTCTTGGGTATAAAGGAAATTGATGCTATGAGTGATGACTCATGGCTACATTTTTTTTCTAAAAATGCACTTATAAAATACGCAATCTTACAATATACGCTTCCCTTCTCTATCTCTTTGGTATAAAAGATCAAGTGGGATGATGGGGCAAAAGATTAAGCCATCCCTACGTTATTGACTTTTTTTTTCCTTATCGTTGAAAAGAAAGCGGACATGCACATGGCCTTTTCATTATGAACGTTTTGCACAAGTATTTATGCTTACTAAGGTTACCTTAGTGTTTTGTGTGGGCAAGGTGGATTACTCCATAGACTCACACAAACTATCCGCATCGAGTAGCTCACTGGCATCGAACCCAAGCCCTCATAATGGGTTTAACCTTTGAAAATAGGTGTCTCTTCTGTAGCAATTAATGTTGAACACATGGTTCTTCCTCAATATTGTCAGCTCACTCTCCCCAATAATGTAACCTCTTCCAAATTGCTTGAATGAACCCATTTATTATTTAAATGCACCTTATATATTAGAATATATACAGCTAATATCATATTGTGAACTCTTATATTGTTATGTGGCATGTTACGTGCCACGTCGTCCTCACCAAATTTGGGCACTTCTTGAATATGAAAAATTGTCCATCATGCTATATATCATTGGAAAGGTATGGAAGAGTAGGTTCCAAATGTTCAAACTCCACTTACTTCTGAGTTGATTTGCAAAATCTCACCACCATGAGCCCATTTTTGTAGAGAGAGAATGTTTATAAATCCTTAAAGAGCCCAATTTGATTCCAAATCCCCTAATGGATTTGGTAGTGTTCTTATTATTTTGGTTTAGGTCTTGATTAAAAATGTGAGTAGATACGCATCATATTCATCACATGTCTCCTTCTGTCCTACATTTCATAACTAGTCATCCATCACTTATAGAGTCCCAATCCCAAAGTCATCCAACTCATGAATTAGCCTCATGCTTGTAATTAAACACCACATTCAAGAGGTAAAAAGAGAAGTGCACGAGGTAAGAAAAAAGTGATTTTCTAATTCTTCATTTTTGCTAACGTCAATACTCCTTTTATGTCAACCATTTAGGGGGGATTTTCAAGTATAACGTTATTCAAGTCCTTTTTTAATAATCCAAGCTCTCTCAGCATTCTTATGAAGAATACGTTTTTATCACAATTCCACTATTGCTTAATAGTCAAGAATATAGTATGTTCTATCTATATAACATATTATATTGTTCAAAATAGTAAAGAATATAATATGTTCCTATGAAGAATAAGTTGTCAAGAATAAGTTGTCATCACAATTACCCTATTGTTCAAAGTACTCAAGAATATAGTATGTTCTATCTATAGAAGTAGCAATATAACATTTTTCAATCATTCAAATAAATGGGATCACCCACATTTTTCATCTTACATTTTATAATAGTTTTTATTACCACTCTATCATTATAATCAAGCCTATAGTATGTTATATAGAAGTAACATTACAATGCTTTGTGCTCATTCAAATCAATGGGATACACATTATTGAACCAACATTTCATAATATAATTTTGTCACATATATAAATAATTGATGACATATAACACCATCTAGGTTCCTTAAATCTTTTTATTTCATAATACAAGTACACATCAACAACTTTGTATTGTTGTTGTATCATATATCAAGGACATGACAATATAAATACTTTAAAAACTATTAATTATTACATTATATCATGTTCAATGGTAGATAATGTAAGATACAAATGCTCTCAATAATAAATTTTAAATCAAAATAGTAATAAAAATTCTCTAGATAATCATGAGATAAGATTCATATTATATAGATTTTCCAAGACTTGAGTTTCATATTCACATAGTTATTTTTAGAAGCATACTTCTTAAACTTTTAATTCATATGAATCATGGTGAGTCAATTTACATAACCTTGAGTATTTCCTTTTCATTCATTGATAATGTTTATTTTCTTGTACATCTATATGCTTTTTTGATATGTCTATGTTAATGTCTTTTTTCTAATAGGGAGAAAAATAATTATTGTACTATTTAAATAAATTTCAACCACATATGATATCTTGTAATAGACAAAAACCCTCTACAACATCAAGAAATTCAACTCCAACTTCTCACCAAATTAAGGAATTACTAGATAAAGGATGAATTCGACCTAGTAGTTCACCATTTGGAGCACCAATCTTGTTAGTTCAAAAGAAGAATAAGACTTATCACATGTGTGTCAATTACCATGCATTAAATAAAGTGACTGTCAAAAATCATAATCCTATTACCATGTGTGTCAATTACCATGTTTGTCAATTATCGTGCATTAAATAAAGTGACTGTCAAAAATCATTATCCTATTCCTAGAGTAGACGATTTGCTTGACAAATTCAACGGTGCTTGTGTCTTTAGCGAGATAGATTTAAAAATTAGGTTACCATCAAGTGCTTATAGACCCCATTGATATTTATAAAACTGCATTTCGCACTCAATTTGGTGACCTGCCTTCCTACTCTCTAGTCCAACGCACTAAACACCCACTTAAACATTGAATGCGTCCTAAATATACAACCACACAGAGCCTAAATCCTAGAAACACACACTCACACGAACACACAAATTGAAAAAAAACAAACTACGACCCCAACAGATCTTCAAGACACAACTTCACTTTTTAAACTGAATAAAGAAATTTAATATTAAAATGATTTTGTTTTAAATTGTTTCCAAGAAAGAACCGATATTTCAACACTTCCATGTTTCAGCAGACAACAGCATCACTGCACTCCACAGTTGGCTAATCTTCACTTTACTCTACTCTTTACTCTCTCTCTCTTTCACACTTCAAAACTTTTTTTTCTTTCTTCTCTCTCTCTACTCATTATTCTCATGAATTCTCTTCTTCTTCTTTTCTCTTTCTCTTCCTCTTTCTTTCTCACTTTCTCTAGCTCTTTCTTTAGCTCTTTTTCTTTCTCTAGCTCTTTCTTTCTCCAGCTTCCTCCTTCTGAAACAGAAACACAAGAATAAGGCATACAATCTAATACATTCTCTCACACTCTCATGCTTTTATTTTTAAGTGTGTACCATGTCAAATGATCAAATCTCTTTCTCTCTCTTTCCTATTTTGCATAATTACCCGATTTATACCCACCCTTTTGGCTTGCTTTCACTATGGTCTCTCTATGGACCTCTTCTTATGCATCTCACCTTAGCTACTTTCATGGCGAGCCTTGGCTTTCATGTGCATGCAATAAGGCTATGCCTCTCTCCTAATCTAAAGCAACATCTTCAATGTTTTGCTACCTATGCTCTCCTGGTTGTATGAGGTAGCCCGTAAGACCCTTCCCCTACATCATGTGCTCACTACGAATCTTATAATCCCAAATGCTAAGGCGGCAACTCATAGGTGCTCTCTCTCTCTCTCTCTCTCTCTCTCTCTCTCTACATGGCAGCAACGCCCCTGCTATGCTATCATCCTTGGATACTCGGTTGTGTCACAATCGGCCGTCTCCTCTCCATGCGGCTGCCCTCTGTGAATGCTGATAACCTCTTTCACTCTCCTCCTCTAATAAAGAGAGAGTCTCTCTATCTCTCACTCTCTATGTATATATAAGGAGAACTCTATCATGTCATATGAAGGCTCTCTCACACACCCCCATTAGATCGATGGTTTTCATGGCAACACGAAGTAGAAAAAATGAGCATTTTTTTAAAAATTTGATACTCGATACCATTAACCAAGAAAATCCCAAAAGCAACATCATCGTGGTGATAATAACCAGGATAATTCCGCATCACAAGAATGAGTGCAACTGCGACTTCGGCATGCTGAGGGACCTTGACTAGGCGACCATAGCTTCTACGCTTGCCGAAATCGGCTTTAGAATTTCTAAGCTCAAATTGAGTGTGTGCGGCGAGGGGGTTATTGTTCTCATCATCTGCAGTATGTGCGTCCACCTCTACGGCATTGGATTTCGACTCACGAAGTCATGTAAAATGGATTCCTCAGGATCGAATGTGAGCGGCGAAAGATTTTGTTGATTGTAAGGCTCGCGGAACCCGAGACGACGCATTTCTTCTTCTGTAACGTGGTCGTAATTAAGGACGACGTGCTCGACGTTGCTATTTGCAGCAGCGTGATCGTCCAAGCTTCTACTCAGCGACTGGTCATGGTGAGCATCAATGGGTGGCGTACTCTCTCTATCTCTCCTTTCTGGCAAATCAACGGGCGATGGTCTCCTCTCTCTCTCTAGAGTCCATTGGCGGCCGTCTCCAGCTCTCTCTATCTGTACTCCCACTCCTCTTCCTAAAATGAATTGGCGACTGTGTCCTCTCGCTAACTCTACCCCTTCTCTCTCTCTCTCTCAGAGGAGCCAGCGAGAAAAATATGGCGGCCACTCCTATAGTTGGCAGCCCAATTGCAAACAGCAGCAACATCGTGCACTTCAAACAAGCCGATCCACGTCGACTTCCCAGTGGATATCTTGACGCCACGCATGTCAAAGGTTATGCAGAGGAAACCTTTGTGGCACAGGCTGGTGGCGATGCCTTCTAAGGAGGGCTTGACAGCCACCCAGCACAGAGTATTGGTGCACCAAAACAACAAGCCAATCCTTGCCCTGCTGCTTCCCTGCTGTGGGGCAAGGCTTGAACAGCCGCAACGAAAGAGCGACGCCCTCATCGACCCTCACACACACACATTAATCAACAAATAAAAACAAAAAATAAAACAAAAAAACACAGGCTTACCTCCTCCTCCTCCTCCTCGTATTCTCCACGCCAGCCAGAGAAAAAAAAACGTTTTCTCTCTCTCTTCTATTCTCTCAAGAGGGTGCCAACGGGTGCTAAAACTACCCACCTCTCCAATTTTTTTAATTTGGAAATTTTTTATTTCTACCCACATTAAGGTCTACAAATTTGTACCCACATAACCACACTAACTCTCGTCCTCTCCCCTCGATCTCTCTCTTCTCTCTACCCACTTACATACAACCTCTTCTGCCTACAAAATAATATTAATCGTCTCATCATTCCCATGCAATGTGCTTACACCAATGGACAACATCGACCATCATAATGCATACAAATACCATGACACTCCACACACATATGCTTCCAAATACCATGAAAATGCACCTAAAATAACCACAATTGACCCTATTTAAACCCTAAAAATTGCGAAAAATGACTTCAATCCAGGGGTCATCATTCCCCCCACACTGAAATGTGAGCGTCCTCGCGAACACAAAACTCGAACATCCATCACTTCATCCATTGCGTTATGTCTTCCACCAAATCTGCCACCAAACATTACCACCAATAAAAAGTTCCAAATATAGCATTCTCTCGTCAACCATATGATTGCAATACAAACACTCCAATACCATATCACATCAACACACATACACACCTCATAACAACACTCACACAAATCATTCACTCACAAACACACCATACCACTCACACATGTAATATTGGATTGCATAACCAAGCTACATTTCCATTAAGGCATACTAGAAAGAAAACCACTAAAACTAACCCACTTTTCAAAACCAGAATAGATCCAAATCATACTCAAATTACACTACTCAAAACATGTCTCCGGTTATGAACTTAGTCTCAAACACCTCATCTACTCATGAAAACCATCCCAAAACTACACATTCTAACCTCATAGAAAGTCTACAAACATTCAAAAATCCCTCATTATTCCTATGTTTTTTTTTGTTTATGTTTTTTTTTGTTTTTTTCGTTTCATTTCTCCTCCTCATTTTTGTTTTTCTTTTTCACATCTTTTCTTCTTTCTTTTTGACACAAGGTCCCAACCCACAGAAAATCAAGGCATTGGCCCCAGGCTCGTAAAGAAACCTTAGGTACCTACCAAAAATCTCACATGGCGCTGGTTATCTTCTTGGTCTTATTGTTTCCTTTCTCCAACCAACCAAGGTCTCACCCCATAAAAGCCAAGGCATCGGTCCAAGGAAATTTCTCTCCAAGGAACCTACCAAGAATCCCTATGGCGATGATTATCTTCTTGGTTCACCACTTATTATTTTTTCTTTTCTTTTTTTTCTTCCAACACTACCACTTCTTCTAAAAGGTCATTCCTCCTATTCATAGTCCTCCTATGAACCTAGAATATGCAATCTCAACATGGATTCACTCAAGACAAAGTCTCAAGCACTTGGCATACTCCATCAACACACCTCAAATAGAATCTCAGCATGGCCAAAACCTACTCAGCCTCTAAAATGGCAAAGTTCTAGCAATTCTCTATCTAGCAACCCAAATGGAATGTAACTTAGTCACGCTAATCCCACAACATCACTTATTAACTCACCCACAACATCTTTATTCAACCATACATCCACACACATGAGAGAAAACTCCATACCACCTGTATGAAAAAAAATCGAATCGTTCGTACCAAAACCTGATAAACCCACCAATTCCATCACAACAACACAAAATAATAAAGAGCAAAACTCATGTGAAAAATATACAATGAACCAACTTGACCCACATACTTACCAACTTAAACAAAATAATGTTTCACCCTAAGACCATTAACACGAAAAGGAGCTATTACAGCATCAGGGTCTTGGACAATCAAAGAACCATTATTAAAGGCCTCTAACACCTTGAAAGGACCTAACCACCTCATTTGTAATTTGCCAGGAAACTTATAGTATCGATTGTCATAGACTAAAACCTGATCATTCTTTTGAAACTCCCTCACCTTAATGTGACGATCATGCCAAGCCTTTCGTCTATGTTGCATCGCCTCAACATTTTGTAGAGCCGTTAAACGTATCTCATCCAACTTCACCAAGGCGAGTAATCTCGAGCCTCTAAAGATTCCTTCTCACCTAGTCGGGATTCCAAGGCAACGCGTAATGTGGGTATTTCCTTCTCTATTGGGAAAATTGCTTCTGTACCATACACTAGAGTGAAAGGTGTATTTTGAGTCGTAACCTTAAATGTGGTACGGTATGCCCACAAAGCCTCAAACAATCGCTCATCCCAATCACGTCGATTTTCCGATACTGTCTTGGTTAAAATCGTTCCTAGTATTCGATTGGTCACCTCCACTTGACCATTAGCTCGAGGATAATACGGAGTGGATTTTCGATGCTTGATTTTGTAAAGTTCCGTTAATTCCGTAATGGTCTCATTTAAAAAATGAGAACCACGATCACTCACCAACTCCAACGGACAACCAAAACGAGTAATGATATTTTCATATAAAAATTTGGCGACATCCAATGCCCTATCCGTTTTCAAAGGTTTAGCTTCAACCCACTTGGTCACATAATCCGTGCACACAAGAATGTATCGATTAGATCGATAACGAGTGGGTGGATCAATTGGACCCACAAAATCAATTCCCCATTTCTCAAAAGGTTTTAAAGCCAAGATTGGATTTAAAGGGGTCGCAAATTGTGGTGTGGGTCGACCAACCCGTTGACACTTATCACAACGTTTACAATGCTCAAAAGAGTCTTTATAAACACTTGGCCACCAATACCCTGCTAGCAATACTTTGCGAGCGGTTAATTCCCGCGCAAAATGACCTCCACATGGCTCATCATGAAGTGCACGTAAGATAGAAGGTATCTCATCCTCTCGCACACAACGACGATACACCCCCTCCCTAGGAAAATAACGATACAAATAACCACCAAAGAGGGTGTAGTGGCGAGATTGCAATAAAATTTTCTTTTTTTCATGCTTGTTGGCGCCTCCTGGATAATGAGCAGTGCTCAAGAAATTTGCAATATCCGCAAACCAAGGAAGTGTACAATCGGTCAGAAATAATGCCGCATCAGGCAATTCATCATCCACTCCCTCCTCAATATCCTCAGTCAAAAGCCGAGAAAGATGATCTGCCAATACATGAGATTTTCCAGGGACCAGGACGAGTAACCACCTCAAAATCAAACTCTTGAAAAAGTAACATCCATCGAATTACTCGCCCCGCAAGATTTGTCTTGTTCAAAAGATATCTTAGTGCTTGATGATCCACATAAATTGTAAAAAACTTGCCCAATAAATAATGTCAATATTTATTCACGGCAAATACCATGGATAAACATTCCTTCTCCGTTGTAGTGTAATTTCTCTCTGTCTTTGTCAAATTCCGACTCGCATAATAAATCGGATGGTCTACCTTCTTATTGTCTGCTTGACAAAGAACTGCTCCTACAGCAGTGTGTGAAGCATCTGCATGAATATGAAAAGGTTTAGCCCAATCTGGGGGTATCAAAACTGGTGCTTTTATCAATCGATCTTTAATCGTATCAAAAGCCTCCTGACAATCTTGTGACCATTCAAAGGGTACATCCTTCCGAAGAAGAGTAGTTAAAGGGTTTACCACCGAAGCAAAATTCAATATGAAGCGGCGATAATAATTAGCATGTCCCAAAAACCCTCGTAATTGCTTTATGGTTGTAGGAGCAGGCAGATCACGTATCTTATTGATTTTACTATCATCCACAGTAATGCCCTCAGATGAAATCACGTGACCTAACAAGATTCCTTTCTTAATGCCAAAAACACATTTCTCTGGATTCAAGGAAATACCGGTTTGCTGATAATGATCAAAGACCTTAGCCAACTTCTCAGGCATATCCTCCTCATCCCCTTGAATTGAAAAATCGTCCAAAAAAATTTCCATCCACTTTTGTAAAAACTCTTGAAATGAAGCCATCATCACTCGTTGGAAAGTAGATGGAGCATTACATAATCCAAATGGCATCACTCGATAAGCATAAGTTCCCCATTCTGTTGTAAAAGTGGTTTTTGGTTGATCATCTGGGTGGATTTGTATTTGATTATAACCGCTAAAACCATCTAAGAAAGAATACAATTTATGCCCTGCTACTCGGTCTAGAACTTGATCAGTGAAAGGCAATGGAAAGTGATCCTTCTTAGTCTTATCATTTAGCTTTCGATAATCCACACAAATTCTAATCTTACGATTTTTCTTTGGAACAATTACAATTGGGAAAACCCACTCACTGTATGCCACAGGATAAATGAAACCCGCGTCTAATAGCTTTGTTATTTCTGCTTTCACAAGCTCTGCATAGACAGGGTTTGTGCGCCTTTGACGTTGGCATACCGGCCTAGCGTTTGGCTCTAAATCAATGTAATGCTGGCATATCTCAGGTTTCACTCCCTGCAAGTCTTTATAGGACCAAGCAAAGACATGTTTGTATGTTTGTAGAACCTCTCTCAATCTAGTTAAGGTTCGTTCTTGCAATTGACTCCCCAATGTAAAGCATTTTTCCTCTTCAACTTCCCAGCGCTGAGTAATTTCTAATGCATCAGAAATAAAGGCTGATCGTCGACGAGATCTGGCTTGTATAGGTGGATGGTCTCTCACTTTGAAACAAACATTTTCTAGAAACTTTTGCTTGGTGTTACACTCCTCCTCTTCTTCGTGCGAAGAATGAGCACTTACAAGACTTTCATGGGTATAAGGTATCACCATTAAAGGGTCTATTTCCTCTTCATCATTGATAGGCTCCTCAATTTGGACCATAAAAGCATCCCTCACTACCTCAATCATCCTGAAATCAGTCCAATCATTGAACTCTCCTCCATCACCTCCTATTGTTTCATTGTATTGTGCTTTCAAGAACTCTCTGGAAAATGACTTATTTTTCCTTCTACTCATCTTTTGCAACGGCGAGCCGTCCTCACTCTTGTTATCTTTTTGCTTATATCTCTCACATTCTCTGAGCAACTTTCGAGTATACCTCGCATTATATTTGAGTTCTTGTCGACAACGACCAATCTCACGATCTTTTTCTCGAAGTAAGGCTTCCCAAGAAGTTTCTTCTTCATGACGGCACTCTTCAAGTTGCAAGGTCAAATCTTGCAAATGTCTAATTTTTATCTCAGCTCGTCCCTTATCTTCCTCTAGCAGCTTCACCTTCCTTAATAATGCGTCCATCGACTCACTAGAAAAAACTCGTTCTAGCTCTAACTGCTCTTGCAATTTCTCAATAAGGGCATATAGCTCTTGGTGCCTTGCTTTGTCCCCATCGTCTACTCTCCTCTGCTTTATTGTATCCGTGCAAAAGCAATCCACTACACACTCCTCTGGTGATGACAACCAATCGGTAATGTCATTGTCAGAGTCATTCTCTGAAGAAAAATGCACTCGATATTCTCCCATACCGGCATCCAAAGCAAAGTTAGAGAACTCTCTCTTTTGCATTATAGGCTCATCCGTATCAACCATTTGCATTTGATACCCATTTTGAAGAAAACGAGCATACTTATCTTTATTTAATGCAAAGTGTTCTTGGACTACTTCCTCACCAACGGATGTATCACTTCCATATCCCGTCATTTCTTCGGTTGTAGAAGGTGGTTTAATGAACTCCCTCAAGAATTCTTTAGACACAACCCTCAACTGAACTCTATCCGTGCGTGGACCTATGGTTATTATCCCTTTATGCCACTTTTGAACACATCGAGCTTGTACTAACCAAGGTCGTCCTACCAAGATTGGAAACGCTGCACCATAGGAATGCGGTCGCACTACTAGATAGGTAACGCAAAACTCCAATCCAGCTATTATAGTCTTTACTCCTTGAAGCAGACCTAAGGGTTTCACTCGACGTTGATCTGCTACTCGCAACATGATATTTGTGGGCTCTAAACCCTTTAGGCCCAACTCTTGCATTGTGTATTCAGTCATGAGATTCACTGCAGCTCCTCCATCTAGCTGTACCCCCATGACCTGATGATGTCCAATTTCTACCGTAATAGTCGGAGCCTCAGAATCCATAAACATATCAATTACTTGCACTCCTGTTTCCAAAGGTTCTTTAGGGGTCACTTCTTTCCTCACCCGCGAACGTCGACGTGCAAGTCGTTGATACATCTGCTTTCGACATATTGGAGAGATCTCCGCTAATGTAGGTAGACTAATAGACACCTCACACCGTTCCAATATATCCCATAAGTCAAATTGAGGTTTTGGATCAACTTTAGCACCTATCCCGACCTTCTTAGCACGTGGTACTTTTAATCTATCAGGGAAAGGTGTTACACCAAGTTGGAAGTGAGGGCCTTTTCCTACGCGTGCTATAGGAGGTTGATCAGACGATTGCTCATCCGACACTGGCTCTTGACTCTCTGCAACTTCCTCTAAAGATGCCTCCTTAAGCATGCTTACTTTTCCTCCTTCTAATTGGGTTGATTTCGGCCTGCTTTCTGCAGTCCTTTGCACTTTCCCCTGGGATCTAGTGACAACTCCCACCATTGGATGATTATGAGCAAATGTCACCTTTCTAGATTTTCTGTCTGCCGATTCTTTCCTAGCACCTGCTATAGGGACTACTTCCACTAAATTTGCTGAAGTACTTGGACCCTCATCTACAATTTGCTTCCCTTTGTCCCCTATTAATTTTGCATTACTTTTAGGGCAATCTTTCTCCTCGTGGCCCTCCTCACTGCATTGCTTGCATAAAGGAACATAATCTTGCTGTGCCCTTGCATTCGGGCAATATGCAGCAATGTGGCCTTCTTGGTGGCAGTTCCAACAAATCACTGTTCCTTGGGTAATTGTATTAGGACTTCCATATCCTTGATAACCCCGGCCAAAATATGGCCGATATGGTGACCCTGGCCTTTGTCCCCTCATTCCACCTTGCCCTCGCCCTCGTGGAAATGGAGGTCGGGCTTGTGCAGGTAATCCTTGCTGCAATTGTTGCTTATAGGGTTCTGGGATTCCTCTTTGCATGAAAGGTCGAGGTGGAGGTCCAATTTCATAAGTAATATTATTCTTATCCATGCAATTAAAATTAGTGTTCATCCCCTGCGCTTGCCTTCTCTCATGTGCTTGCTTAATAAAGCAATTTTCCTCTGTATGATTGTTTCTCAAGCAATAAGTACAAAACAAGATTCGAGGTTGATCAAGTACGACTCGAGATACAGTAGGACACTCTGTCGCCAAATGGCCATAGCCATGACATTTCCCACACCATATATTCGATCGGGGTGGAGTTTGTACACTGGCTTGCATAGTAGGCAGCTGTGGCTCTATAGCCATAACGTCCCTTACTGGAGCTCGCACAGCACTTAAGATCTCCTCTTTAAATTTTCCCAACATACTTGTCACAATGTCCCCCACCCTTGCCTCGCTCACTAAAGGTGGTGGTGGTGTTCCGGTCTGAAGCATATATGCCGGTGCAGTCATATATGGGTTTGGAGGCATGTATGGTGCTGGATTGGTATTAACAACCACTTGTGGTTGTGAGGGACTGGCCATTGTTGAGACCTCATGGGGTCTCATAGAGCTAACCATAGGTGATGTCCCCATAGGTCCATAAAGTAATTCCCTCCGTCGTTGCTGTCCCAGTTGTACCTCTTCCCAGTTTCTAGCTTCTTGTTTGGCCGTGTTCAAATCAATAGGCCGACGAAGCCCAACATACTTCTGAGCCTCTGGATCCCTTAGACCATCAATCAAACGACGCTTTTGTGTGTCATCATTAGGGGCTGCTACTCCCATCTTCCTCACAATGGTCTCCATGCGTTGTATGTAATGGTCAATGCTCTCGTTCACTCCTTGCAACAAGCAGTCTAATTGCTGGGCCAATCTATCTTGAAAACCTTGCCTTCTAAATTTGGCCAAAAAAGATGTTGATAGATCTTGGTATGTGGCCTTGGCCCTAGGTAATCGCGGATAGCTTCTAAGTCCTTTAGGCACCCTACCGCTAGTGCCTGCAATAGTCTCTCTTTCCTCTCTTAATGGGCTATCAACTTGTACAGGTCGATTGCTGACTCCTAAATCCCTTATTGTTTGGTCATCACATGAAAGATCTTCCCCGCTTAGACTAGAAGGAACGCTAACCTGAAATTGACCGCTATCCAAGGATCTTCCTTGTGTCCTGTTCGGTTCTTGCTCTCTCAAAAATAGGTTCACTAACTCTAATTGCGCAGCGAGACGGATTTCAGCTCGTTCAGCCCTCCTTTTCCTCCTTTCTTCCCTTGCTTGTCTTGGGTCAATTGTTCGACCCTGAGTAGACTCACTCATACACTTCTTACTTCCTGAGGTTCTTCATGATTCTCTAGATTATCTAGATTGATGGACCTTAAAATTGCCTTGATAAACCACTTCCACCAAATTGGTGCATGGAACAAACCAAAGGGCTCTATGGATCTAAGATAATCCTTGCAATACGTGGCCTTGATCTTACGTATCACATCACTAGGAAACTGTGGGTAATATTCTTGAATGAATATGTCCTCCCACTCTTGTCATTCATCTTCGTACGGAACCCAGTTAGCAAAACTCTCCAAAAAATCACATGTGTTTACCAATGTCCCTCTCTCATTTAACTCATCGCGGCCACTCCTAAGTTTTTCTGATCCTAGGGGTCGTGCCGTTTTTTTTTCCTTTTTTTTTTTGTTTTTTGTTTGTTTGTTTTTTTTTTGAACTCCTAGACCCTGGTTCTCACACGCAAAATATATGCGCCGAGATATCCCATAGCTACTAAATAGCTAGTGGTCTCCCGACGAACGCACCAAAAATGATCTGCCTTCCTACTCTCTAGTCCAACGCACTAAACACCCACTTAAACATTGAATGCGTCCTAAATATACAACCACACAGAGCCTAAATCCTAGAAACATACACTCACATGGACACACAAATTGAAAAAAAACAAACTACGACCCCAACAGATCTTCAAGACACAACTTCACTTTTTAAACTGAATAAAGAAATTTAATATTAAAATGATTTTGTTTTAAATTGTTTCCAAGAAAGAACCGATATTTCAACACTTCCATGTTTCAGTAGACAACAGCATCACTGCACTCCACAGTTGGCTAATCTTCACTTTACTCTACTCTTTACTCTCTCTCTCTTTCACACTTCAAAACTTTTTTTTCTTTCTTCTCTCTCTCTACTCATTATTCTCATGAATTCTCTTCTTCTTCTTTTCTCTTTCTCTTCCTCTTTCTTTCTCACTTTCTCTAGCTCTTTCTTTAGCTCTTTTTCTTTCTCTAGCTCTTTCTTTCTCCAGCTTCCTCCTCCTGAAACAGAAACACAAGAATAAGGCATACAATCTAATACATTCTCTCACACTCTCATGCTTTTATTTTTAAGTGTGTACCATGTCAAATGATCAAATCTCTTTCTCTCTCTTTCCTATTTTGCATAATTACCCGATTTATACCCACCCTTTTGGCTTGCTTTCACTATGGTCTCTCTATGGACCTCTTCTTATGCATCTCACCTTAGCTACTTTCATGGCGAGCCTTGGCTTTCATGTGCATGCAATAAGGCTATGCCTCTCTCCTAATCTAAAGCAACATCTTCAATGTTTTGCTACCTATGCTCTCCTGGTTGTACGAGGTAGCCCGTAAGACCCTTCCCCTACATCATGTGCTCACTACGAATCTTATAATCCCAAATGCTAAGGCGGCAACTCATAGGTGCTCTCTCTCTCTCTCTCTCTCTCTCTCTCTCTCTCTCTCTACATGGCAGCAACGCCCCTGCTATGCTATCATCCTTGGATACTCGGTTGTGTCACAATCGGCCGTCTCCTCTCCATGCGGCTGCCCTCTGTGAATGCTGATAACCTCTTTCACTCTCCTCCTCTAATAAAGAGAGAGTCTCTCTATCTCTCACTCTCTATGTATATATAAGGAGAACTCTATCATGTCATATGAAGGCTCTCTCACACACCCCCATTAGATCGATGGTTTTCATGGCAACACGAAGTAGAAAAAATGAGCATTTTTGTAAAAATTTGATACTCGATACCATTAACCAAGAAAATCCCAAAAGCAACATCATCGTGGTGATAATAACCAGGATAATTCCGCATCACAAGAATGAGTGCAACTGCGACTTCGGCATGCTGAGGGACCTTGACTAGGCGACCATAGCTTCTACGCTTGCCGAAATCGGCTTTAGAATTTCTAAGCTCAAATTGAGTGTGTGCGGCGAGGGGGTTATTGTTCTCATCATCTGCAGTATGTGCGTCCACCTCTACGGCATTGGATTTCGACTCACGAAGTCATGTAAAATGGATTCCTCAGGATCGAATGTGAGCGGCGAAAGATTTTGTTGATTGTAAGGCTCGCGGAACCCGAGACGACGCATTTCTTCTTCTGTAACGTGGTCGTAATTAAGGACGACGTGCTCGACGTTGCTATTTGCAGCAGCGTGATCGTCCAAGCTTCTACTCAGCGACTGGTCATGGTGAGCATCAATGGGTGGCGTACTCTCTCTATCTCTCCTTTCTGGCAAATCAACGGGCGATGGTCTCCTCTCTCTCTCTAGAGTCCATTGGCGGCCGTCTCCAGCTCTCTCTATCTGTACTCCCACTCCTCTTCCTAAAATGAATTGGCGACTGTGTCCTCTCGCTAACTCTACCCCTTCTCTCTCTCTCTCTCAGAGGAGCCAGCGAGAAAAATATGGCGGCCACTCCTATAGTTGGCAGCCCAATTGCAAACAGCAGCAACATCGTGCACTTCAAACAAGCCGATCCAGTCGACTTCCCAGTGGATATCTTGACGCCACGCATGTCAAAGGTTATGCAGAGGAAACCTTTGTGGCACAGGCTGGTGGCGATGCCTTCTAAGGAGGGCTTGACAGCCACCCAGCACAGAGTATTGGTGCACCAAAACAACAAGCCAATCCTTGCCCTGCTGCTTCCCTGCTGTGGGGCAAGGCTTGAACAGCCGCAACGAAAGAGCGACGCCCTCATCGACCCTCACACACACACACATTAATCAACAAATAAAAACAAAAAATAAAACAAAAAAACACAGGCTTACCTCCTCCTCCTCCTCCTCGTATTCTCCACGCCAGCCAGAAAGAAAAAAACGTTTTCTCTCTCTCTTCTATTCTCTCAAGAGGGTGCCAACGGGTGCTAAAACTACCCACCTCTCCAATTTTTTTAATTTGGAAATTTTTTATTTCTACCCACATTAAGGTCTACAAATTTGTACCCACATAACCACACTAACTCTCGTCCTCTCCCCTCGATCTCTCTCTTCTCTCTACCCACTTACATACAACCTCTTCTGCCTACAAAATAATATTAATCGTCTCATCATTCCCATGCAATGTGCTTACACCAATGGACAACATCGACCATCATAATGCATACAAATACCATGACACTCCACACACATATGCTTCCAAATACCATGAAAATGCACCTAAAATAACCACAATTGACCCTATTTAAACCCTAAAAATTGCGAAAAATGACTTCAATCCAGGGGTCATCATTTGGTCACTATGAATTTCTAGTAATGCCCTTTGGCCTTACAAATGCATAGGCCACATTTGTTCACATGATGCATATAATCTTTTTGAATTATCAAGATTTTGTGATTATCTTTTTTTATGACA